>NW_028261388.1:33387595-33760928 GCF_051295495.1 Thamnophis sirtalis | reverse complement strand
GCTCATACTATACTACTAAATCCTGAAATAGGCATACGGTCCTCGCTCCAAAAAGCTGTCACCTTCCCAACTACTCAAATAAACAGAAATATTTCAATTTAACCTTTTCCCAATGAACATTGAATAATGCATGCTTCTCCATGTGAGAGCAAATGCATAGTAAATTAACGGTTCCAATACACAGACTGAAAGCTGTAGAAAGAAATGGCAATACATATTAGAAACAATTGTAACAGACCTAATGCCTGAAATAAATTCTACAATATTTCATGGCACTTCTCATCCTCATCTTTTTAAAACCATTTAAAACCATTCTTCTATTCTTGTCAGTCCTTCTGCAATTCTTCCTATTCTAAAGAGTATTACCAACATATGTTTATGAATAAATAGCATGATTTAACCAAATTTAAAATCATTGCAATCTTTTAACATCTTTGTAACTGTCCCATTTATTCCTTTATTGCAATTAACTTGCATTTTTTGTTTTGTACTCAGATTTTATAGCTATACTGTACTTCCTGTAGAAATATTATTACAGATAGGCTACAGTTCAGTTACAGTCACTTATTTTTATCCAAATATATCTTTACTTTGAAGTGCAGCATCTTCAGTTACAGTCATGTAGCAATAATAAAAGACATTCCTTTTCTTAGATAATGAAATTAAACTGGCCTAGATGTTGTTATCAATCTGTATAAGATTTATGTTGGTATGATATGGTATGTTGACAGTACATGGAAATAATATTGTGCTGAAATCAAATGCATTTTTATCCAGGTTGTATATTCATTGTCAGTAAAAATGTCTACATAGTATTGGTAAAATGGGGAGCCAAATTGTTGGAGGTAATACTGACGTTGTAAACCGCTAGAGCAGTGGGTCTCAACCTTCCCGGCCCTTTAATACAGTTCCTCATGTTGTGGTGACCCCCAACCATAAAATTATTTTATGTTTTCCGTATTTTTTTGAAAATATGTGTTTTCCAATGGTCTTATGCAACACCTAAGGTTGAGAACAACTGCGCTAGAGAATGCTACAAAGCACTATGGAGCAGTATATAAGTCTATTGCTAAGAGATTGTGAAGCTGTTAAAAAGCACCATAGGAAGACTTCTGCTTATGATTTGTAACAGCTATCTACAGTCTTCCTTTGTGATGTCTCCCTTGGACAACTACTCCTTCGCTCTGGCACATCAGGAACAGAGTCAATTACTAACCTTGAATGGCCAGCAGAAAGAGAATTACAGGCTTTGGCTGAAGACAGTTTGCAGGCCAGTGAAGAGGAGGGAGAGAGGCTGCCTGCCATGATGGATCTTGGAGTACGCAGGGAAGAGAAACAGTGGTGTGCCAGATTGCTCAGGAGAAGGTCCTGCCCCTCTTGATGGGCTGCATTGGGAAGCTATTTAGCACAGCAGGCAGAGGGAGGCATTGCTGGGAACAACATGTGGGTTATGTTTGTGTTTGTGTTTCCTGCTTGACTTTGAGACTCTGAATTTCTATAGCCAATGAGCTAATGTGGATAGGCTTTCATTTTTTCCCTGCAGGCATTGTATTTGTTCATATTAAAATGTTTTTATTTTCCATTTTTCATTTTCATACACTCACATATATACTGTACATAGCCAGGGCCATACAACATTAAACAATAATCACAGCAATTCCTCTTGTCAACAATACCCCCAAAAATAGAAACCCAATATACCTCTTCCACTCTTCCACTCTCCATACACCTCTTTCTTCCGCCCCCCTCCAGGCATTGTATTTGTTTATGGGACTTACTTGTTTGAGCAGCTTCCTATTTGTTTTATGGACTAATTGGGCATAAAACTGGGGGATTAATCAGGGCTTGCTTGTGGGTGGCTTCGTTTGGAACAATTCTAAAGCTGGGTATAGAGAACTGCTGGGGAATACAAATAAAACTCTCCATAAACCACACTGACGTGTATGTGTGAGTGGGGCAGCACATCCTTATTCCTAAAACTTATCTTACAGTGATTGAAAAAAAAACACCCTTTCCATATGATGATATGTTATTTCCCAAGAATAAATACTATTTCCTTTTCTTTCCCATAAGATTTTCCTTCAGTGAACACTTTATTTCAATGAGGTCCCTTTTTACCACACCATACAAAAAAAGCAAACAAGCATGTCATGACACTGCAGGAAATTATGTCCTCTCTCTTCACATCTGTGTTTATTATCATAAAAGGGAATATGGAAATACTTATGCCTCAATCAACAATGGCAATAAGCTCCAAAGATTTCAGAACCAAAGACTTATTTTTATTTCCCATTCTGGATAAAGGAACATGGACCTCCATGGACCTAGGCAGCTGTGTCTTAGAGATGATTCTTTACATGCCATTGATTCTATGGTTTCATAATTCAACAGTCTAAGAATCTAAAAACGTAAGGTTGATACCTTTCAAGATTTCAACACAAGCACAGAACACTAGGACTTTTGTGATCCTGATTTTTTTGTTTTAATAATTTTACACCTGAAACTTCTTTTAAAGTATAATTAGTGAGTGCTATATTTAGAAAGATCAGCTAACTTTTACCATGCTTTTACCATTTTCTTTGTTCACAGGAACCAAGAAAACCTAAAGCAACAGAACTAAAATAGCTGTAATCAGATCATTTGGATACTAAGTAAAATGTTAATTCAGTATACTCCTTGAATCCTATATTAAGTAAAGTACAATGACATTTTAAAAAGCATAAAACAGAACAGGAGTAGAACAGATTGAACTGTGCACAATGCTGCTTGAAATATTGTTTGTAAGATAGCAATAGCAATAGCAGTTAGACTTATATACCGCTTCATAGAGCTTTCAGCCCTCTCTAAGCGGTTTACAGAGTCAGCATATTGCCCCCAACAACAATCTGGGTCCTCATTTTACCCACCTCGGAAGGATGGAAGGCTGAGTCAACCCTGAGCCGGTGAGATTTGAACAGCCAAACTGCAGAACTGCAGTCAGCTGAAGTAGCCTGCAGTGCTGCGTTTAACCACTGCGCCACCTCTGCGCAGATAAAATGAAGTTAAAAATTTTTTCCCAGTGCTTGACAATTTTTCCTTTAAAAGCATGTGCTACACATTTTTATCAACATAGCAGTTCACCACATCAATCACAAAACAGTTTCCCAAAACAAAATTTAGCTGGCTTTAAATATCTTTAAAATATGGAAGAGAAATCTGCTGTAATTTTATATTTTTTCATCTTCAAATAACAATGCAAACTGTTTTCAAAACAGACTTCTAGGCAAGACTTCTAATCTCACAGTTTCCCCATCTTTATAACCTCTTCAAATAGCTCAATTATTGTACCACATTGTACAATGATACAATGAGGATCATAAGCGGTTGCATAAAATCTACTCCTACTTGCTGGTCTCCGTCTTGAGCCACTTCAGTTCTATGAAGGCAGGAAGCCTTAATGAAGGAGTACAACAAAATTTTGAGAAACTCATTTCTTCCTGGGCATGCATCTCTGGCACTTACTCAACAGCTGTCTAACAACTTTGATATCCGCATACAGTGGAAAGCCAAATAGGCTGCTGAACTCCCAGATACAGAAAGTTACATAGATGACACTACACAAAAGGTGCCAGGTTTTTACCTTTCTTGCCAGCATTGGTCAACTCTGAACAGGATCCATACCCACCATAGTGTCTGCAAGGACTCATTGTTTAAGTGATGTCTTGTCTTTACCCCTCATTGTGACTTTGGTGCTCAACAAAGTATCCATCACATTGTGTCCAAATGTCCATCAAGAGCTTACACCAGCCCAAACTACCTTTTTTCAATATAGACCATCCTGTCCTTGAACAGATTGAGTGGACTGGACATTAACATTTGAACCACTATGTATTTGCCGGCTAAATAAATAAATAAGCACAATTATTGCTTGTTAAACAATCAAGTTTTTCCATTCTATTTCTCATACCCTGAAAGGACCAGGAATTGAGGAAAGCTGAATTTCGTTAAAAATAAAAAGGGACTCATTTTGAAAAAGGAGCAGAAATTTCCTGGCAAGAATCTGAACAACTACCTATCTATACTTTCTCAAAGTCTGGAGATACTTCATAAAAATATATTTTTCTAAAAAGGTAAAAGTAAATGTTCCCCTCGCACATATGTGCCAGTCATTCCTGACTGTATTAATTAATAAAAATATTTGAAAAAATGTATTCAGAAAGGGCAATTATGTTAGAAATTCAAAAACAGACCTCTGTAGCCATGTGACTTCGATTCAGTCACTACTACAGCGGCCACCATTTTTAACTCTGTGTCTTGCCTATGCCATTTGGGCTTATGAAGCAATTTCCAGAAGCTGGCAGGGTAGGGCGTTTTTTGCCCCTGGTCACATGGCCAAAACAAGATCCTGTGATCTTTGCAGCTAGCCGGCTGTGAGGGGCTGTTTTGTGTTGTGTTCTATTGTGTTGTGTTTTGGGCTGCACGTAGGATCTGCTGGATTGAGAACTAGAATGCTAGAATTACTCCAGTGAGTATTTTAAAATATTCTTTTTTGTTACTGTATAGAACAGCTGTTTGTTTGTAACCACTTTGGGAACAGCTCTGCTTCTTTTTAAGTACTGTACTATACTTTGCAAACTACAATATTGGGTTTGTAAGTACAGTTGTTTGCAAAGATAGTTTGTTTGCATTTGCTTTGAAACTACTTGTAGAAATGCTAGCCAGCATCAACACAAAGCTTTTATAATGTTGTGTGCTGTATCTCTTCTCTAAACTGCTGATTTTCAAACTTGCAAGCTGTTTATATCAGTTTTTGGATTTTGCCTGGAGAGGTTTGTGCTGATCAGGGCAGTGTATTTTTTTAAGAGGTTTTAAATCTAAATTGCCTTCAGAAGTTTTGGGTGCCCCATCACTGGAGGCTTTTAAGAAGAGACTGGATAAGGCATTTATCAGAAATACTCGTGAGAGCAGTGAGTTGGACTAGATGACTTAAGATCCTTTCCATCTCTGTTACTATTGCAAGCCAAAAGTTCTGTAAAATCCATCCCCATCTCCCGCTGGGCAGCTGTCTGAAGACGCTTGAGTTGATCAGCAGCAAATTGATTTAAAAAAAAAAAAAAACTTGAAACGGAGTTAATTGGAGGCAATTTTGTTCCTCCTTCAGCTGTACTAGAAACAGCTAATCAGCAGAGGCGGAAAGGAATGTTGGTCCTACCTGAATATTCTTCTAGCATGGCGCAGGACAGTCCAGAAGTGGGAGTTCAATCCTTATTTGCCCAAGAAACTGAGTCAGAATTGGAGTCACGCCTCCAGCTTCCCCTGCTGACTTCCAATTCCAATGAGGCGCAGCTCCAACTAGGGAAACACAAGAAGGACAGGCCCTACCTGCAGCATTAATAGCTCGAGGGACATGGACCTAACACATCAAACAAGGGGGGGGGGGTCTGGACTGTCCTGCGCCACGCTAAGAAGAAGGTTCAGATAGGACCAATGTTCCTTCTCCAGCTGATGGGGCAGGAGGGTCCAGAAGTGGGACATACCAAAGCCGCAGTCAGTCCCTAGGGCAGAAACTCATTGGTCCATGGTACCTGAGGGAGCATGAACCCCCTGAAACACCTTACAACCAAATGATGCTTCAGCAGACGCAAAGGCATCGAGCCGATAGTGCTTGATAAATGTGATGGGGAAAGCCCATGTCGCTGCTCTACAAATATTCCCAATCGGAGCCTGAGTGTCCCATGCAGCCATGGTGGCCGTGCTCCTAGTGGAATGGGCCGTTATCCCTTGACACACCTAACCTCTGCAGGGTTTCCACCATTAGGCCCAGATCCTGAAGGGACCGTTCTGGGGACTCCACCCGGAGGAAGATGTCATCTAAATAACAATGAAGCCTGATGGGCACTGTTCTTAGATGAGCCATCAGAGCTGCCAGGATCTTCATAAAGGTCCTGGGAGGCCAAGACAACTCAAAAGGAAGACCCCTGTACTGGTAATGGGTACCAGCATAGGAAAACCAAAGGCACTTCCTGTGATTGGGAAAAATTAATATGTGAAGATAGGCTTGTGTTAAATCAATAGATGTCAAATAATTGCCTTCCCTGACACCCTCCAGGATGAATCGAAGTGAAGCCATCTTAAACCGTTTGTAAATTAGGAAATAGTTCAGTCTTTTAAGATCAAGAATTGCCCTCCATCTCCCAGATGACTTTGGAACCACAAAAAGGTTCTAATAGACCCCTTGCTCCAGTCCTCCCTTGGAACCAATTCAACCGCCTGGATCTCCACCAAGTGGTTGATGGCCTGGTGCATCTTGGCTTCAGTTTTGGAGGACGTGAAGGTTCAAAAATAATTTGGGGGGAAGGAGAGGAATTCCAGCCGTAGGCCAAATCTCACTGTATTCAGGACCCAGAAGTCCGATGTAATACTCTCCCAATGGTTGGCAACAATGCCAACCTGCCACCTATGGGAGCCACCAAAGCCCGTTCATTTATTTCTGCGGAAGGGGCGTCTCCCCCCCCACAAAAGGGCCATTTACCCTAGGACTGAAAATGGGACCTATGCCTGTAGGAAGACCTATCCTGTCCCCTATCCTGACATGGCTGGAAATTCCTAGTCTAGTAATGATAGTCAGTGTCAGAGCCCCTGTAAGGTGGCCTACGTGTGTAAGGTGTATGCTTATGTTCGTGCTTCTTAGTCGTGGCAGGCAAAACCTTACATTTATTCTTATCTTCGACAAGAATAGGGTCCAGTACCTTACTAAACAGCTTCTTCCCTGCATATGGGTCCGCCACCAGCTTCCACTTCGCCCTGGCATCCGCCTGCCAATTCTGGAGCCACACCATCTGCCTAGCTGAAACAGAGTAGGAAAGTGCCCTGGAAGCAAACTTAGGGGCATTCAAGGTCGCATCAGCCAAAAACTGGGTCTCAGCCATGACCTTGCTGATGTCCTGGAGCAACCTTATGTCATGCGCCGGCACCCACTCTTGCATCTGTTCAAGCCACATCAGTGTGGCTCGGTTGAAGAAGGAAGCCGAGGAGGCAGCCTTTATTGCCCACGTTGCAGCTAAGAAAGTCTTACGTAACACCAGTTCAGTCCTCTTATCCTCAGCCTTCAAGTTGTCTGCCACATCACTCGCCACCATAGGCGTAGGGGATGCCAAGGCAGTCATGGGAGCGTCTACCTCCGGCACCTGCAATGCTTGAAAAATATCAGGCTCCATATTATAGAAACGCCTGTCGTTCCCACCGGGGGTGGGGAAGGTACCTGGTTTGGCCCACTGCTTCTGAATGACATCCAGAAATAGCTTTGGCGCAGGAATTGCCTCCTTCCGAGCTGCAGGCTCCACAAATAAATGCTTTTTCTTAGGCGCTGTCTTCGAGGTTGAAGCATCAGCCTCCGCCCCCTTCTCTTTCTCCTTCTATTTGTCAGCCTCAGTCTCGATGGCTGCAGTACCTCTGGCCTTGAATAGTAAGGAACTAAACAAACTAGGAGGAAACAAATTGGCAAAAGCTGGGGCATCAGGTGCCAAACCTTCATCAGACAGTTCAGTCTCCTTTTGTTCCTCATCTTCCTGGATTGAAACCTCACTCCAAAAGGAGGAGGATACCTCTCTCTGCGCCCTGTCCAAGTGAGCAACCGGATCCTATATGCGCCTGCACTTGGCTCCACATCTGCCTGGCCAGGGGAACGACTCTGAAGGGCTATGCCATGTGCAATAGCTCGATGAATAAGAGATTGGATATTATCAGGCAGGTCATCAAATTCACCAACAGTATTGCTAGGCCCAGGTCTGGGCGCTAGTTTATGCTTGTGATCCAATCTGGGGGCAGTATCCAGGTAAGCAAATGGATGACACTCATCATCCATGTCCTCCACCTCTGAAAGGGGTGGCGAAATAGAGCTGGCCCTCGGGAGGGAAGGTAAGGGAGAGAGTGGTGCCGCCCTTAGAAGGGGGGATCTTACAGAAGGCAAAGGGACCTTATCTCACCCCCCTGCTTGGACTTCTCCCCAGCCTCTTTACCTCCCTGCTTAGAGTAGCTTGCTTTGTCAGGGTTGGAGGATCTGATGAGGAGACCTTCCTCTTCCTGGAGCTTTTAGAAGGAGTAGCATGTTCCTTTTCCTTCTGCACCACTCCAGAGGAGCATTCTCTGGGGGAATCAGCCATCGTAAATGTGGAAAAAAACACACTAGAACCAGGCCTTGCGACTGCTGCTCAACCTGCGACTTTCACCACAGATACCGGCAATCACAGTGAGCCTTGTGGCTGAAAAAGATGATAACAAAATGATCACTGCCCTCATGACTCAACAGAGGACTTCCCAAAATGGCCACCACCATGTGGTCACCAACAAAATGGCCACTGCCATGAGGTCCTCCCTAAAATGGCTGCCACCATGAGGTCCTTTCCCAAATGGCCACCACCAGGGCCCTATACTCATGTGGAAAGCCATTCAACTAAGTCTGGTGTTCCCGGTGAGGAAAAACAGCCCCAAGAGCTCCAGATCGGCCACACAGCTTCGCTACAAGTCCTGCAGAAGTGCCAGTGCTCTGACCACGCTCCCCCTCCGTCTGTCGTATCGCCGGCAGCCCGCCGTTGCCTCTGAGAGCCAGGGGCAAGTTAGAACCTCTGAAGGAGCCCACAAATAGGCAACCACAATGGGAAAATGTAAAAGGATACTGCAACAAAGCCCTGATAGCCAGTGCAGCCAGCAGCACCTTAGTAAGAAACAGTAAAAGCCTTGGAGTAAAAGCCTCCAATAGGCTCCCGGCTCGAATAGTCTCAGACACAAACCGAATATGGTGAAAAAGAACTTGTGAGCCAAGTCCTCCACCATCCAGCAGTTAAAACAACAGAGAAAAGGTAACTTAAAGGAAAATAATACTAAAGTTAAAATACTAACTCACAGTAATGAAAAAAATACATCTCTTCTTGGACACGAATGAGTCGGAATTGGAAGTCAGTAGGGGAAGCTGGAGGCGTGGCTTCAAATCTGACTCAGTCTTTTGGGCAAATAAGGATTGAACTCCCACTTCTGGACCCTCCTGCGCCATCAGCTGGAGAACAGCTCATTAGTGGTGGGCTGGAAGTAGTCAGATCTTCATTCATCAAATGAGCTTCATTCATTCATTTAATGAATTTGATTTTAAAAAATTGTAAAATTGAGTCTAATTCATTCGATGATTTTTTTAAACTTACAAACCTAATGGCAGACTCCATTAGGTTCATACCTCGAGGACTATCTGTATTATATATATATATATATATATATATATATATATATATATATATATATATATATATATATATATATATATATATATATATATATATATATATATATATATATATTTTAGAACATGAAGCTAACTCTGTTAAGTTAGTTGGTTCAGCTTCCCGAGACCATCAGAAGATCTATAACTTGAGAGGATACACAAGAGCGGTACTAATAAAGTGTCTGAACCTTTGTTATATCTCCAGTAGTTATTAATAGAGTAGAAGGAAAAATTCTAAGCATGTAAACAGCAATTGTACTAGTCTATTTCATATATTTAATTTAAAATGCATTTGTATTTAAATAGAACAAAACATTACTATTTGATAGCTCACATATCCTGTTTGCTTCTTCTTTTGAGACTATGACCCATACACCACTTAGAAGTTAAATGCACTCTTGGCCTGAGAAAAGCTGTGAACTGCTAAGGCAAAAGGATAAAACATTTTACAAGCTGCTTCTTTAAACTAAATAATAGTTAATCCAGAATATTTAATTACAGTCCATGGATAAGCCACAGTGTCTTAATTTGCATATTTGTACACAGACTGTCCTATGCCAAAATTGTAAAGCACATTACAATTATCCTCTGGTGTGCAATGATATGGGATTCCATCTCATATAAATATTTGTCCAAATGCTCACATCCTAAAAGAGTAAGATATTTCAATATTCTAGCAAATGCTCATAATACTAGGAGATGAATTGCAACAGAGTTTAAGAAAAAAAAGTACAATGCATTTGAATAGCAATATAATTGAATTAGATTACAAACTGTAGCCAGAGAAATAAACCAACAAATACAGAAACAAACATCACAGACTCCAATAGCTATGCATTTTAATTAAATATATGCTGATCTCAAAACTAATAAAGATAAGTATCTATAAAGACATGTCTTTCACAAAAGTCTTATTAAAAACTGCCACCAAAGCACAAATTTGTGTTAAGGGATTTCTTTGTATTTTAATTAAACATAAAACAACTGTGATGAGATAATCGTAGCAATTTGTACAGACTCATTTTCTACCTTTTAGTTATGTTCTCAGCCAAAAACTGTTAATTGCATATTCCTAGCTGAGCTGTTTAAAATACATCCTTCTTCTCTTTGCATATTATGTTCTCGTTCATGTACAAAAGTATCCAAGGCAAATAAACCCTAAATTTTCAGCTACTGCACTAAATATCCTATCATGAACTTTCAAGCCAATACCACAAGAGGAAGAAATAGATCAATTTTAGAATAAATGTCTTGAAAAATAAAATATGCTTGAGTCAGTAAGGAACCAACTGTCAAATTAAAAAGAGACCTGAAACTAGAGCAGCACAACTCTTAAGAATGTCAATGTGAATCAGCTATGAAAAAAATATTGTAGGAGGAGCCAGTGATGGGTTCATTCCTCTACAGAGGAAAATCTATTTCCCCTTTTTAAGATGTCAGTTTAAGGTGGCTCAGTGGCTAAGACACTAAACTTGTCAATCAGAAAGGTTGGCAGTTCGGCAGTTCGAATCCCTAGTGTCAGGTAACTGAGTGAGCTCCCATTACTTGTCCTAGCTTTGGCCAAGTTAACAGTTTGAAAGCATGTAAAAATGCAAGTAAAAAATAATAATAGGAACCACCTTTGGTGGGAAGGTAACAGCATTCAATGTGTCTTTGGCATTTAGTCATGTCGGCCACATGACCACGGAGACGTCTTTGGACAGCCCTGGTTCTTCGGCTTTGAAATGGAGATGAGCACCGCCCCTAGAGTTGGGAATGTCTAGGACATATGTGTGAAGAGAACTATTACCTTTAACTTAAGATGTCAGTTTGGTTTGAATAGCAGGCATATAATAGGGAAATGTTGTGAACTGCCTGTATGCCACACTGGAAGATTAAAAATAAAATGAACATTACTTAAAAAGAAGAAATATATGACGATAGATTGATGCTTTTATAACAACATCAGAATGAAGGAAAAGTCATGGTTCTCCTAACAAATTCATTTTGATAAGTAATTGCGATGCTAGATAATAATTAACAGCCTTGGCAATTCAAACTATGCCAGGCACTGCCTGGTGATTTTTTAAAACAAGTCTATGTTTTTATAATTGAGGATATATACATAATATTTGCACATTCTGGCCAATCACTGATGTATTACAGTCATTTTTCAGATGGTATATTACACCTTGCAGAATGGGGATCTTGGATTGGAGACAAGAGGTAAATTCTTTACACCATAGAGTGGTTTTAGCTTCATTAAAGGAAGCTATTGTGAAATAATTTCCATAGAAAATAATAATAACAGCCGAAAATTTGAGCATACGATAAATTTGTTGCCTACAATGGCTTTCAGAACACAGTTCATGAACACTGAGGGAAAAAATGGATTTTTAAAATTATTTCTCTTAGAATTCAGTCATCTTTTTATCCTAGAAACTACTTGATCATACTTGATCACACTATGAGATAACGACATTGTAAGATGATTTCTGCTATGATGCTGCTTGATACATCAGGACATCTTAGCAGCCTTCAATATCATCAACTGAACTATTATTCTCAAAAGATTTAACCAAGCTATGTGAGCTGAAATAGCTTTGTGGTAGTTCTGTTTGAACTTCAATGGGCATTTTTCAGAAAGCAGTGCTGATGTCTATATGGTAATAGTGACACTGGAGTATTTATTAATCATTCACATAAAATCTACACAAATTTGTTAATCATTCACATGAAAAAGACAGCAAGAACAAGAAAAATAGTTACATTTAGAGCAAGCATTAGGGACGTCATATAGTGTTAGTATATGGCTAGCATATTATTCTCCTGAGTGGTATACTCCTGAAGAGGCATGTATACAATAACAAAGAAACACACCCTGTGATTTAAGCAGGATAGTGATCAAAATCCTAGTTGCAAAAGGCTAATTTGAGTTGAAAACATTAGGCATTTTCAGAAAAACAAGAAAGTTAGCCACTGAAGACTATCTCTCTAACTGTATGCTACAGAGAATTATAACTGCTCAATATCAATGGAACTTTAGTTATCATTTACATTTATTTATAAATTAAAATACAATTTCAATGTTCTACAGTAAGTATTACTACATTCTTTAGAATTATATTTCATATTTTCTTTTAAAGTATATACTTTAGCAAATCCTGATCCAACCTCTGGAGTAATTTGGAATTTATCAAGGTAGATCTCAAAAAGAAGCTCAAACCAAAATGAACTATTCCTAAACTTTCAGACCAATATCAGATATCTACAGTAAAAAGTTGCTGATAATATGTTTGTACAAATTTATACATTTATCATAACCCCTCCATTGAAAGAAACTACAGAAAGAAAGGGGCATTTAGCATTTAAAAATGATACCTGTCCCCACCATGATAAATACAAATATAAAATATAAAGCTGCACACATAGACTTTCAGTTTATATTATTTAAATGTGGTCTTTCTTAAACTGTAATTGCTAAAGTGGTATAGTTTATTTGCATAAGCATCTATTGACAGTATTTTCATGGCAAATGACACAAAATAAATTGGCAAAACAGACTCTTTAATATGCATTAAGGTGAAGCCGGTACCGCTATTACCATCCTGCAAAGCCATCGGTCTGAAACTTGCTAGGATTTCTGTCCTGGAAAGACAACTATGAATTATATTCATTTTTGTTCCCACAAAATGTTTCTTTGTTGAGTTATTTATTATTTTATTTTACATGATCCTACAGTGTTGCAATCAGAAGCTACTCACACAGGAAAAATATGTAATATAAAGTGCCTTATAATAATAATGAAAAACAATAATGCCTCAAAAATAGAAATAAAGTAAAAGATGATAATGTCACATTAAAATAGAAGTCTCCAAGAGGAAAGCTCAGTCTTCAAGGGCTTGCAAAAAAACACAACAAAAGAGCAAACCATCTGGATCTCCAAAAGAAAGCTTGTTCTGCAAAGACTCATAGCTGCAACCTATGCATAAATAGGACCTAAAACAAGATCTGTTCTCCACACAAGTCCCAAAACTAGATGAACAACCCAATTTTAAAAATGACTCAAAAACTTTATACTTGTTAATGGATTTATTGTGGAAAATGTCCAATGCAAGATATTGCCTTTAACAGGCACGATTTTGTAGCTAATACTAATGGGCTGGAAATGCTTATTTTTAGTATACAATAAAAAGATTATTTTACTTAAGGAGAAACTATATATCAAATCTGTCCATAATTAAGATGACTGCAACAGACACTCAAAATAGCAGTGGTCTTGGGGTTTAATGTACAAAATGTGCTGAATCCCCAAGATTTCCACAACTGGCAGTGCCTAGTTCCCAATGTGTTGCTCACCTCTGTTCCTATCTGTGCTTCCTTTGGGTTCTGGAAGAGTCCACTATGTCTGGCTGGGTGATTACTTTGGCTCCAGTGTTCTTAGATTCTGATCCTTGGCCCATATTTAGTATCACCATTTGTGGTTGTCCGGCTCAAATTCCTGTAATTTGTTATGCATCTTGCTTTTTTTCAGCTCATTCTTTCTTACCTCCCTTCTTTCATACCTACCTACTGTACCTGGGATTTTTTTGAGCTCAAAAGTGCCATTCAACATTTGATCCTCAAATAAGCGAAACCTCTTTCCCCAACAGTCCATTATATTTACGCTTTAATCTTTCATTTTACCAGGCATTACAAACAGCCTTATTTCTTTAAAATATATATATACAAAGTGAAAGGGAATACAATAGTACCCACTTAAATAGTTTATATGGAATCTAGATACTTGCTTTAAAAAGCTTTTTCTGTACAATTTAAAATCTTATTTTCAATCCTGCAAATATTACTGCAAAAAAGTAGTTTCCTAGTTCTATGTACTAACTGAATTGCAAACCTGTCATTATTTATGTTCATGTAAATCCCATTAGTTTTAAATTTAATGTATTTGTACATAATGGAAAGCAAATTATAGCTTAGAAATCTGACTTCTACACATTAACATATCATATTCTTCACAGGGTAAGGCCATCACTTTCAATTCCTGAAATATAATTATGAACACTCTCCTTGAATAGATCATATTGTAATCCTATAAGCTTTCAAGGTCTAAATGTAGCATATTTATGTTTAGCTTCAATTCATATTGAAGCTCTTCAAGTGTTTCACTGAAATAACTTGTATTGCCTACATCATACATTTTTAATATTGGAACTAGAGTATATTTCTTTAATATTAGTATGATTCTGAAAGCAATTAATTTTTAACAGTATTAATTATTAAAACTACTAAGAGTATTTACTAATACTCATAGAAATTAATTTAATATTAAATAAATATTAATTATTTAGTAAATAATTAAGAGTATTAAATATAATTTATCTATTTAAGAGCGCTAAAGTTTTCATTTTATTTAAATGGCAAATAAATGAAAAGCATGAATATAATGCTGGGTAAAATATCTTAACTACCCTCTGTTCTATTTAAATATCTGAGTTATTGCTAGTTTATAGTTTTAATTCTTTTTTTTAATTGTAACTAAGTGGCAACTCTGCAACAATCAAAATAATAATAATAACAATAAAAATATATGGATAATAGGTATAGAACTGCCTAGAAATAGAAAAATAGAAAAGAAAAAACGAGAAAAATCACAAAATACAAGAAGCTGCAAATAGAAGTAGAATGACTGTGGCAAATGGAAGCAAGGATAGTAGCAACAATAATAGGTACCTTGGGTGCAATCCCAAAATATCTAGACTACTGCTTGAATACCATCAGGATTGACAAAATCAATATCCGTCAATTGCAAAGGGTAGTTTACTTGGAACATCTTATATTCTGCTATGATACCTTTAACAATAGCAAGCAACCTATTGCATTCCAAACATTTGGCTGACTGTATGACCAACCATAGTAATAATTAGTCTTAAAATCTTGGCACATGACACACTATATTTAACTGTGATTGAAAAGAAAGAACGTGTAGATAATTGATGTCACAATATCTATGAATAGGAGAATGGAGGACAGAAAATTGGAGAAGATCATAAAGTATTAAGATCTGAAAAACAAATTTGAAAAGATTATGGCATAAACCAATTGTGGTGGTACTAGTGGTTATCAGCCTACTGCATGCCATACCAAAAAACCCTGGATGACACTTAGAAAATTTATGCACTGATAAAATTCCCGTTAAAACAGAAGGCCCACTGCTCGGATCTACACATATACTCTGCCAATTCGTTATAACATCCAAGGTTATTGGGAAGAACTCAATGAAAATGAAGGCCAACACTATAGCTAAAGAACTAAGAGCTGTGATACAACTTTGTTGTATATATAATAATTTGATTGCCTAATATCTGAACATCACAGGTCTATCAATCGTACATACAGATTTTTTTTAACTTATATAAATTAATTAAAGAGAATTGGTTTAAATTGCATCCACTTCTATTTAAAATGGTTGGAGCATCTTAATAGATTTTCAAAATGTTGATGCTCTCAAAGTAAGTAAAATGGTCCCATTGTTAATATTGGCTGGTAATATTATATTTTACACTACTCTATCCCAGTGCTAGTATTTATGATCTTTATAAGTGTCAAATCTCTATGCTATAATAAAAATGCAATCAGAGTATACAGGGCAATGTTTTTTGTAATCAATTGTAAGGAAATTGCATATACAGAACAGTACTATGGAGAAGACAGGAAAAAGCTGAACACTTCTGTCATAATTAATGATAACAATCCAGCAAACATATATGACAAGTTGACACATATACCATGTGTCAGAAACAGTAGAAAGATCTTTCTATAAAAATAACACTGGTTTTCAAGCAATGTTTATTGCTTGAATGACTTAAGTCTAAGAATTAAACATAAATCACTTCAGATTTTGATCCTAAACATATTAATATGGTAAAAACATACCATTATTACCAAATGAATTTCAGGCTCTAAGGCTCTATTTTTAAGATACACTGATTGCTTAAATTTCAATTTTTGAAAGCTACTACATTAGTTTGCCAAAAGGATAGTGTTATCCTAATGTTATAGAACTAGGTTGACAATAATATAAATAGTAAAATCACCATGGCAATCTTTAATTCCATGATTAAATCACAAAGACTTAAATGATATTTAGATTTATCTTTTTATATTAGTCACAAATATATGACTAACTTTCCGTAAAGAAATGTTTCCTCATTCTTGTGTATATCAAGAAAAAAAAATGTAGAAAACTTTTGAAAAGTTCCTTTATACACACAGTATGGGAAGTTCTGAATCAAATGTCTTGTTTGTATCTGTTCTTCTCTGTAAAAATCTAGTATGCCAGACAATGTAAAGTCATAAAATTCGCAGAGGCCAAACCATAGTAAAGTTTATCAGGCTTAATTAAAAACGAAATGTTTTCTTTCATAAAAATTTAAAAAGCACGGGCCTCTCCATATATGTAGGACTGAGCGCAAAGATAAATATCTTTAAACAATATTAATCTAACTCCCATTAGCTTATCCACAAGACGCTCAGTTGCATCATCTTCAATACAATAGACATTTCCTAATTTCTTCTGTTATAATAATCACATTTTATCTTTTATTGAAATTAAAAAATACTTTAGTCACAACAGGAAGTTCAAAATCTGCATTATATTAACATGTCTCCCATTTAGACCAATACTGACATCATAATTATCTGAGAACATCCATAGTTATTTGGGATTGTTGGGCAATATGCAATATATTCAGCATTTTAGTAATAATGTGCACCAAAACTTCATATGTTTATCATGTAATACATAAAGCAGCCTAAAGAAATTCCACAAGCCAAACTTTATTTTTGTACTATTGTTCCCATAATCTCTTGCCTTTGGCTGGATTTATTAATGAAGAGCCGAGGTGACGCAGTGGTTAGGGTGCAGTACTGAAGGCCACTACAGCTGACTGTTATCTGCAGTTCAGCGGTTCTAATCTCACCGGCTCAAGGTTAACTCAGCCTTCCATCCTTCCGAGGTAGGTGAAATGAGGACCCAGACTGTGGGGGCAATATGCTGACTCTGTAAACCGTTTAGAGAGGGCTGAAAGCCCTATGAAGCGGTATATAAGTCTAACTGCTATTGCTATTGCTAATGTTGATACTAGTTGAAGTATAAAACATATGGAGGCAGATTATCTATACCTACCATAGCTGATAGTACTGGAGATTATTGAGTGGTCCAGATGGTGAGCTTCAATAGCAAGAATTTATCATTGAGCAGCACACGCATAAAAATACTTATCAACGCACATAAACAGTAATCAAAGTCACATGTCTGAACATAATAACTAGATCAATAATATTGGAAACGGTTTCCCAGCATGCTAAATACATTGGCCTAAACTATTGCAATTATTTAAGACTTTACAACATTGGAGATACATCTATGTATATATGTGTGTCTGTGTGTACTGACTAATATTTTCTTAAAATAAATGCCTGGAAACTTGCTGGAGTTACAGTTATTATATTTCTTAAAACATTAATACTCTCATTTCTAAATCATACTTAATATGAACTGCATTAATTAAACTAACTATGGGATGCATATCTACTTTCTTCATCTATATATTCTTAAAAATAACTAACAATTATGTGGATTGATCAATTCATTGGAAGGTGATCAATTTAGTAAAAATTAGATTAAATAACATCAAAATGAGAACATGCTATAGGACTGAAATCAAGATTAAATCAATAAAGAAGAAATAATTTTAAAGGAGAGAATAAAATAAATATATTATTTTTTGAAAACTAGTTGGGGAACAATATAGAGTTTCTTTACTTCGGTGCTTTTAAGTAAACACTGGAGGACCATTCCAAACACGAGTTAATTATATTCTGAAATTTTCCTTTCTCTTTTCACTATTTCATCACTTTTAATAAAAATAAGGAGAGGGAAATATATTTGTTATAAATGAAAAAATACTAAGGCACTAGTTACTGATGCTTTGTAAAAACATGTAAATAGACAAAGAAAGTGAAATGAATCATAAACTAAGTAGACATCCAACAGAGAATTTTGCCATTACAATGCTGGATTAATATCTATGAGAATAAGTGTGAATAGGAATTACACACTGGTCAGTTAAAGGACATTTATTAACTAACAGTGTGCATAAAAACTTTATGCAAATCCAGCAACAATCTAGGTGGATATGATCTCACTTAACTATTACATGTTTCACAGTCTGTTTCTTTTTGGAATGACTGTAAAATATCCTGTCATAAAATTTTGAATTTAAGTGGTGAACCCCAGAGGCTGGTTGATACAGATTAACTTCAGTCATTCACTAACTCATTCACATTTCTTAGAATAAGTCAAAGATACAATAAAATGTGAATAAAATATCGGTCCGTCACTGAGAAATGAAAATTTCTCCTACTTACCAAAAAGTATGTTTTATAATACTCTCAGAAAAGAAGATATTTTAAATGAACTGAAGATAAAGCCTGAGAGTGAGATGTTGTCTAGGTACACTGTAATCTGCCTACCAAAGTTTGATATACAATGTTGGATTAAAAATGTACAGCAATAATTAACATGGCAATCACTGACTTTCCAGATGTTTCTGAACAACAAATCTCTCTAAATGGAGAAAGTAATCCTACTTGCAAAAAGATTAAAAAGTACAAAAATCCACTTTTCAGGATAAATATGTAATGTGCAAATTTCTTTCATTTTATTATATATATGATATATTGGTGGTGCCTTCAAGTTAATCATGACTCTGTTAACTGAATGAACAAATTCATGTAGTATTCATGTTTTGAAGGTAGTTTGCAATTGCTATTTTCTAGCTCTGAGGGAGTTAAAAGACAGGGCTAGAACTTACAATCTCTAGCTTCTAGATAAGTTCCTTTAATCACTAACCTAAACTAGCTCCCTGTATAAATCATGCCCAATCACTAAACTAAACTAACTCCCTCTATAAAATGCCCATCTACATGCAGTGGTGGGATTCAGTCAGTTTGCACCACTAAAGGAAAACCGGTTGCTAACTTTCTGAACAATGAACTGGTTGTTGGAAGAAATCATTAGGGCAGAGAACTGGTTCTTTAATTATTTGAATCCCACCATTGTTTACATGGTACCTTACATCAACCTAGATGAAAATATGTCACAGCACACAGATTATTAACTTCTGAATAAGTAATCAGTGGATTTTTTTTTACATAGAGAACTATAACTCTCAGCACTTCTGTAACAGCTATATAAATTTAATGAATCAATTGGGCATAATTGTACAGCCATAGGTTTTCTATCTCTATCTTAAAAGGTCTACAGATTGATTTACAGACTTTCATGTTAATGCTCCCCAATTCAATGGTTCTAAATCTCACATTTATTAAAATAGTGGCCAACAGTATCTAATTGATATTATAGTAGGGATAAATTATTTACATAGATATAATATAAATATTATAATTATTTATTTACAATCCACTTACTAGTTTCACTAATAGCCTAAATGTTCATGAGTTTGTACATAAGTGTACTGTCGTATTCTGAGAAATTTGGTAACTATCAGAAAAACAATACAATTGTACTGGCTCTCTCCCTCTTTCCCTACATTGGGTCAGTCTAGTATTTTAGCAATTTTAATATGTTTCTGTTATATTTTTCTTCATTCTGAACTACTCTCCCACTCAATTCCCTATGACCACTTTAGTAATCGTGCCCCACATTTTCCAGTTCTACAGTAGTAAGCCTGGGATGGCAAATATCAGAATGGGTGCACAGCTTTATGTAAAATTCTTACATTTTTCTCATTTTAATGTTTTTTCTACAGTACTGTATTTCCACAGCAGCTTATGTTTTCATTGGACTAATCCACCATCACTTCAAAATGCCTTTGCTGGCCAACTGTCATTAACTTAGACTTCAGTGGCACGTACTGTATGTATAACATTAGAAGAAGGAATGACTGATTTCCAAAATTATATTTTTGAAAGGAAAACCTATTTCAGCTATCAGGCTTATAGTTATCACAAATAACCGTGTGTCTATCTGCATCCATATAGCAACACTAGCCTCAGTCCACTGGTAAAGGCCACTGATACCAATCCAACGTACTTTTTAATAATGGTTTCTATCTCAGCCAAATGGCATTTTTGATTCCTTGAAAATTTTCCTTTGAAGCAAAAACAACTATTAAGGAGTTCTATCTTGTTTAAGGAAAAAAATTCAAAGCAGAAAGTCCTATGATTTTTCGCACTCACAGTATATGGTTTTGAGATGACACAAAAATAATTAAGTAGGCATATTTAACATTTTTGGCAACTTTATTCCTTTTTTTATTTTTAATACTTTTATTTGGGGACTGCACAATCTACGCCATCCTATATTGTGGCACGTTTTTTCATTAGATAAATCCCACTACTCTCTAGCAACCATCAATTAAATTGCATTCTTAATCAAACCCCTGAATTCAGGCTTTCCTAGTCTTTTCATGTTGCACTGCAATTAGTTTTCTTAAAAATGCAACCTCACTGCTGCTTAAAGGCACAATAATTAAATACTGCAATATTATTTGCTGTATCCCAGTAAAAAGATGGCGTTTATATAGTTAATAAGGGGGTTCTCCAAATGTGAAAACACTAAATCCACTACAAAGGTTCTGTATTCATTCCAAGGCCGACACACAAAGCTGCTCTCTTCAAGTAATACAAAATGTCACCACAGGCTGACGCTCTTTCTACAAGAATAATAAGAGGCTGCACAGTGTAGGAAGAATACAGTTTGCAGTTTGCTTCTCTTGTTCCAGTCCAAGCTAATACACAAATAGATTCGGAGAGAAACTTGAAAGAGAACTATGCAGGCTATTTCTGTAGTCCCGTTTACTTTATTCCTAAAAAGCTTAGGAAACAATAGGAATCAAGCCAAAATTTCAGTGGAAAATCACACTCATTAGTAATTCTACCATATTTGAGTAAATTTGCTCCAAAATGGAGCTGATTAATGCAAAACCCGTGCTTGTTCTCAAGATCCTAACTGATCTTACAACACTAAGAAGAATATTCCAGGTGGATCTCACACTTCTTTGCCTGAAGACTTTCCAAGTGTCTGCAACTGACTTAATCTTTCGATATCACCACCTGTCATTCGTAAAGATTCAACCATCCGTAACAGGACTATATATATTTTGTCTCTAAAATTCTGAAAACAGTACAACGATGAATTGGACAGCATCCATGAAGGTGATGTGCACATTACAGGCAGAGAAGCGAAGTCCATAAAGAACTATATAGATGCAGAATAGAAACAGCAGAAAATTATTCCAATCTAGGGAGCCATTTATTGAATTGTATACATGATAATTTTATCTAGAGGGCTTCCTATAATGATATTTAATCCTTTGAAATCAAATCTGCTCTGAACTTTCAACTAGCCTTTGGTTTGAATGATCTTTCACTCAACCCTACCCCCCCCCTCGCCTCCCCCCCCCCAGCTACAGACATAGTACTTGTGATTCTTTGAGCTAAAGGACATGGTTGTTGGTGTTTGGTGTGTGCGTATATGTGCAGAGCAGATGAAGTCACCTTGCTCTGCTCTCTCTTGCACAACCAGTAAGGCAACTTTTAAAAGGAGCAGGAGAAACCCACCAGAGATAAAAGGCTGTTCTGTACCTTACAAATCTTGCTCAGCTTCCCAGAGAACTCAAAGGAACATTTTGGCAGGCACATTTTGTTTCCTTTTTATAAAACCCAAGCAAATTAAGGAAAATAAATAAACTTTTTTTGTCATTTGTACAATGCAAGGGAGGGAAAAGGGCTAACGATTCTTACATTTGAATTTAAAACAGGGCAGTCTCATCTATCAAAGGCTCAATGTTTAATGGCCCATGAGGTCAGAAATAAAACTGGCCAAGATCAACAGGCTTCTCTCTCTCCCAAATGAATACACGAGAGTGGGATCTTAAACGCGATTTAAGCCAGGAAGGAGGGGGGGGGGAGGTAGGAGAGGCAGACCAACCCGAAAAAGAAATAATAATTTTAAAATAAGAGGGAATCATTTTCAAAGGTTCCTTGACTAGGATGCATCAAGTCCACGCAGGATGACGGTCTCCACTTTTCCACCAAAGTCTCCATGAGTTTAATAAGTGAGGGATTGCAGTCATGCGGAGGTGCTGCAGCATACGGGGTGGGTGGGAATCATAATCTAATCCACACGCTTTTTTTTTTGGCCGATCGGTTCTGATCAATCCCCCCCCCCTCTTTCGCCCCACACAAGATAAGGCGCTCGATTTGTAAAAGCACACAAACGCCGAGCTTCGTCCGGAGCAGGAAGCCGGTTTCCGAAGGGGAAAAAAAGCACCGCGATTACCGGATCCAGAACCAGCCAGACTTCCCCAAAGAGCCACCTGCAGCCGCAACCCGGCTCGTCCTCCTCCCACCACTAAAGTTCCAGGCAGCCGAGAAAGAGCAAAAGAAAACGGAGGACCGAGAGGCCGAAGAGCCAGAACCCTTCAACCGCTTTCTCTCCGCGTCCCGTCCCCCGCCCCCGCAAGGCGCGCCTGTCCCCCGGCCGGGCGCAAGTTGAGCTCCGCGACAACCGCTCCCTTACCTGGCCGCAGGGAAAGGGCAGAAAGCAGCAACCCCAGGAGGAAGAAGAGCGGCGTTTGCCGCTGCAGCCGGCAAGGAAAGCAGGAGGCGACGGCGGAGGGCATCTCCATTCCGCCTCTCCGCCAGGCGAACGGCGACTTCGGCCGCTGCTCCTCCCGAAGAAAGGAACGAAGGACGAGGGCGCGGGCTTCTTTTCCCCCCCCAGAGAGAGGCGGCGACGGCGGCTTTCTTCTCCTAAGAGGAACCGCAGCGGAGGCTCCGCAACTTTCCAGCCAACGGGGTCCAATGAAAGGGGGAGTAGAAGCCGAAGTTGGAGGCTTCGGGTAAAGCGGCCGCTGGCGGCTTCTTCTGCGACCGAGGAGGGAGGCACGAACGAAGGAGCGAGAGAGCGGGCTAGCGAGGCGCCAAACGCGACCGCTCCGAAGCAGGTGGCTCTTTCCTCTGGCAGCCTAGCGGCGCTCCAAGACCGAAAGCTGAAAGAAAGAGGCGGGGCCAGCCAGGGAGGACACGCCCCCTGCACTCGCTCAAAGTGCCCGCTCCTTTTGCCCGGAGCCGTTTGCCAGCTTTCCGACCAAGCTTTTCTAAAATAGCCAGCGAAGGAAGAGAGGGGGAAAAAAGGGAACGTCGCGATTTGACTGTATAGCGGGGCAAGGGCGCATTGAAAGTAACCGCGGGAGGGGGTGGGGGGGAACAGGCAGGATAAAATGCGGAATGGAAACCTGAGGCGCGTCTTGATTTGAGATCGGCCGGAGGTTGGCGGGCTGGAACGAAAAGCCCTGGGAAAGACCGGGCAGGGAAGGAACCAAAGGGGGTCGCCGGGTTTGGGCAGGGTGGGAGCGATGGCGGCAGGTCCGGCGAAATTCTAAGGACGTATTGATGGCAGTAAAGTTCCCACGGTTTGCAAGGGAGCTTACTACTCCCAGAAAAGGGCAAAGGATGCAGCCCTCCTGGAGGCTCCGAATCCGGCTGAAGGGCGCCTTATTCCGGAAAGAAAGGACGAGGGGGGGGGAGGGGGGGAACTTTGATCATCCCCGGGATGGAAATCGCTTTGGATTTTGTTGATCCCTGGGGCGGGGGGGGGGGAGGGAGTGATCTTAGAAGAGATTGAGGCCACAACGTGGCGAGACTGCGATCTCTTGTCAGAAACGTGCGATGCGGGCAGAAGGCAGCATTTGCTACCTCGGAGTAAGCGCCGGCTTGCAGGAAATTCTCAAGGCAAGCGCGCCGCGGCTGTAATCCTTGGTGCATCCAGTTGAGGATAGCGATGCCAAAATCATTGTGGCTAGATGACCAGGAACGGGTTTGTCTCAGTGAGACTTTTAAGCTAACAGGTACAAAGAGAATGCAGTGAAGAGGACGAGTTTTTCTCTTCGTTTGGGCCGATCTAATTGCTTTTCAGGGCTTCGTCCCAAAGGACTACAATGACTTTATGGCGAGTACAGTGTTTAAATTGGTGGATACAGTGTTTAGATTCTTAAGTAGGCGTTTTCCCAGGAGATTCATGTGGAAATCTCAGATGTTCTCTGATACTGCCAAAGGCTTTGGTTAAATCGGTAGGTGATAGATGGAAGGGTGAATTGGATCTGATTACTTGAGGGGGGGGGGAAACTGCTGCATTCTTTTTAACTCTGCACTGCCTAGCCCTTGGTTGTTGTTGTTTTTTTTAAATATAACTGTCCTGTTGATCTTAAACAAGCTAAGCAGAGAAATAGGTTCAAAGGAATCCTACGTTCCTTTCTGGGATTGCTTTCCTCTTCTTCCTTTGCTCTACCCATTGCCTCAAAGGAGCTTACAGTGTCTCAAAAAATATCTTATGATTGGACTAGCTTACCCTAGTGCATTTAAACTTGCATACGCAGGAAAATAGTTGTATTAATAATGATTGCATACTAATTTATAAGTAGATTTTTCTCTGCCTTTTTTTTAATTAGGGGAACAGTTCCAAGGGATATTTATGAACCTGAAGGGCAAATCAGCATCTTCCAAGTAATACTCTTGTGATACTTTGTTCTGCAGTTATTTAAATCATCTTTCATTTGTATGAAACAAGACTCACATGACATGAGTTCTCTTATAGAGATAGATAGATAGATAGATAGATAGATAGATTTTAATATGAACCATAGTTTCTAGAGTAAAACCTAGAAAACCCAAGACAGAAATAGATTGAAAACAAACTGGGCTCTCCCAAAGCATCATATATATTGAAAATATATAATTTCCTTTGCTCCCTGTCCCATCTGTGCAGTTAATAATATAGATGTGAAATTGCGCACTCTGGGGTTTAAATAGTAGATTCATCTTTACCCAATCACATATTAGTTTAGCACTCTAGCACAATTAGTCCATTAAAAATGCTGACTGCTGAAATTTTGGAGCTGGGATACATAAAACAGTTCTTTTAGAACAAAGGATTAAATTAAGCAAACTACTTTTAGATTAAAAGTGCATGGCTGTAAGGATATACTTATCTTCAGTGGTATATAAGACAGTTTGGGAGGTAAAGTAAAATTTTGGAAAAAAATTCTTGCACATTTTAGCCCCTAATTTTATTCACTTGAGCTACAATTTTCTGTTTGAATATCTATTTCAAAGAAGACAGAAATACATATTAGCCAAGTAATTGGGAGTAAGGGTAGAGGTAGGTCTGAGCTTCAAATAACCTTTCATATTTCCCACCATTTATTTCACAGAAGACATTGAAGGCAAACTGGAATGCTCCTCCCCCACTAATGTGAAAGCATAAGTACACACACACCGGGCATATAACTATTAAGCTTTATAAAATCATGATTAAAACATGATTCAAATCCAGATGGCCACTTTGAGGGCCTTCAGTTCTACATGGGTATGCATATTCAGAAAGCACTTCTTGGAAATAGATTGGCAAGAGGAAAAAGCCTTTGATGCTTCAGCTGAGCGCCTCAGTACAGGCACCTTTCAGGATAACTTGAATCAAATTGCTCCTTTACACCAATTTCAGAGCTGCTTTGTACAGGCATAATTCCCAGATTTAAAAGCAAAAGCAGAAAAAAGGATGTTCCTGCTGTGCATACAATGTACCAACCCAGACAAAGGAACAGATTTTATAAACAAGCTAACACATGTCACAATATAAAGATACTTCTTCAATTTATCTTATTTATTTTTCCTGATGAAACCAACCTACTGTGTTAAAATACTTTTATACTTTCTACCAATGCTTATTGCTTCCTTAGCATCCCTTTTAGACTTTCAAGATATTGCCTCCAACCCCCTCCTTCACTCCCTCTTTCTCCCTCCCTCTTTCTCTCAATCTCTCTCTGATAAAGAGTGTTTTCAAAGAAAATCCTGTTCCAAGCAGCTAGCTATGTTTTGATAAAATTACCATAGGAATTCTTAAAAATGAAAATGAGGCTGGGGCTTTGTTTTGCAACATGCTGGTCTTGGGATTGGAAAAAAAATAACAATTTATACTCTACCAAATTAGGAAAGATGCGGAATTTGGTAGCAATCAAGAGAGATCTGCAGATATACTGCAGTCTGCAGGCACTGGTGACTATTGGAGGGGGAATAGGAATCAGAGTGTGTAAGGAGCTGTGATAGACTAATTATTTTGCACCTTTGCCCTATTATTTTCAAATGATGTTTCTATATCCCATGCCTCCTGCAGGGCAATGAATACATTTAACCTTCATTTAGCTGAGTGGTTTCTGGATTTTGTTTAAAAATGCTCATGTACTTGAGAATTTTCTTGCATATTTCAAAAGAATTGCTTTACTTATTTTTTATTTACTTGATAGGGATTTAGCAAACTTATGTAAGATAGAAAAACCTTCTTATACAGGAGGAATGTATACCATTCAGAATTCAAGTTGACCTGGAAGAAGAGACTCATAACGTTATTTGGCTTTTGATGAATAAAAATAGAAAAATTTCAGGAGAATATGATGGAAAATCCCTAGTGGGAATTGTCCGTTTCAGTCCTTAGACAGCATAGATTGTCCTGGAGAAAGAACAGAACAAACAAATTATTCATACATCAATCCTGAGATGTCCTCTGTGTTTGTGAAAACTCCTAGCACTTGTCTGTAGGTGGCCCCATTTTTCTACCCAGCTGATAAATAAACCAATCATGTCCACTATTAGAATAGATAAATAGGAAATTCAGCAACAACATCAAACTTCCTTGTATTAAAGGTAGCAGGTTCTGCTCTATAAGAACAAAAAGTGATTTGCTACAATGCTTTCAGGTTCAGGCAGATTAGAGGTGATAATTGTTTTATCAAAAGAGAGAATGAGGAAATATTAAGGCTTCACTGCTCATTGCTTGACTTGTAAGACAACCTGAACCAATGCTATAAATGTAACATATTTTCTTGATAAATACTCTTTTCACATTCTCATTTCCAAAACACACATTCAGTTTTCATGCTCGCATAATAAATAAAAAGTGTGGAAAGAGAAAGGAACATTTTTCAGGATTATGGAAACTTACTATATTTCTATCATTCATTGATTCACTCATTCACTCACTCATTCATTCATTCAATTTCTATTGTTCCCCATCTCAGCTAAATGATTCTGGACAGCTTACAATACTAAAACTACATAACAGTTAAAGCAATTAAACACCCAAACAATACATACATTCAGCAGGTTATAGTTAAACATCTAACAGTAAAGCCCAAAAGGGCTCCTTAACATATTACAAGCCCTATGCCCAGGTACAAGGCCAGGTTTTAGTGGGTGGGGAGGGGATACAGTATAATGGTAATGCAACCAAATGGTTTTCTCTTTTTTTTTAAGCATCTCAGAGACAAGAAGACCAAAATACAATTATAGGCCATAAAGCATTTCAAAAGTATTGTATGGTAAGAACAGATGTATAGTTTCCCAATATCTGGCAAACAGAAGCAACATTTTCTCTGTGGCAAGAAGGTGTTTGAAAGACGATTAAAGAGGTCCTATCTGAACCCCTATGACTTTAGATAGCATAGTGGCTTCTTATATAAAAGTAGCCCTCAATGTATGACTATTCATACAGTTAGTGTTCAAAGTCAGGATGGCGTTGAACCAATGTTTTTAATGAACAGCTCTCAGAATGTTGATGTTCCAGCACCCCTGTGATCAGTTGATGGTGATTTTGGAAATTGGCAATTGGTTTGCACTTAGAACTGGCTGCAGCACCATTGTCAGGGTTCCAAGTAACACCCCCAATGAAAGAAGACTCCGAGGCTTGAGATTCCTCAAAATTCCATTTTATTAGAGCTATCATATTGGCATATCTGGGAAAACCCGAATCTGAAAGTGTCCAGGTTTTCCCCACCCAAATGAAAGTCCAAGTCCCTGCCCAGCAACCACATGTCCATCAATATGATCCAATCAGCACCATCCCAACTGGAGATGCCTCGCAGTCATACACTTCTAGGTCAGGGCAAGATGTCTTTGACTGTCTGAGAAAGGAATATTATTATGACTGTCTCTCATACACCATATAATCCCCCCTCCCATTTTCCCACAGCATTAAATGTGGCAGGTCAGAAGCCTCAATGCAATAGTTGACTTCCGGGCCTGACAACCACATCAACATTTGCAATCTTCTGGCTTCCCCAGAAAGCTAATGGAGTTGTCAGCACACTTTGTCTCCATAAGTCACTTATGGGATTAAGTCTTCCCTATCTGTGCATTAACCTCAAAGTCCTCTGCACTTGTGTCACCCTGGATACACCCCCTTGCACTCTTTTACATCCCCTCAACCATACTGTACCTCATGCATCTTATAGTCTTGCTCACCCCCATATACCCTCTCAATCTCTCCTTGCAGTCTCTTGCAGCCTCACACTGCCCTCAACCTACACCACGCCTTTCTCACATTTCCTCATAATCTTGCACATCCCCACACATCTCAATTCCTCCCTGACCTGGCAGCAGCCACTTACTTGTCTGCTGGTGTGGAACTTGCAACTTCCTGCTGGCTTCCCCACTGACTTTTGTTATGGAAAGCCAGTAAGATGTTCCCTCACCATATGACTAGGATTTGCAAGCAGGAATTCAGGGCTACCTGTTGCTAGGTAATGTTGCATTTTGCAACTATATCGCTTAGTGATCAAAATTCCAGTCCCAATAACTATTATAAGTCAAGAACTACCTGTAAAGGACCATCTGTTTACTATGATTCCTGCTCAGTTTTCACAATTGAGCAGAGTTAGCATGCTCAAAGTCCCATCCATTAGAGAGTATAACTTGATGGGACTTAAGAAGACCTACTTTGGTGCAACACTTGTCCTCTGGAATACTATCTCCTAGAGATACATCTCAGCCCAACCGTGAACATGTTCAAAAGAGCTTTGAAAAACCTGCAATATTGTTCTTTAATGGTTGTTCTCCATTTGGATTTTTTTTTAATTGTAAGATGAAACGTTTTTAGTATAAGCCATTTGGAGTCATTGTAAATTTGGACAGCCTTACAAGTTTATAAAATAAATATAAATAAAATAGATAACTACTCAGTGATAAGTAGCCCAGATGTCTACCTTCTAAGATTATATAAAATTCTGCCAAATGAACTTCTATGAAAAGTTTCTTTTGTTAGTTTTCAAAGGGTGTTTTACACTCCCTTTTGAACTCTTACAGGTTGGGTCCTGACCATCGACCAAGGGCTATATGAATTAATAACCAGCACCTTGAATTAGCCTCAGAAATCCATTGGTAACATAATCACAAAATGAATGTTTATTTGCCATAACTGCTCTCATCTGCAAGAACTCTGGCCATTACATTTTGTAATACTAATTTTGTTTCCTGGTTAATCTTCAAAGGCAGGTCCATAGTTCTTGTGATAGCATGGATATGATTTCATTATATCAAATTGAAATTAGCTTTCCTAAAATGGCTAATTTGATTTTTAATTCAAACTGGGCCTGAATTAGTTTATGTTAAGAGAAAACCCAAATAAACCTTGGGCTGAATAATAATTAGATATCTTATAGTAACTGATGAGATACAAGTGGTATGAATATAGTTGAATAGTTATACATTTATATCTGTTCCTCCTCTTCCTTTTATTACAAACAGTTTTACCAGAGAAATACTTCCTTTCAGAACACCGTAGTCTAGAGTTGCTTAGAAGATATCGGCCCTGGATACGGATCATTCAGTGAATATTATTTGAGAATTGACATACATAGGATAAGATTACATTGCAGTTACATACTGTAACATTTTTTGTAGTAAAAAGACCCGAATAATGTTTTACCTTGAAATGACAGGTACAGTGGGAGGATGAATGCTACCCTGAATTTTGGAAGAAAGTGAAGATATAAATTTAAGAAACATGAATTCTGCAGGATATAAGTCTAACAAACCAAAAAATTGTTTACTACTACGAGTACCAGAAAGTTTATCTTGAATTGAATTGAATCAGCAGGCTTCAAAAAGGGAAAGTCTCTTTTAATTTGATTTGATCAAAATGCCCATATTCTAGATGAATGTAAGATGAACCTCCCTTTGTAAAATCAGATGAATTATGGAAAAACACCTTTCCTTCCAGGTAAATGCAAAATGCATATATTGCCAGAATTATATAGTACAGATTTGTATAGTTAGTTTCTTATAGCTATTTTATTTTAATAGTGAGATTAGGGCTATGATTTTAATTTTAATTTATTGACATATGTATAATAGCTATTAATTATAACTTTATATGAAGTTCAGCTATTAACTACAAGGAGATCAGTGTTCATTATAGAATTTGCTAAAATAATACCATCATTAGAACATTGGGTTTTTTATTAGGATATGGATGAATACATAGTTTTTTGACCTAGCATATCTCATCTGTTAATTAGCAAAGAAGTGAGAAAAAGATCAAGTATATTAACCAAAAAGATTCACTGAGTTCAATACAAATTGGTGATTAAGCAAAAGAGAGATTCAGTTATACAATACAATGAATAACCACAAAGGCTACACTCTGTACAAACTCTGTTCTTATATAACACTATGAATCACAGTCTATGATATTGCAAAACTGAGTCTTGGATATGGAAACACTATATAATTGATACAGTTTATGATCAGAATAGAAAATATGTTTATGAGTTGACAAAAGTTACTCTTTAGGCAAAGCTAAGGTGCAGCTGTTCCTATTAGAATATGACGACCTGAATAATCAGCTAGAAAAGAAGTGTTAAATGGATCCGTGATGTCAGAAGCCACATCTTAGAAGATTATAAGAAAACAGCTGGAAAACAGACTAATCAGAAAAATAAAATAAAAATGGGTGGCCATGTCAGAAATAATGCATACCTATATTTATTTAGACTTCTTGTACAATACCTAAGAATAGAAAAATAGTAGTATTATCTCATTACTGTTTAAATATCCCTGAGCCTCTTGCAGTTGGGAGAACTGAGGCCAAAAGAAAATGGGTAATAATTATCTGGCTACTCTGCAAATTATTATCCAGCCTCTATTAGGTTGTATTTTCATTGACTTGGCAAAATTAATTAGCGCACTGTGCACAGGATCCAAAGCAAATTGGGTATTGCAAGTATTAATTATAAATGCTCAAACTTAAATTGGACGATATTCAAAATCCTCAGAGGAAGCTTTTTAAGTTCTCCTCAGAATGATTAATTTAAACTGCGTAGTTTGGAAGTTTCAAAAACATCCAAGTACCACAGGGCTAGCTAATGGCTACATTAGCCAAGTAAAGTTTTCAGTTCAGTGAATGTTGAAGAATGCTATACTGTATATGTAAGCGAAACTTTCTGTATGATATTTAGATTGTACATACGTACAATTATTCAGAGAAATAGGCAACCTGGAGACAGAGTAAGAGAGTGAGCAAACAATGTGGAACCTGTTAAATTCAGTTGTTTTAGACAAACTATCAACCCTACTTTTTTCTCCCACATTTCCCATTTTTTATTTTTAAATCTATTCTGTAAGTATAATGCATAAATATACATAAATATAATGATCATTGAGTAGCTAATCAAAATCATATATGATGTTTCCAAGCTTGCCTTGTAGCTAGAATGTCACATGTTTAGTTAATATTGCAATAGTTATCTACAATTGTTGAAATGTTTTTTAAGCAAACAAAAATGCTGAGAAATAAAATCCCCAGTAATCATGTAAACAGTAATAGAAATAATCAAAGAAATTTAATTTGAAAATCCTCTCCGTTGTTCTTTGGTTAAAAGGCTAATTAAAAACACATATCAACAGTCCATTTCTGCAAATAAAATAAGTTCTTCTGAAATATTCTCCCATCTTACAGTTTTATGATATATGTAAAATGATATTTTGCAACTTATATCATCATGACCCCAGAACTAAATTGAAATGTCTTATTTGGAAGAAATTGAGAAGGGAATTCTAGTCCACTGATCCACTTTTACAGTGGTGATGTGTTCTTAGGAGTAGGTTAGAAATGTGCTATTTTTTTTGCCAGTAGGATTCAATGTAAAGCCAAAATGACCCATAAGCTCATAACTTTACTAACTTTTTTATTGTATACCACTGCAGCCAGTTTTGTAGAAAGCATGCAAAACAATATGAAATCTGGAAGCATTTCCTACTCAACACAAGTATAAATTAGATAGCTAAATTAGATAGCTAAAGTTAAAGAAAAAATATACAATTTTATAAAAGAAGAAAATGAAACAAAAAAATGAAAGCATACAAAATGTATATTTTTAGATACACACTTATCAAACTTAATGGCATAAGCTTAAGCCGTGATTTATTATATTTAGCTGCAGTTGATCCATATTTTTATTATAGGTGATCTATAAAAAATCAATTTTAAAAAATAATTTACTAAGTTATGGTGCGTCAGCAACAAGAATCAATCTAATACATCATTGGAAAAAATCAAATTTGCCATCAATATGGGATTGGAAAAATGGAAGAATGTGCTGCAATGGAAACAGAGAGAACCTACATTTGAAGAAAAATTGAGGTAGAAATGAACCTTAGACCGGGAAGCTAACACACGTAAAATATAGATTTTAAAGAAAAATGAAAGTGTTTTAAGTATTAATACTTTGAGTGGACAAATGTACCACCTTACCATTAATGGGAAAAATAGTGAAAACTGAAGGAATCCAGTTGCCTTGTGAAATAATATAAAGAGTCTGGATGAAGAACATCACTACAAATATCTAGACATCCTTCAAGCTGACAGAATCAAGCACGCTAGTGTCATAAAGAAAGTTAGAATTGAATACATCACGAGAGTGAATATTTTAAAGACCAAATTCAGTGGAAGGGTCTTATTTTCTTTAACCCCTGAAATAAGCACTTGGCCTTATTTTCGAGGAGGTCTTATTATTTTTGAGGTGCAGGAGGCGAGCATGATCACCTCATAGATGCTGCTGTGTTGCAATATTTTTGGGGAGAGCTTATTGTTTGGGGAGGGCTTATTTTACCCTATGAGCTTAAAAGCCTGACTGTACTTATTATCCAGAGAAGTCTCAGTTTTGGGGAAACAAGGTACCATCAAAGCAATGAACACCTGACAATTCCAATCATTGGATTCTCAGCTGGAATAGTGGACTAAACTCAAACAGATTGAAAACCCTAGAATGGCAGACCAGAAAAATCATACCCTTCACCCATGTAGCAACACTGACAGATTCTACTTACCAAGGAAAATAGATGGGGGTGGAATGTTGCAAGTAAACCAGGCAGTTGAAGAAAGCAACAATGACACACTGGAGTATCATTAATAACATTTCCCTATAAATAAGAACTGGTGGGTCTAAAAAACAAATAAATAGGAAACAAACAAACTAAAATTCACCTGCTAAATAACAGCCTAGACTTAATGGTTGTTAATAAGAAAGACTAAAAAGTCTGCATAACAGATATGCTAGAACCTGTAAAGAGTAGCATAGAAGAAAGAACTGGAGAAAATCACAAATTACAAAGACCTGCAAATAGAAGTTGATCATTTGTGGCAAAAGAAACCAAGAAAGTACCAATATATTGCCTTGGGGGCAATCTTGAACACCACTGTCAATGACAAAATCACTATCAGTCAATTGCAAAAGTCAAGTTGATTTGCAAAAATATGTTTAACACCATCAAACAATCACAGTCTATTCCAGGGCCTTGGGAAAGACTCAATAGATGAATAAAAATGTCACACTCAGTCTAAACATCTGGATGACTGTGCACCTAACAACAACAATAACAATTTAATAACAAAATAATCCAGACATAAATTAATAATAATGTCAAAACCAAATATAAAAATGACCAAGTAGCAATTAGTGATTGGGGAATGTTTAATTAATTATTTCAGTTTAGGCACTGTCTAAATCTATGATGTCTCCTTTGTGGTTTATGTATGTCTGTTTTCTAAGGAGTGATGGGAAGTGGTCATTTCAGGGCTTCAGCAATTTCTTCCTCTAAACTCCAGGACAACTAGGGAGGCAGGAAAGAGTACCGGATTTCTGTCTAAGTACTGGGAAAGAGTTCCGCGAAATCTTATGGACCTCATGAATATAGAATTGTTATCTAAATTTAGAAAAGTCTGATTAAATTCTGAAATAGGTGGAATTACACACTATACTAAGTCATTACGTACTTCTTCCCACGGAATATTTCAAAATAAGCTTGTTTTCAGTTTAGAGGAAAAATGTACTATCACTATATTTTTACATTTCTGTAAGTTGCTTGAAATGGCAATTTATTTCCCTATTGGCAATATTAAATTTGATAATTTACGGCTGCAATCCTGCATCTGAGAATAAATTACACTAAAGCCAGTGATGCTTATTTAGGCATAGATATGTACAGAATATTACAGGACATTAAGAACAAGTGAAAAAATGTGTAGAAATTTAATTAGAGAGGGAAAAGAAGAACACGATCATAATATGTAATAGCAAAAGGAAAACAAATATTGTACTGTTAGAAAATCTACTGAAAGTCTTCGTAGTAAATTAAGGGAGCCCCATACAGATTAATTTGAAGAAATTTGAGAACTACAGCTAGTTTGAAATCAAAAGGGGAAGATTGAATTTTTTGTATATAGCAATCAATAATTGGTTTTTACTTGTGAAGTGCAAGTATGGCCTAAAGAAATCTAAACAATGATTTTATAAAACTGAAAGTTGTAATCATAAAATCAACATGTAGCCACTATATTGAACCCAGTAAGACTTATTTCTAACAAATTATACAAAGCATCAAGTGAGAGCTTGCAGCTAGTGGCTTGATGGTTCCATCCACCAGGAATGGAAATAATTTCTGAGCTTTAAAGAGAAAATGGACTGTTAGTTTTCAAAATAGGTAAGTGTAGACAAACTCAGCTTCATTATTTTTGTCAATATAAATATATTTGTGTGTACACACATGCACACACATGCATAGAGGGATTAAGAGGATATACAAGTACTCAATACCTTCCTTTCAATCCCTTAGAAAGAAAGAAAAAACCCACGGTGCTTTGTTTAATAGATTTCCAACAGTCAACACTGATGGCTTTGGATGAAATCCAGAACTGGGTAACGGGTAATGAATGATGAACACATTCTATTATCAAATCCTTTTTATTAAGTAATTTAGGAATTCCACTCTAATAATTTTCAGTTGCATTGGTGGTTCTTTGCCCCATAAACTAAGAATCTCACATTTGCACAAGTGATTGGTAAAAATCCATCCTATACAGTATGTGCCTAATTTGGGACAGCTTTCTTGATAATTAAACCCCTTTGTAATTTGCCACACAGTCTACGCAAGCTGAAGGAAAGCAGCCAAAAAGTTGATAAAGCCCTTAGTGTTTTCTATCGCTGTTATTTTGGCTTTGGCACAGTGCAGAATTCAGCTAATTTTGAACAGCAGTTCCTTAGAGCAGTTAATAGAATGAAGATCCTTTAGATGCAATCAAATAAGAACAAGCGGGCTAAGCAATGCTGGAAAAGAAGTACTGCTCAAGCCAGCCATTAGCATGCAAGACTAGCAGCAGGGATTTAATAGTGCATGTTTTAAATTGGTATGCTAGGCAATTATGACAGAAATTCTCTCAATTCTTTGTTTTTGTCTTGTTTTTCAGAAATCTTGGTATAGGGTTACTTTTTTTTTATACAAGTAGATGTTATTCATTAGCTTGGGAAAAGGTGTTAGCAGGAAATCTGTGGGGCCTTTTTTATCTAAGCATATGCAAGACTATGTAAATGAATCTACCAGGTATGATTTTGCATAGTAATAAACAGAATGACAGAGTTGGAAGGGATCTTGAGGTCTTCTAGTCCAACCCCTGCTGACGCAGGAAACTCTATTCCATTTCAGACAAATGGTTGTCCAATCTCTTCTTAAAAACTTACAGTGTTGGAACACCCACAACTTCTGAAAGCAAGCTGGTTCCACTGGTTAATTGTTTTCACTGTCAGGAAATTTCTCCTGAGTTCTAGGTTGCTTCTCTCCTTGATAGGTTTCCATCCATTGCTTCTTGTCCTGCCTTCAGGTGCCTTGGAAAATAGGCTGACCCTTTCTTCTTTGACCCTTAGATATCGGAACATTGCTATCATTTCTTTATCACCTTTGTTGCAGTGCCTGGGTTATATTATGGTACATGAGCTCATCCAAAATGATGACAGAGTGCTGTGCCTCACTGCTGCTCCTAGCAGGGCCAAAAAACTTCTTTTGATAGATCAGGATGTGGTGCCCTGCCATATTTGTCACATGTATCCCAGAGGTGTTTCATTGTCCAGTTCCTGAAGGCCATCAGCAGGAAGAAGATGGTGAAGATCAATTTGAGGGCAATAGTAGTAGGAGGCAGCAATGGTGTGCAGCACAGTATAGAGATGCCAAAAGGGAAGAGATGGGGAAGACAGGTGAAGGAATTTTAAGTGCCCCTGGACTCATCAGGGCAGATAGGCTGCCAAGTGCCTTTATTTTGATCTAATGACTATGCTGCAACAGCTGAAACTTCAAAGGCCAGTTATAGTTACTGTTTCTTTAGTCCTACAGTAACTTCAATCAATGAATAGTCAATTAGTAAGAACTATCTGTAATCCTATTCAAAAGATTGCAGAAAATGCAGCAAGTGGGTAGAGGAATTATAGTAAGTAGAATATGATCATAGCGCAGAACTTTTATACAGAACCAAAGTTATGTTGTCTCAAATTAATTCTAATGAGCATGGGTACTTTTGATGATTAGGAAAACATACCAATTAAATATACCAATCAATATTTTCACAAAGCGCATAGGTAATAACCAGGCTTTAATAAAGTTACAATGGAGCTTCAAATGCAGTACATTGTTACTGGACTATTAATGACTGAAGAGTTTTGTGTGTTTTTTAAAATGAGATTACAGGAAGAATCCAATAGGTATTCTGTTTGTTCTAATAATTTTAATTTTTCTATTTTGATATCTGTTATCAACAATTGTCATTATTAAGAAAGTCTGAAAATACTTCAGTGAATTTTGACATTTCTTGTAAATGAATGAGCCAATATTGTATTCATTAGTGCGTTTGTGTGTGTGTGGTGGGTTCTGGATTCCGTTGCAACCGGTACAGATGCAACGGGGCCCAGTGTCCTCCACATGAACGTGCGGACACATGCGCAGCACACACATGCATCTTACCATCCAGCGACACCTCTGTGTGCCTCCGCGATATTCCAGCTGCTTGGGGCAGCATTGCGCAGGTGCTGTACGCGCCTTGCATGTGCACAGAAGCACCAAAGAGTTTAAAGACAGGTAAGGAGCACAGGCAGGCAAGTGGGTCCTCCAGAGCACCATACCAGAATGGTACCTGGTGCTCCAGGCAGGTTCCAGTACGCCCATACCGGGGCGTACCACCTGCAACCCACCACTGGTGTCTGTGTCTGTGTCTGTGTATAGTCTCTTATCAAGCTTGTGTTCATGTAGAAGTTGTCAGTCACATTTCTGTATGAATCTTCAGTTACTCTTTAACTGAAAACTATTGTAGATATATACTTCTAAATAAATAGCAGAATTGCAAAAATAAATGTTACCTGAAAGCAAACGGTGGTAAAGACCATGAAACTGGTGAGTAGAGTAGTTTATTGGAATTTCTCCAGATAAGGGGAGTACTGGATCACCTTCTAATCACTTTCAGAAATTGCTCATTGACTATTTCTAGGCCATTGGATACTTTCAGAATAACAAGTGTGAAAATACTGGGAGAGTTTACTTTTAATCCTGAATGAAAGAAAACTATAATTGTAAGCTTAAATGTAAAGAAAAAGCAACAAGCTATTTCTTTAAATTAAATTAATTTAATTTAATTTAAAGTGCCACATAACAGACTGAGCTCTCGTTACTTGTTGCAGCTTCTGCCAACCTAGCAGTTCGAAAGCACGTAAAAATGCAAGTAGAAGAACAGGGGCACCTTGGTGGGAAGATAACAGTGTTCCTTGCACCTTTGGTATTTAGTCATGCCAGCCACATGACCACCGAGATATCTTCGGACAGCACTGGCTCTTTGGCTCAGAAACGGAGCTGAGCACCGCCCCCTAGTGTTGGGAATGACTAGCACATATGTGGAAGGGGAATCTTTACCTTTAAATAAATTTTTCATCTTTGCAAGATAAACAGATAAAGGGTCAATATAAAACTGAAATAGTCTAACTTTTACAATAAGATTTTGGAATTCACTATGAAGTACAAACAGCTTATAGCGGGAAATAGATCCTGGTTTAATGTTTACATGTTTACTATTTTGATTTTACTATTATAAGAAAAATGCTTAATAAAATTATATGTAAAAGACATGGCCTTTTGATACACCTTCCTTCATATTCTACAGAGGTAGCTTTAAAGCAGAATATACAACTGGAATGCTAAACAATACTAAGATGAGCCAATACCATTTCAATTCACTCAGCCCATTTAAAATACTGAATATTACACTTAAGGATGCATTGCAACTGCCGTGAATATTAGAGGCTTCCTTCTGTTTGAAGATACAGCCTTTGGCAGTTAAAAGTGAATTAAAAGAAAGATAGTCCTCAAAGACATTTCTCTCTGCTAAAGAAATACAGCAAAGAATCTCCTATGAATAACTGCAAAAGGAAAAGTCCTCTAATAATACTGTTATAATTTTTTTTAAAAAAAATAGAAATGTACACTGTAGAACTCCAAACTAGAAAATAAAGATGGCCAAAGTTAGTTTTCAAACCTAAATTTAATTTTCATTCGCTTGTTAAACCTTCTTAAGCAGACAATAACCAAAATTGCACTGCAGTGGTTTGGTTCAGCACCAACATTTAAAAATAATCTAATACCTTCGTAATGAGTCAGATTGTTTTCAATTAGAAGCCGAAGCAATTGCAGTACCATTGCTGAGCTCAAGAGCCTGAGAATTTCAACTTTTGCTTCTATGTACAATTGATTTCAGTTTGTTCACATCTGACAATTCCCGAGAGAGCTGAGAATGATGTGATAATCTCTGTGAAAACATCATATCTTTGCACTGAATATGTTAATATTTTGTAATTTTGCTAGTCTGGGAAATATGAAGGCAAAAAAATGTGTGAGAGAATACAGAAGAAAGCATACTAAATCAAATAATAACAGACTGTATGTGCAAATATTTTTGAACATTTTGATCATTTTAAGATGATCTTATTTTTATAAAACCTATAGGATTTACAATCCATAATAATATTGCAATCTTATTGTCATGAAAGCACTTTCTTTTTGTTCTAGTGAAAAGAGATGGCTTCTATTTTTTATATAAAACCTTGCATAATTAGAGTCTTTAGGTGCAATTAATAGCCTACCAATGACATTTGAAAAGCTTTAATTTAGTTCAAAGACTCTAGATTGAGCTATATATAGAAAAGGGTGCATTAAAGCCTTACATTAATCATGTGTCATTCTTTAAACCCAGGTTTAAATAAGAATAGATATAGCATTTTTAATAGCAAATGCTATAAAATAGCATTTTATACTGTAGCTGAAAAGATACCTATTGAAGCAGTAGTGGGTTCCGGATCCCATTGCAACCAGTATGCTGCAATGGGGCCAGGCGTCCACCACGTGCACGTGTGTGCGTGCATACTTAGCACTCACGATGCTCCAGCTGCTTGGCGGAGCGTTGTGCAAGTGCTGCATGTTCCATGCACGTGCGCGAAAGCCCTGATCAGCTCAAATACAGGTGAGGAAGTTGGGTGGACCCTCCAGAGCACTGTACTGGAACTGTACCTGGTGCTTCCAGCAGGCACCAGTATGCCTATACCAGAGCTTACCAGTCCTATCCCACCACTGTATTGAACACTCTAGATTAAGTGGTTTGGGGAGTTAATAATAAACACATCAAGCACCATACAATAAGCAGACTGAACAGGAACATAGAACAGCAAAAATTGTGACAAATAATATATACAAGCTGACTATTGAAAAAAAAAAGATTTAGAGTAGAGTTCATGCAGCTGTGGGTGAAGGAAGTTTATTTATTTCCAAGGAAGTAAAGGATAGAGTTTTTCTCTTTCTTAAAATAGTAGAGTACAAAGGTGATTTATCTGTATTTTGGACTGACATATGTAATTGAATCAGACTCGCAAAAAGAGCCAGCTACCAATCAAAAGGAATAAGTCATGAGTACATTCCCAAAGCAGAAAACAAAAGGAGCTTGACTGAATTAGGATGTTTCCTCCTTGTAGCGGAGGTGTGGAGATGCCAAGAGGTAAAATGGGGGTATTGTTGCAGTTAAGAAGAATTCAGACCACGTATAGGCAAAATGGGGGGGGGGGGGGAATAGCAAATTAAGCTTTTTGGGGGAATGAGAACATTCATTTAAACATTTCTAGACGATCCCACCACCTTTTGTACATTAACATAAACAATCGAACATTCTAGGGATATCCTGCATGCATTGCAATCTATACAGTCCATTTATTTATTTTATTCATTTATTTTAGCAGAATTGGAAGGGACCTTGGAGGTCTTCTAATCCAACCCCCTGTCTAGGCAGGAAACCCTATACTGTTTCAGATAAATGACTATCCAACAATGGCTATTTGGTTTATGGGAATCTCTGGGAATGGCAAAATCTATTCGCTTTAAGGTAGTCTTCACTGCACATTCAATAATGAAAACAATGAAGTATAGCATAAGTCACATGACAAAGAAATCACAAAAAAGGAGTTTGTTCCTGTTTCTACCCAACTAAGATATTTTCCCCATCAGAACTTCCAATTATTCATTTTGAACTGTTCCTTGGGGATGCTTCCTGGACTTTATGGAAATATGTAAATTTGTTTTTATTAGAGAAAAAAGGTATAATATCCTTTCTCAGTTACTGTAATCTTGTCTCAGTTAACTATTATCTTGTTATCCTGGCTCAGTTATCTAAGGTGAAGGTGCTGTTTGTCAATTTGGCACCATTTCTAATTATTATAGACACTATTTCCACCAAAATATCCAAATTCTACAAAAATTGGAGACAAAGTTAAGTGGTGGGAGGGGCAAAAAAGCGAAATTGTTTAGAAAAAAAATAGATAGTTATTGTCCAGGTGTCATTTGACCATGTTCTCTTCATCCAAGAACATTTCATATCCAGGACTTCATTTCCACTGAACAATTATGAGAATTCTTCCCCTATTATGAATAGGCACATATGTACATATCATCTATGAACTACAGATGTTCTAATTGCTGATACAACAAAAGACAGGCTGGGAGAAAGTGCTGCTCACTACTATGCTTGGGAAATAACATGTTAGCAGGGGGAGTAACACTTTTATGTCATTCACAGTGTGCGGTAACTCGGCTGTGGTAAATGTGTTGCCTAAAAGAGCAAGCAGCAAACATATACTAAGGCCCAATATTTAATTCAAGGGTATTAAAATAACACAGACTTTTAGAAAAACCTAGAAATATAGATAGCAAATGAGAATTTAGCTATTTGACAACAGGATGAAACATATTTTATACAGAGAGTAACCAAAGAGTTTGGAATTTAATATATAGTATAATTGTTGCAACTTCTTTTTAACTGCAAGATAAATATTAACAAAAGAGGAAGAAGGATGCACTCTACTTCTGAAAAGCCAACATGCTGAATATATATGATACTTAACAATGCTGCCAATCCTGCTTTTTTTTTTCTTAATTTATAAAAACGCCGATTAAAGCAATAGCAATAGCAGTTAGACTTATATACCGCTTCATAGGGCTTTTAGCCCTCTCTAAGCGGTTTACAGAGTCAGCATATCGCCCCCAACAATCCGGGTCCTCATTTTACCCACCTCGGAAGGATGGAAGGCTGAGTCAACCTTGAGCCGGTGAGATTAGAACCGCTGAACTGCAGATAACAGTCAGCTGAAGTGGCCTGCAGTACTGCACCCTAACCACTGCGCCACCTCAGCAACAAAAGCATAACTTTTTTTGGGGAAAAGAAATGTTTCATAGATAATTTAGAAAACTAATAAACTCCACAAAATAAAACAAAATGAATTATCCACTTTTTATTGTTTTAGCTAGTCTGTTATAGTCACAATGCCACACTGTTGCTTGTATTTTTTGTCATCTATGAATCATTAGTGTTATTTCTCTTCACATTTTTTCTATCTGATTGCAGAGAATGTTTGAACTGTGCTTGTGTGGATTACACAGCAAAAGTATTTACTACAAATGTTCTGCAAATACATATAATTGCTGAGACAAATTTTAAGATTTTCCTTAATATTGAAGAAGTAACACATTTGTGTTGCAGAAATGTATTAAATTAGAGTCCTAACTGTATGCATGTAGGCATTATTACACACACACAAGACTCACTGAAGAAGAAATAGAATGTAAATTGTTACATTGGAGTTGGCAGAGGAAATGCATCAAAGAAAAATCAAACAATACCAAGCACATGAAAAGCAACGGAGGTTTTATAGCACATTGCAAAAAATCTAAATATTTGTTTTACAGACCAAAGAATACTGAAATCATACCAATGGTAGAGAATTTTTATATGTTTGAATCTTTGGGTTCTTGATGTTCTCTGAATTTGGTTATTTTTTAAGTAGATATTTGATTACTAGGCTGGGTAACATCAACAATGCCTGGGACTGTGTGGTTTGCTGATTATTTATATAGAGTAGCATGCCCTGCCAGTAGGGTTAGATTATTATTTCTTTCTTGATAGTTCCTTGATTAATGTATTGTTTATCTGGGTGTTGCCTGCTAGGGGGAAACGTGTTCTAGCATCTTTATTTCCTTCATAGGCTTTTCTAAAGTTTAAACCTGGAAGAAACTTGGAAGGGCTCTCCAGTGACTCTGAGACAATGGGCAGGATGGTGAGGGAACTTGTGCAAATATTGTTTTTCTAAACACACCCAGTTTAGGGCTATAACTTAAGACAAGGCAGAGTTCTGGAAGGGAACAACTAATTGTGCATAGATGTTGCTGCTGAGTAGAGTTTGAGTTTCTTAACCTGTATTTCTATACTTCCTGTATTAAGGACTTCTGGAAAAAGACTACTCATAGAAAATTAGGAGAGAGCAAATATTCCTCTCCTAAAAAAAATTGAGAGCGCAAATATTCTTTTCTTTAAAAAATGAAGGAAGGTAAATGTTAGATCGGGTAATGGATAGGCACACACAGGCTAACAGCTCTTTATTAAATGCAACAAATGAGAACAATCCAGCGAAGGTTGAGTCTGACAGCAGCCCTTTTATAGGGACCAATGAGATTAAACTTCTGTTCTTGCCGGAACAGGTCTTCTGTTGGTGGAAACCACTATAGTTGAAGCTAGTAAGTAACAGTAAAGGATCTGGGAAATTACCAATTTGTCAGCTTTAAATGTCTAGTAAGCAAAATTCCTGAGCAGCTGGCTGTACAGCAACTTTGAAACAGGACTAAAGGGATTGAATAAATGATTGTCAAATTCGTAGATATCAAAAAATAAAAAGTGACTAGTGACTTCAGAAGAAAAACAGATTAGAAAAATATAGAGAGGCCTGACTAATACACTGAAAAAAGTAAGATGGAATTTAACAGAGAGAAATGTAAAGTCCTATTTAGAGATAAAAATGAATGACATAAGTATAGGATGCAGGGGACAACTGACTAGGCAATAGAACATATAAAACAACCTTGGTATTTTAGTAGATCACAGGTTGAACAACATAGGATTCACAGTACAGCACTGAAGGCAAATTTATTTCAGCATGTATTAACAGGAACATGTTCAGATCATGGAAAGTAATTGTTCCACTTTACTCTGCTTTAGTCTACTCATACATGAAACCTGTGTTTAGTTCTGAGCATATCAGTCTGAAAAGAACATTGAGAAACTGGAACAAGTTCAAAGGAGAGCCACCAAAATGATGAGGACTTTGGAAACCAAGTCCTTTGAAAACAGTAAAAGAAACTGTGTATCATTAACTTGTAGAAGGAAAGACTATAGAAGTCTTCAAATATTCAAAGGAATTGTTGGACCTGCCATTTCTAAATAGAAACTATCCTTGGCTTCATTTGTTCAGAAAGGTGTAATTTATTAGAGATCAAGTGCATGGCAGTAGTGCAAAGTCAAAACTGAGAATTGTGTGTCATCTTAATTCTCTCTCATTGCCCATCCCACTATAACCAATCAGGTTCAGGCAAGATGTTTTCATTGTTCACTATGGACTGGTTTTAAAAAAAATCAAGGTAAATGTCAGGTTTTGGCAAAAACATCATAAAACACAGTCATGTGATCATGGAACACTGTAAGTGGCTATTAATGCAATTTCTAAGTAGTGCAAACTACAGCTTTGTGACCAGGGATGGTTCTGGCAGTCATTACTCATGGGCACATTGTGGGTGTGCGCACAGTGCAATAAAAATGGTTCTGCACATGCACAGAAGCAAAAAACAAGATGGTGATGCCTATGGTGCCACCCAGAAAACCGGTTCAGGGCATGGCAGGCCTGGGTCGCTGCCAGTTCCAGCAACCCAGGCCGCCAAACCACTACCAGTCCAAACTATTAGGAACCTGTTGTGGCCCAACAGCAGCCAGCTGAGCTGTTGGTGGAATATGACAGCGATGAACACTATGGGACTGCCCTGGAGGCTGAGGAAGACTCTGGGGGTGGTTCGGAGTCAGAGCAGGGACTAGAGAGGCCTGTTGGGCACCAGGTGGTGTCTGAGTCAGGAAGCAATGAGGAAGAACAGAGGGAGGCTGTCCCTGATGTACGTATGTGTAGGGCTGCGAGGAGGAGGGAGCAGCTTTGGGAAAAGGGTCACAGAAATAAATAGGAACAGGTGGCTGATTGCCTCCTACCAGAGAGCTTATAGGTGGGGCGATGGGGGGGGGAGAATTTTGCAGGAAACAACAATTTACTGATCCAGCCATAGAGAAAGATTAGGAGAAGTTCATGAGTTCAAGCCTTGTTTCATAGAGATAGCTTTCTAGGCTCCCAGCCAAGGGGTTGCTTATCTTCCTCCTTAGTTGTGGCAGACAGCCAAGTCAGCATCTGTATATATTGTAGAGGCTTGGGACCAACAGAACCCACCTCTGTTTGTGACCCAATATTTTCTTTTTTAATGGAAACATTAAAAAATGAGGGAAACAGGTTATATATACTCAAGTCTTTATTGCTAAATGTGATTTAGCAGAAACAGACTGATTTGAAAGATAACAAAGGAGAGAAGTTGATTTACACTACAAATGTCCTTTCCTCGGTATTAATTTTAAACTACTTTTTGTATTTCCACAAACAACTATATTCCCTGAAATATGCTTTAATCCCTCTACTACGTGCATTTGTTAATAAAGAAAATAACAGGGTACAAATCATATTTATTTCAATGGAGCTGTTGTTGAAATTATTTTCCAATCTTGGTCTCTTTCCAATTGCAGCTATAGAACTCTGAATTTTATTTGCATTGATTCATTACATTGTTAAATGTGGGTCACGTTGCCTTTGAGCAATTTTGAATAACCATGTCTTCTCATATAGCCACAGCATCCAAAATTAGGAGTTCTTATTGACCTTGCACACATTGCTGAGATATTGTTGCAAAAGAGAAATACAATATTTTTTTCTCATATTAAAACCAAATAAAACTATCAAGACAGGAAGCTTCTTAAGTGTGGGCTTTTGTAATTTGTGAATGTCATACTATTTCCGTGAAATTACGAAATGAAAGTTTGCAAGAAAGGATAATTGTGGAATTTAAAAAAACACTCACACAAATAACTTCTAAAAATTCTCCATAGATTTAAAGTTACACATGTAATTATTTTGCATTTTTAAAAGATGGGGGGTTTAAATAATGAGTGATTTTCAAATGTCTGGAAAATAAACATATTACCCTGTTGCTAATTTACTTTCAAGTGAATAGAATGGGCTTCCATTTACTTTAAAGTTATTCTTATGCTAATTACATATTTGCCCTTGTTCATGCAGAACATGGCCTTGGTACCTAGACTTCATTTATGGTGAAGGTCTTAATGCCATCATCAACAATTCATATGATAACAATGCACAAGAAAACTAGAGTAGTGAATGTAATGAAGGGAAGCATTGCTTAAGAACAGCAATGATTAAGTGGAGAGGAATGGTGTTCTTAACAAAAACAATTTACTGAAAGTCTGTAAATGGAAATGCAACAGGAAATTTGTTTTGGTTTGAAGAGCATTCACAACAAGAGATCTATGAACATACAGATAGGAAATACCTACAATATGTTACTTTTCATCTTGAAATAATTCTTAAACCTTACCAATGTCAAGTTTTCTCTACTAATACCTTATTAATGACAAATGCAAGATGAGTGTTATAAGCTGGAACAATGCTACCTCTGAATACCAGATCAATTTACAATAAGGCTGCTTTCATCAGTGAATTAACAAGAGTTTGTAATGGGGGAGGGCATCCTTCCCAGCTGGAGTTTAAGTGTGGCATCAGTTGAGAGTCTGGGGAAAGGATTAAAGTGTGGTGATTGTCATACAGGAGTCTTGGGGCCTTCAGGTTACTGCACTATGAGTGACTGGATGCCCTGTTCATAAAATTGGGCTCTAGGGATCAGTTGAATTTGCCAGTCTCCTTGTTCCATAGCACTCTCCCTGCCTGAATTCCTTGATGACATTTCTGGGTTGACAGTTGAGTTCCCGAGACTTCAATTTGCCTAGAAATGGAGCCTGAAGTGACTCATGATTTCATGGCTACATCCAGAGTCCAAAATGAAGTAATGGTCTTCAGATAACCTTGGAAAAACAGATTGTTTGGATCTTTTTAAAATTAGGATTAAGGTCTAGGTGTGGGAACGAAATGACGTTGGTTGCACTTTTGGGTATATATGGCATAGATGGGATGGGGGTTGTTTATCAATCTCAATAGCTACTTTGCTGAAGATGCACTTTATTAGTTGCTTCATTCAGATACCTATGAAGTAACTTTCCAAATATTTGCACAACTCTGCTAAATTTCAATGTCAGGTGCAACAGAGGAAAAGAAATATTTCTCTCATGATGTGTTGTCTGAATGCATCTGTTCAGCTATTGAATGACACATACAAATGATTTGATGAAGAAAAGCTTTTCCTACATTCCAGATAGTGTTTCCTGAATTTACATTTTGTAAAAACTAGAGATGCCTGTTTACAATTTGATTGTCTACATTGCAATTGAAAATGGAAAAATGTTGGTTTGAGATTATTATTTTTTAATGAAAATATGCTTTCCTTCTTTAACAGAATGCCATGCTCAAGGACCCTAGGCTTCTGACTTTTCAGTTGTGCCCTTTCCCTTTGAAATAGTGTCCTTTTCCCTCTCTTTAAGTTTGACTTCCCTGTTAATATTCCAGAAAACTATTTGGCTTTTCCAAAGGGCTAGTGGGAGCAGCAAGGAATAGCTAAAAAGATGTCCCCTTCTACAGAACATGTTATGCTTGCTTACTCCTTTGGTGCAAAGTTGCAAGGAGTTGTCTCATCTTGTTATTTCTTTCGTTATTGTGATGTTCTGTTTTTAATCCTCTGGAGAGGGTTTTTTAAGCCACTCTGAGTCTCCATGGATTAGAATGTGATATAAACCCAAGTAAGAGGAAAATACATATTTGCCTTCTTCAGTGAAAGTCAGTTATATGATTTCGCTCTATCAATCTCTGTGGGAATAAGAGCAATTTTTACTTCAGTCTAACAACAACAACAACAAAGCCTGCAGAAAATGAAAAATAATTAGATATGTTTACGAGCAGTAACCCTGCATATTCTAAGGGGTGAATTACAGGTAGTCCTCAACATATGACCACAATTGAGCCCAAAGTGTATGCTGCTAAGTGAGAAGTTTGTTAAGTGAATTTTGCCCCAACTTTTCTTGCCACACTTATTAAGGGAATCGCTGCAGGTGTTAAATTAGTAACACGATTGTTAAGTGAATCTGGCTTCCCCAAAGACTTTGTCAGAAGGTTGCAAAAAGTGATCATATGGCCCCAAGACACTGCACCCTAAATGTGAGTCAGTTGCCAAGCATCTGAATGTAAATCATGTGACTATGGGGATGCTGCAATGGTCATAAGTGTGAAAATTTGTCAGTCAAGGACTACCTATATAACACCTATACCACAGGTGGTTTTCAGCAGGTTCTGACCAGTTCTGGAGAACCTGTAGCAGAAATTTTGAGTAGCTCGGAGAACCGGTAAATATCATTTCTGACTGGCTCCGCCCCCATCTATTCTCTGCCTCCCGAGTCTCAGCTGATTAGGAGGGAATGGAGATTTTACAGTATCCGTCCCCTGCCATGCCCACCAAGCCACACTCACAGAACCAGTAGTAAAAAAAATTGAATCATACCACTGACCTATACACATGTAAAAAGTATTAACTGATTTTAACATAATGAAAAATACATGTTTTTGATTAGGCCATGGGTTAGCTTTCTACCTTATGAAAACAAATTGTTTCAAAGTGGATAATGATGGTATATTTTAAATTTGTGTGTTCAAATATTTGTACCCTAATGTCTTCTTCAAAGTAAACATTACCACAATTATAAATAAGCTTAAATGTGAGCATCTCTGACATTAACATGCAAATTTTGTATAATTTTGAAAAGAGGTTTCAATAGATTGTATTTCTTAAACTAATGCTTCTGATTTTAACAAGAAAGCTTTTTTGTTGATCACACAACTGTCATGATAATATTGTATGATTCAGCAATACTTTACCTTGTCTTCATGAACATACATGTTTTCAATAATGACAATCCTTACTCCAGTAACTTGCTCTGGAATGGCTTTTGAAAAATGCTGATTTAGACAAGCTTTACTGAAAACATTGGTTTAGATAAGTTTTCATTAATTGCATGTCCACTGAATTGAAATGTGTGGCACATTTTACCCAATATCAATACAGATTCCATTACTAATATGACATAGATATCAATTATTTTAGCACTACCTTTTCATATTCAGAGAAATGTTAAAACTTCCAATTAATTTTCAAAACTCATGAGAGATGAAGGTGACTAGGTAAATGAGAAAATGCTATTTTTGCTGCTGAAAAAGTGAAGCGTAGTCATGAAGGAATTTCTTGGCCACCTTTTAATTAAGAAAAATAGTGCTGCAGTTCACAAAGCTTCTGCAAAAAAGATACAACTTTTAATGAATCCTAAATCATTAATAATTCAGGGAACACTCATTTCTTTCTGAAAAGCCTCATGTAGTGCAAGACATCAGAAATTTGCTGCTTCTTCTTGGACAGTTTGTTATAGTGTATTCTTATACATTTTAATCAAAGGTAAGATCCATTGTTATAGTGTGTTTTGTAAGGTTAATAGTCACAACAATGCCAATTGATTTCCATAACTTTGGGGTACAGACACTAATCCTAAAACTGGCTTTCAAGTTAAACTACAAAATCATATTCTAAAACAATTAAAATATGAATTGTAGTAGTTCTCTCTCTAACTTCTAGTATCAGTTATCTATGAATGTATCTTATTCTGTATAGACTTGACAATATTGCCTACCCTAAGTGTGACAGATCTCTTATTTCTCAGCCAGAAGCATTCTCATATCCTTTCTCTGATTTTTCAAAACAGATATATCAAAACCAAAATCTAAGAATTTTTGAATTACAGAAATGGGGCAGAAAATAGCAATGAGCTCTTTGTTATCTGAATTTTTAGTTTGGCAAAATTCCATGTAATTCTTTGGTCTCTACTAAATCCGTTTTCTCTGATCAGTTCCTGGCAGTCAGGAATGTACTGTCATTGGAGGAGGAACTGTTGGGTAATTGAAGTATTGGTTAAAGTCTCAGACCAGGATTTCACCTTAATAAGGATTTCCACTTTATAAAACAGAATTAAATATACAGCCAGATGGAACTGTCCATTTTACTTTCTCCAATGCTTAAACTCCGTGAAGCAATTTATTCCTTGTCTGTTCATGGAGAAATCTGATTTTTAGCTGTACAGATACACTAAGATAAGGCAAATTAGATCTTCAAAGATCTACACAAAGTTAAATAGGTATTCTGAGCCATGTAGTAAATGCCTGCCATCTAGCTGCTAAAGAAGAAAGAAGAATAAAGTAGTAGCAACTCTTAGTTAGGTTGTCCTAACTAAGAACATGATAGAATGTGCCAGTATTCAAACCAATTTTAGGCCCAGATCACTCAAAGCCACTGCCAAGAATTCTTTTTAAATTAAATGTATAAAGAAAGAAAATAAAAAGCATGAAAAGAAAGAAAAAAATACAGAAAGATAAGAGATGAAAACAAGGCCGAACCAGATACTTCAATAGCATTTCCTTAAAACAAAAGAAAAAAAATAACTCAATGGGAAAGTCAACATATGTAAGCTAATTGCAACTCTTCCAGGTTGACCAAATCTTTTTTGAATGCATTCAGCAAAGATATAGTCCTATCAATAATCAAATCCATGCTTTGCTCTTTTTGATGATATACTGTGAATTTGTAATTGTTTTTCCAAAATGGCTCTGAGATGCACTTATTTATGAACAGGTTTATAACTTGGTTTCATGGAGTGTTGGAGGATTCGTAGACCACCCTGTTGGAGATAGCAAAACAATTAAAATAATTCTGAATTATTTTCAGTTAAAAATGGGTATTTTACAAAATAAAAAACTCTGGACACACAGGCTTTGGTCATCATTAATAGCTATATTATTATGTTTTGTCTCAAAACATGGTGAATCTTGACAGTAAGAAAACAAAGCTCTTGCAAAGTTGAAAGGCATTATGCCCAAATTCCTGCAAGATTCAAATAGAAATAAGGCATTGAAGGGCCTATAATCTGGTCACACTTGATCTAAAGCAGTATCTGGCAATTTTTTACCATTCACTTTCATTTTAACAACAGATATAGGTGCCTGTAGTAAATGACAGTTTACCCCAAATTAAACTTGTTTTGAAGTCATAATGTAAGTTTGGTGCCACTACATATTTGCACATAACCTAAACAGGCAGAATTTGCATAACTACACCATTGTGTGAAGTTTACAATTTGCTTCCCTTGCTTGACTTGTGGATTTTATCTAACTTACCCCAAAAATAATAATAATAACATGATAAAAAATGAAATTGGACTATACTGTATAGTTTCTTTTTTTTAAAAGCCAGTTTCTTAACTCTGGGTGCAATCTTATTTTTTGTACTCTCTCCCAAAACATTTGTGACTTAGAAGAATAAAGTAATGAGTTTATCATTTTAATGCAACCATTCAATTTTTCCTTATCATAATATCTCCTGATATTTCCTATTGTTGGCAATATGTTTGCTTAATTACCTAATATTGTCAGAAAATCAAAAGGAGAGAATTCTTTAATAATAATTGAAATACCAACTTGAGAACAGTTTGCTTTTCTCCTCTCATATTTCTTGATGACAATAGGAAATATTACCTGTGCTAAAAGTGTATAGAGCAATGGAGGGAAAAAAGGGAAAAAAACTAGATAAAGGTGAATACACCTGATATTAATTGATGGACAACTGAACATTAATTATATTCTTCTCTCTGTATTTAAAATGTGGGGAAAAATCAGAGAATAATGGTTGAAAAAAGTTGTACTTTTTCAGAATTATTTCTATTCATTTTTACTACGTAGAATAATATTTCTTACTCTTGGCAACTTTAAGATGTGTAGGCTTCAACTCCCACAATTCCTCAGTATTAGTAGTAGGTTTGCCCACTTACCATAATGTATCACTGATGAACCTATACTTATTTCTGGGAGATTTGCATAGTTTCCTTTCTCTATCCAATATATGGATATCCAGATTTACATACAATAGAACTGGAAATTAACTCTATTGTGATCGAAGTAAACACTTTTCAAATATTTTCAATACTTATAAAATTTCAAGAGGAAGCTCAGTTTTTCCTATTTGTCTCTATCATTCATTTTAAAAGAGAGAAAGAGAGAGAGAGAGAGAGAGAGAGAGAGATAGAGAGAGAGATTAAGTACTTAATCTTTGCGTTTGTGTGTGTGTGTCATACTATGTCTCAAATGAAAATGTTTTTCACTGGCCTAATTTTCAGTTTTTTAAGAAGGCAACTGCAGAACCAGTTCTTCTATGAAAATAATGGCTTTGGATAGCAGGATCCAAACAGTGACTGTTTCCCCTAAATTTAATATAATTTTCTATGTAATTCAAAAATAAAAATTATGGAAGAATGCCACAGTGATTAACATAGTGAACTTGCTTAAGGTGAATGTGTATGTGTATGGCTGAAATCATTATTTTAAAGATAGCTGTTCTTACAGTATTTTCCTCTTATGTTAGTGATTTAAGTTGAAACAATAATAATTATGCTATACATGTGATTATCACTAGCCCATCACATAATTATATTTTAAACTCAGACTATAGCTTCCAAATGTATTTATGTTTGCAAAAGTGGATTTCTATGGGCTGCTGATCTTGTAAAGTAGACAAACACGTCATGGATCAATAAAGCCATCAACTCTATCACATGAAGCAGTTCAGTGCTTTCTGTCTGTCAACCTAAGTTCTTTATCTTGATTTCAAAGCTTCACAGTCATACATTCTTGGACAATTCATATTCCATTCAATTTATAAAAATAAACTGCAGGGTGAAAAGTCATACGAGTTATCTCTTCTCTGTTAAGATGTGTTCCACAGATTATTTTGTCTACTTTGTACAACTTGCTACTCAGGATCTGGCAGTGAAAAGATAAAACCAGTTGAAAGTAATCAATTTTGTCTTCCCTTTAGGAGGGAAGGTAGTGTCTTTCCTGGTAACCTGTAGTTTCAGTTTACTAATAATCAAAATAAGCTGTTCTTTTGTACTTATATTTTACTCTTTTACTTGATGAACAGGACTGAAATATAGTATAGTTCTCTTAACAGTATGTTCTATGTGATCTATGTCAGTGGATTGATAAGGAAAAAGTAGCACCAGGGCAAAATAGCAGATTGAATGCCCACTACAGTCTTATCCACCCGACAATGTTTCAGTTTAGAACCATCAGAAGCGAACTTCTCCCTGTTTCCATTCCTATTCATCTGGTGCATTAGGGAATACATCAGCCAAACAGTATTTTTCTTCCAATGACAAATAGGAGCCTATAAAAATACGATTAAATAAATAGTTTTATACAAGCCATGCTTTTAAAAAAAATCAAACTCTTTGCCTGACATCCAGAAAGCAAATGAAATAAATGACTAGATTACTTCTTATCTGTTACATGTATATTTGGTTACTGGGAAAATGGAGGCAGAACTCTGAATGACTATAACAGGGCCAACCTAACCCCAACTTGCTATATTAAACATTCACCTTCATTGTGAAGGTGGATATATCAAATCATTAATATGCCAACAAGAATTTTTTTAATGCCTCTAACTAGAAGATAGAATAAAAATATAATTTTTATAGCTGTACTATTGCCAATTTGCTTCTTGGTGCAATTCAAGTAGCTAGTTGTCACTTTTAAAGCCCTTCATGGCTTGGGGCCAGGTTATCTGAAGGACATTCAGCTGACCCACTAGAGTGGAGAGCAAGAAATGTTGTATCAAGATAAGGAATGGTCTCATCCCCTAAGGAGGTACATCTGGTGCAGGGGTGGGTTCTGGCAGTCACTACTACTGGTTTACTCATGGATGCGCTGCATGCACGTGCATGGGCAGTGCAATAAAAATTGCTCTGCGCATGCCCAGAAGCAAAAACCGAATGATGGTGCCTATGGCGCCACTTGGAGAACTGGTTCAGGGCATGGTGGGCCTGGATCTCTGCCAGTTCCAGTGACCGAGGCTGCCAAATCACTACCGGTTTGGCCGAACCAGTCTGAACTGGTAGGAACCCACCACTGATCTGGTGGGTCCCAGAAGAAGGGCCTTCTCCATGGTGGCTCCCTCCTTCTGGAACATCTTCCCACCAGAAATTAGAATTTCAGAAAGCCTTGAAAATATGGTTTTGGCAGTGGGCCTGGAGAACCCAGAGTGGGATGGAGTGCATTAAATGGCTGATATGAGTGTGTTTGTCACGGAGGGGGGTGAGTGGGTGGGTGGATGTTATGGTTATTATTTTATTATTTTAATTCTTTATTATTTTTATTTCTTTTACATTGTGTTTTATTTTCTGTAAGCCACCTTGAGTCACCTTGAATAGGACGCAGTGGTGGGTTTCAAAAATTTTTGGAACCTCTTCTGTAGGTGTGGTCTGCTTTGTGGGAATGGCTTGCTGGCCATGTGACCGGATGAGAGTGGCTTGGTAGTCATGTGACTGGATGGGATTGGCTTGGCAGTCATGTGACCGGGTGGGAGTGGCCAAGACAATGTCACTGAATTCTTTGCCCCAATGGATGATCTACAAAACGATATAAAAAAGAAAATTTATTATTTTGTGTACTTACTACTTAAATAAGATAAAAATAAGTACATAAAACAATAAAAGAGCTACTTACAGAAGGAAGATGATTGTCCTTGCCAGTCTTCAATATCACTAATTCCAATGAATGGCTGCACAAAGAAGAGACACAGAAATGAACTCTTTCATTGCATGGACTGCATTAGGATGAAACCAGCACACAAAATAATAGAAAAGGAAGATTACTGTCCTTTTGTGTGTTGAAGTCACCCACTGACCACCTTGCTCCAATGAATGGCCTGCACAAAGAGATACAGAAATGAAGACTTTAATTGTTTGCACTATTATATTAAGGATGAAACAGGCACATAAAGCAATAAAATAGCTACTTACATAGGAAAGATGACTGGCCTAATGGTCATACTCTGTTGCCTCTTTATCCTGTTAAATAATACTAACTGCAGAAGAAATAAAACAATATTGGACTCTTTCATTGCATGGACTGCATTAGGATGAAACCAGCACATTGTGGTTGTAAGCTGAGGACTACACTATAGGTAACAGAAGGGACCTCTGTTTTCACCCAATAATGTACAGTCTTTTCAGGAAGGATGTCCCCCAACAAACAGGAAAGATATAGTTTTTCGCCTAAGAAGTTAGATCAAGAATGTCATAGGTAGATTCACAGAGCAATACAGATTTCTTTTTCTGAAATTTATTCCTCAGTTCAAAAAACAGGAATATATGAATTAGGGTCAGTACTTAGGACAAGCCAAGTAGCTATTCAAGAGTTAGTGGTGTCATGGTTAGAAGCAATGGTAAAGCAAGATATGGATTTAAAACCAGTAATATTTGGTTTGGCATTTCAAAGGGAATACAATATATATTTAATTTTACATATCTTAACAGCTGCTGGAATTGTGTTTGCACAACAGTGGAAAAATAAAGATATGAAAATGAATAAATATTAGAATGTACAGGAATGAATAAATTGACAATTAAAATCAAGAAGGCTTCGAATACTTTTTCATGTGAGATTTGTTTTATCAATTGCTAACTAACAGAAACAGAAATTAGAAATCTAAAAGTATGAAAGAAAACACTAATTATGTAAGGAAAGGTCATTAAATGTATAATGAAACATTATTAGTACTTGATCATTATTAATGTGTAGATAACTGTGGGACATTACACACACAGACACACACACACACTCACACACACACACTCACACACTCACACACACAGAGACACTATGACAGTGCTAGAAAACACCAAAAAATAACAATTTCCCCCCAAAAGACTGCAGACGAAACCAGTTTTTTCCCCTAACCGTAAGAACAGGAAAGCCACTGGAATAAAAACCATCAAGGCATTGTGGGAAATTATAAAGGACAGTGCCAGGAAGCTCACATAACCAGCAACCACCTCACAATTACCTAAACAACCAGGTATCACACAGAAACACATAAAATCTGGCAAAGCTGCCTTGCATCAACCTGGCCTGCCCATAGAAAAGCAGCCACTTTGAGACACATAAACCATGCACCAACCTGCACACTTAAAGGCAACATATTGCATCACAAATAAAACATTTGCAAAAAGGAATAAAATTTCTTGTAATAAACATTCTATAAACAATAAATGAATAAAAATTCCCTAAAAATATTTTTAAAAGATATTCTATAAATAAAAAATCCTTAAAACCCATTTAAAAATATTCTATACTCAATACTTTTAAATAAAATGATTTAAAAAAATTATATACACAATACATTTAAAAGTATTGAGTATAGAATTTTTTAAAATGATTTATTTTAATTTACTGTTGATAGAATCTTTTTAAAAAATAGTTTAAGACAATTTAAAAAAAAATCTATCAACAATAAATTAAAATAAACCATTTTTAAAAATTCTATACTCAATACTTTTAAATAAAATGATTAAAAAAAATCTCTACACAATAAATAAAATATTCTTTAAAAAAACATTAAAAGCATAAAAGAAAAAAAACCAGGTCACTTACCAGCAAGCAGAATCAGCAGCTCTCTGATATGATGGACGCAGCAGGGAGCAGGCAGGTGACGAGGCAGCAGGTAAGCTGGACTGAAGGGAGAAGGGACAACCAGGTCAGCTAGGACCACCACCTGGCAGGCTTAGCCAGCCAGGCAAGGCTGGGGACTGGGAGGGGACGGGGGTAGCAGGAAACCCCCTTTCTGCCACGTGGTATACGCCAGCCTCCTGCCACCACCACCCACTCCCTTTTGGCAGCGGGCTGGCATACACTAGCTTCTCACCGCCATTGCCGCACCCCTTTCTGCCATGCAGCGTACGCCAGCTCAAGGCTTTCGCCTTCCCTCACAAGCTGGCGTACACTAGCCTCCTGCTGCTGCCGCCGCTGACACCTCCTTTCCAACACACAGCATACGCCAGCTTGCGAGCTGGCATACACTAGCCTCCTCCTGCAGCCACCCACCCCTTTTCAGCTGTGGGATGGCATACGCTAGCTTGCTGCCGCCGTGCCTCTTTCGGCTATGTGGTGTATGCCAGCTTCTGCCACTGCCCACCCCCTTTTGGCCATGAGCTGGCATATGCTAGCCTCCAACCGCCGCTGCTGCCCACCCCCTTTCAGCCACCCAGCATACTCCAACTCATGGCTTTTGCAAGGGAAGGTGAAGGCCTTCCTACATGAAAGCCGCAGGCTGGCATATGCTAGTTTCCCACTGCTGCTATGCCCCCTTTGGCCATGTGGCGTACACCAGTGCGTGGCTTTCGTGATGGAAGGCCTGAAGGCCTTACCTTGTGAAAGCCGCGAGCTAGCATACGCTAGCCTCCCGCCGCCACTGCTGCCCCCTCGCACTTAGTTGCTTACCTGAGGGAAGCAGCAAGCTGCTGGAAGGCAAAGCAAAGTGAAGGGAGGCCCTGATCAGCAAACACGATGCAACAGCTGCTCAGGAACGAGAAAGACTCTTTTCAAAAGAGGAATGTTGGCAGTTGGCACTGTGCTTTTAAATGGGTGTTAGAGGTGGCCGGGTTGACTCCAGCCCACTCACTGATTGGTTGACTCCAGCCCACTCACTGATTGGCTGGAGTCCAGCCAATCAGTGAGCAGCGGGCTGGTCTAGTTTAGTGTGGATGGGCGGGGAATCAGCAAACTGCAACGGAACAGGCGGGGCGAGCGAGCGACAGGGCCAGGGCAGGCATTCCGGAACTTACTTCTGGCTCCACCGGTGGAACCTCTTCTAACCAGTATGGCAGATTTGACAAACCTCTTCTACCGAACTGGTAAGAACCGGCAGGAACCCACCTCTGGTAGGAGGCTATATAAATTTTCGAAAATAAATAAATAAAAATTTAAATATTACTGGTGATAAATAACTAAAGATGATAGGGTTAAATCTCTTATGATATTTTTCCTTCTATAATATTAAAAACAGTAGGTGGGAAGCAATGAAGTATGTGCCAAATGTTCAGTCTCCAAAGATGGAATTCTCAAGGAAACACCAGAAAGCTCTGTTCTTCTTACAAACCATGCCAAATATATTGTAGCAATTCTCCAAAACTAAATCTTCCTAATTAGTTAATAGTTTTCAGTATTTCAGATATAATGTTCTGCTTCATAACCCAAAATTCCATTGTGATGTTAAGAGTTACAGATGCAAACTTGGATTTAATTTTATGAAGGAGTCACATATTGCTGGATTTAACTTTTCTGGCTTCTGTAAAACCATTTTGAAGCTTAAAATTATGAATTCAAAATACTTGTTTGAAGGCTAATTCCCATAGTAAATGATATTCAGTTTGTTAGATAAGTTAGTTATTTTAAAATCTTGCCAGTTGGCCTTGTCCAGTTGTGTGCACCAGTTCCAAAAGGTTTGTATCCCTTAGATTTGCTAACAGTAATGTAGGAGCAGATAGAGGATTTTATACAGATGAACACAAGGAAATTTTGTTCTGTGCAAACTTTTCAATCACAAGGAATAATTTTAAAAAATAACATTGTTAAGTCTTATTGGCAAATGACTTAATCAAGTGAACAGTAGCCTGCATTTTCTAGGAAAAAAGATCCTTTCCCTTTAAGAAAATTATTTTTAAGTAGTTGTGTTTGAAGCTATTAAATTCATCCAAGTAGAGGTGAGAATAATTTTAATGGGGTGTGTAAATTACTTTGAAGAAAAAAAACATATTTTGTAATGATTATTGAAGATTGCATGGCTTGGCATTATTTCATTATTAAAGAAGTATTAACAATTTATTAGTCCAGAACAGAAGCACCAATGCTCTTTCTTTGCCAGCTGAAATTGCCTGAGACAATATTTTAGAGTACTCTGTGTTAAAAACCAATTAAAAGAGCACAGGGATGGAAGAATATAAATGAGAAGGCAACATCTGTAGTGTTCTATTCGTATTAGCAATACAAGCATTGAAAGAGAGACAATGTGTGTACAAAACTGTTTTTAAAAGTACATTGTGCTACATACACCAGAAATTGCTGTTCTTCAGCTTAATTTCAGAATAAATGCAGGGGAACAATTTAACAAATTCAACTAATTGCTGTTTTCCTGGACCTTCTTTCTTGTTATTTCAGTAAGCACAAAGTACATGTATCTGGAAGCCATTATTTTAATTTCCCACAATTCCCTATTATAACACCACCCCATGGACTTGCTATTCTGAGGTTAGTTGCCACCAGTGGGATAACTCTAAAGACAGCCAAATTGCTCCTAAGGGAGCATCTTTGACTGATTATGTGCCATCACTTCATTGTCTGCTTTTTATTTACTATGTTTATTATTAAATTTATACATTGCCCATCTCCTGGATAAGGTGACTCTGAATGGATTACAAATGATTTTGTTGACACTACAGATAGACTTTCTCCATTTTGATCCATTTCCAGTGTGGCCATACAGGTTTCCATTGCTACTGTAATCAAGCCTGAACTGAGAGTATATATAATAGTAGTAACTATTGTAGTAGTAACTGATAAGGGATGATATGGTGGGAGGTTGCAACTTGGCCCTTGTCCCCCTGCCAAAATGGACATTGTCTGCCGGTTAGATTTATTTCAATTATTCAATTTCAAATATAATTGAAATCATAGGTATTTTACACCTTAAATACCATAAAAGTAAAATCATGCCACAAATTGGAAGATGATAATTGAAAAGGAAAATAGATACAAACAAGTATATAAATTTATATTTTATATTTATATATAAATATTCACAGTTGCTATAATTCTGACTATGGAAAAATTTGCATTTTAGACAGGCCAAATTATCCAGAAGTTGCCAAATGACTAGAAGTTCCTGGTCACATATGGATGCCCCTTCTTTAAAGTTCAAAGGATTTCACTTGTGTATTATTGTACTTTGGTCTAACTTTCAACATAACTGCACTTTGATTTCAGTGACATTCACTCTATTAAAGACACACTCTATTTATATTTGAGAATATTATATTGCTCCCCAGTTGCTGCAATTCAGTCATAAAATGAGGCTATGAACCAATTATAACAAACTGAATTCCCTACGACCCTGGAATCCCCTTTTAATTTATCCTTTTTAAATGTTTGTCATTATATATTAGCATTTACAATATCCACTTGCTTTTGTTCTGCTTCAGAATTCAAGGTTACGTATATTAAATCACACACATATACATGATTAAATATAAATTATCAAGCTGCAGCATTCTCATAAAACAACTCACAACAATAAATTAAATTAGATACTTTCAAAGACTGTATTCTCAAAAGGTCTCATCTCCTGTTTTCTAAACGAGTTTCTTTTAGAAACTTGTCTAGATGATTATTAAAAACAGCAGTACAGAATGTTAATGGTCACTATATGGAACTACATTTTCCTTGCATCTCATAAAGGCTTTCCAACCCTGACCCTAAGCAACTGAACAATGTTTTAAGGCATTTGTTTAATATTTCCATGTATTCACGCTTGTCTGCATGCATTCAGTAGCAACACTTAGCTACGTAGAACTTTCTCGCTTCTTTCGTGTTTGATTTTCTATTTTAATTATCTCACAAAATGCTTCATTGAATTAGTGTACAGAAGTCATACACTGTAAATAGAAATAATGCTCTGTTTAGTTGCTTTAGTTAACCCATACACAGTGGCTGGTTTAATTCATATGCATGTAAGTTAATATAGTAGATCACTTCAATTTTTTTTAATGAAATAACATGCTAAATTAAAATATTAATGTACATAAGGGATTTACAGTAGTCAAGATGTAAATACTTGGCATGTATTACTGTGACCTGACTGTGTCCAGAAGGGGCAATGCTCTTCTTGCAAATGTGCCCATCTGGATTTAGAGTATGGTATCAAAGATAGGAATGGGACTGGGGGGGGGGGGGGTCAAAAATTTGGTGGCGATGGCAAGAAGCGGCTGCCAGTGATGCTTTCAGCTACCAGTCCTATCTGTTACACCAGATTTTCACTGCCTCTCCTGGCGTACTGTACCGAGAGGAACCCCCTCTGAGTGGGACTGTGGTGATTATCATTTGGGACTGTTTTATGGCTTTCAGGAGCACAATGTGCTAGATATTAGACCTTGTTTCTTAAATTGAGGATTAGGAGTAACTTGGGATTGTTACTACTATACCAACGTCTCTCCTGTATAGCAACCTTGTTATCTGAAAATTTTGACTCCATTTTTAGGATTAGCAGTGGAGTTTCCCAGGCTTATGATGCTGGAATATTTCAGTCTGCCATTTCTAGGGGTGGAATCTGAAGTACCTTGGGATTTCATTGCTTATATGGGCCTATCCCAGGTCTGACACAGGATAGAAGTCACACACATGATTTAGTTTTCTTGTTGGAGTAGTGGCAACATAATCTGCAATTGAGAGACTCTTTATGGCTGCCGTGTCTTTGTCAGATCACTACTAGGGGGCCATGAGATTTTCAGGTGCTTTTCCTTACTACAGGGAGTTGGAACCCATTTGATAGGTCATCCCGTTGTGAATTGTAGACACTAATGGGTTCCAGAAGGAACCTGCATTTATTCCTGATGATCTGCTACATGGTCCTGCTGAGGATTTGATTGTCATCTGGAACAAGAAGGCAGCTGAAGATAAAAATTAGGTCATACTCATGAAATGTCTTCCTACATGTGGACACATCACTCTCCATGATTCATGGAAGAGTGGAGGCATATTAAACATTTTAAGAGATGTCTGGAACATCACTGGTGAGAACAAAAAATGAACTCAACTGAACACAGGTTAAAGTTGCCATTAAAGCACACCTTGTGGAGGTTATGGCATCAAATGCTAATATTTCTTGCCATTTTTGTATCTGAAGATAGCCAACCAGAGGCCCTATTTAAGGTGACCTAAACACTTTTTGGTAAAGAAGGTACTAAGGTTCAGGTTTATTCCCAGAAATTGGCAAAGTGTCCATTGAATACAAATTCTCAAATTCTCTCTCCATTGGATGCTGGTGTTTATATGGATCCCAGGGAATTGCCTGGGCTGCAGTTTTACCTGGGAATGGATTGATCCTGAGGAAATGGACAAAGTTCTTAATATTGTTAATTTGGAAGTTATAGTTGGCTGGGCTTTGGCAATAGTGAATTCATCCTTGAGAGAGAAGGCTCTCTTGGTTTGCCTCCTCTTCAATAAGCTCTAAATCCCACCATACTACACAATTTTAATCCAGTATACAACCTCTCCTTTCTAGGAATTGAAAAACAATTCCAGAAGAGCCCAAATAAAACAGATTATTTGGACTCCTTTCAGGGCTCTGATATCGGACAGAAATAGCATTAGTGGTGCTTTTTGATTATCTCTGGTGAAAGTGGGATATGGGTAGTGAATCCATCCTTGCTCTTCTCATCCTCTCAATAGCCTTTGATGCCATGAACCATTGTATTCATTTGGATTGGCCTCAGAAGTTGTGATTGTGCAGCATGGTACTGTGCTGGTTTGCTTTCTTCCTACAAGGCCAATTCCAATCAGTATTGATTGGGAGTGAGAGTATACCTCTTATGCCCAGTTATGTGAATCTATTCAGGATTTGATATTTTCTTCACTCCTATTTAACATCTACATGAAACCATTGAGTAACATTATCCATTATCAAAGAGGAGATTTACCATCTTTGCTGTTGGATGCTTGCAACAGACTGATGCACAATCTGAAATCCTTTTGGAGTCAGACTCCTTCTTGAAGTGCAGATGGTAGTCATGGCCATGAGGACCTTTGCATAACTTTCTATTGTGTGCCAATTACACATTTTCCTGCATTGGGAGGCTCTAGATCTAAACCCTTGTCAGTGCACAAATAGCTACTGCTGAAAGCTGTTGCTCAACTGGTCCAAAATGCATCAGCACAAAACTGTTAAGTATGTCCCAAGAACGGCACATGTTACACCTTTGCTCCACAAACTGCATTGGATACCAATTTGCCAGTGGGTCCAATTGAAGATGCTGGTAGTGATCTTTAAAGTCCTGCTTGGCATAGGAGCAGTTTATTTGAGCCTTGCCCTAATGACCTCTGCAGTAGGAGGGGCATACGGCACTTCCCATTAATCAGGAAACTTTAGCGTCTCCAGGAGGAGACTCTTCCTGCTGTAGCACCTGACCCTAGGAGCATTGTTCCCCACAAGACAAAGTTGGTCACAACCCTGTGGGCCTTCTTGAAGGTCCTCAAAACTTGATTTTGCTATGGGACCTGAGGATAAAGGATGGAGCTTGTGTATATTTAAGGACATTCTTTGTCTTTTTGTTATTATAGTTTTTAAACTATCTTGTTTAATTTTTATTTTAATTGTGTGAACTGCTCAGAATCACATAAAAATGAGATAGGCAGCTGTACAAATTTTATTTATATATATGGTCTTGTTGTATTTGGGTCTTTTTCCATGTAAGGTTGAGATTATTTTGGCAATGTTTCGGCAAGGTCTCACTTGCCATCTTCAGGCTGGGTTTGGGGCTTAAAGCGTGGTCCGAGCTGCCATCTTTCTATAAATCTTGGTGGGGTGTGTGTGGAGTGCTGGCTTTGTTTCAGTAGGTGAAATGATTGCTTGTGTGGTTGTATCATGATTGGTAGATTGGTGCTGATTGGTGCTGGCTGTGTGTCCATTGTTCTTTTGTGTTGTAATGACCTGGGTAGTGTGTTCGTTTGTTGACTAGGGCTGGTTTCCAGATGTCTGGTAGGCGGGAGGTATCATCACATTTATTCATGTTATGGGAGTATTTTTCTATTCTATTTCCATAATTATCTTTTTGTTGAAGTGTTCTATTTTGGAGATTAATTTCGTTCTTCCAAAATCAATTTCATGTCCTGTTGCTTTAAGGTGCTGGAAAAGGGAGGAACTGTTTTCTTTTTTTCTGACTGTGTTCTTGTGTTCTGTGATGCATGAATTTATTCTCCTATTAGTTATTAGTTTGTCCAATGTCTGTGGCAGGGCAGATTTTGCATGGTATTTCATAGACTCTTTGGTTTTCTAGCTGGATCTTGTCTTTGGGGTTTCTTAAGATGTTGGCTATTTTTTGGCCAGTGCTGAAAGCTGTCTTGATATTTTGCTTGTGGAGAATTTTGCTGATTTTATCTGTGGTGCCTTTGATGTAAGGGAGGAGGGTGATGCCGTTGTCATGTTCTGTGTCTCCGTTCTTGGGAGGTTTCTCCCTTTGGATTAGGTTTGTAATTGTTTTTCTTTGGAATCCGTTGGAGATTAATACGTTTTTGAGAGTGTGTAATTCAGTTTTCAGGTGGTCTTTGTCGGCTAGGTGTTTGGTTCTGGAGATGAGGGTCTTGGCTACAGAGTTGATCTGTGCAGGATGGTGATGGGATTGTGCGCTTAAGTAGCGGTGGGGTGTGTGTTTTTCCCCAGTAGATGGTGTGTCCTAGGGAGCCATTGGGTTTTTTGTATATTAGGTCATCCAGAAAGGGAAGTTGGTTGTTTGCTTCTATTTCCATAGTGAATTGTATTTTGTGTTGTAGGCTGTTGAGATGTTCCCCACATGTACAAAACTCACTCCACTTCATAGAAACAATAAAGAAACAAAACCTACAACCCAGCGACCCACTCGTGAGCTTCAATGTCATATCTCTCTTCACCCAAGTGCCTATAAAAGAAGCCTTGACAGCTATCCAGAACAAACACAACCCCACTAAACACATCCTGGACCTGACCAACCACTGCCTAACCAACACATACTTCATCCATAATGGATAAAGATACAAACAGATAGAAGGAGCACCCATGGGATCATCCCTCTCATCCATCATTGCAAACTTATACATGAAACATTTTGAAACTAACGCCTTAGATAAATCTGAACACAAACCCAAACTCTGGCTTAGATATGTTGATGACACTTTCGTGATTTGGCCACATGGGAAAGAAAAACTGGACAACCTCCTCACACATCTCAACAGCCTACACCCCAAAATACAATTCACTATGGAAATAGAAGCAAACGACCAACTTCTCTTTCTGGACATTCTAATCTACAAAACACCCAATGGCTCACTAGGACACACCATCTACCAGAAAAAACACACACACTAACACTACTTAAACACACAAAATATCACCACACTGCATAGATCAACTCTGTAGCAAAGACCCTCATCTCCAGAACCAAACACCTATTTGATAAAGACCACCTGAAAACTGAATTACACACTCTCCCTAATGTATTAATCTCCAATGGATTCCAAATAAAAACAATTACCAATCTAATCCAAAGGGATACTTCCCCCAAAAAACCAAGACACAGAACAGAACAACGGCATCGCCCTCCTCCCTTACATCAAAGGCACCACAGATAAAATCAGCAAAATTCTACACAAACACAATATCAAGACAGCCTTCAACACTGACCAAAAAATAGCCAACATCTTAAGAAACCCCAAAGACAAGATCCAGCTAGAAAACCAAGGAGTAAACAAAATACCTTGCAAAATCTGCTCTGCCACATACATTGGACAAACTAATTGGAGAATAAATGCACACATCGCAGAACACAAGAACACAGTCAGAAAAAAAGAAAAAAACTTCCTCCCTTTTCCAGCATTTTAAAATAACAGGACATGAAATTGATTTTGAAGGAACCAAATTAATCTCCAAAACAGAACACTTAAACAAGAAGATAATTATGAAAGCCATCGAAATAGAGAAACACTCCCACAACATGAATAAATGTGATGATACCTCCCGCCTATCAGACATCTGAAAACCAGCCCTAGTCAACAAATCAACCCCACCCACCACCCAGGTCATTACAACACAAAAGAACAATGGACACACAGCCAGCACCTCAGCCACACAGGATGATACAAAACAGCCCACCAAGCTACAAACATCAACTCTATCTACCAATCAGGATGCAACTACACAGCCAATCAACCCACTTACAGCAACAAAGCCAGCACTCCACCCCCACCAAGATTTATAGAATGACGACAGCTCTGACCATGCCTTACTCGCACAAGCACGAAGCCAAAAATACCAGCCTGATATATACATACATACATACATACATACATACATACATACATACATACATACATACATACATACATATATATATATATATATATATATATATATATATATATATATTAGCCCAAGATGATCATCATCAACAACAACGAGTAAATAGTTCTGGAGTTTAAACAAGCAAGCAGATAAATAAATAGGTATTCTTAGTGGCAATACTACTGGAGGAAATAATAATAGAATATCAAAAGCTTCTGGGATTTCAAACAGTCAAGTCAAGGTTATTATCATTTTTTTTCTCATGTTCCCTCTTTTCTCTGGATTGAGATAACATATACTTTCTTTTTTTATCTATTAACAGTTCTTGCATACTTCATCGATGTTATCTCTGTTTGCCTCTGTAAAAACAGATAATACTTGTTAGTGTTTGGTGTGTAAAAAGCATTTAAACCTTTTCAAACAAAATAAATGATGCAAAGGAACCAAGATGGAAGTGAGACATAAAGTATGTATGAGATTTGACAGATAACTTCTAGCTGTGGAAAAATCATTTGCGGGTGCTAGCAGGTGTACCAGAAGCTTCCTCTTTCCTCATTGTAATCCTTCCCCCATTTGCGCTCTAGTGCAAAGGAACTCTTCAGCCCTAGTACAAGAACATGAAAGAGAGGGAGAGCCAATTCATCACAAATAGAGCACAAATAAAACACTAAGATGCGGATTAGCATGCTTTGTGCATGGATAGCCCTTTAAGGTAAAGGTTTCCCTTGCACATATGTTGTAGTTGTTTCCAACTCTAGGGGGCAGTGTTCATCTCCATTTCAAAGCCGAAGAGCAAGTGCTGTCCGACGACATCTCTGTGGTCATATGGCTGGCATGACTAAATGCCAAAGTCGCACAGAACGCTGTTACTTTCCCACCAAAGGTGGTCCCTATTTTTCTACTTGCATTTTTAATGTACTTTTTAACTGCTAGGTTGACCGAAGCTGGAACAAGTAATGGGAGCTCACTCTGTTAAGTACCGCTAGGGATTCGAACCACTGAACTGCTGACCTTTCTGATCGACAAGCTCAACGTCTTAGCCACTGAGCCACTGCATCCCTTGAATAGGCCTTTATCCTTGCTAAAATAAATTCACTACCTGATGAATTACATTCATTACTGCCCCTGAGGAAGGTACCCAGTCAAGTAATGAATCTGCAAGCTCAGAGAGCACCAAGGATTCCACAATTTAATCTTGAGCTACATCTATTCACTTCTGTTGGAACCAACTTGGCATTCGGACAAATCCATCATTAATGGACACATAAAAACCATAACCTCACCAAGTCGGGCAGGCAAACTACCGTATACAGCACATTTCACTCTTGCTAACACTGAGACCACCAAGGACTCTACGTTAAAAGGGTCCTAATGACAAAATGATGAACTATATGAACGCTTATGATAAATTGCCTTAAAATATTGTTTGAACTAAGGAATCTATGCTAAATATGGATGAAATATTTTCAAGGGCTTGGGAAAGTATATATTCTGCATTGGATCAAGAATATTAACAGAAAAGCTGCAGAGTTGCAAGGTCACTTCCAAAGCTGTGCTAGCCAGCCAAAGCGGAGTGAAACTGTGCTTCATAATGTGGTATTTTTACTTTCCAGCACCAAGGACAATTTTTGCAAGCCTCCAGAGAATCTACAACAAGAATGAAGTGTTTTGTCAAAGCAAGGACTGTGCAATCTTACATGTTGTATATAATGCCTGCCAGTTGGAAGCATTCATTCATTGTGTGCTTGCCAGCTTTGCGGAAAAAAGATGTCACACAAAGGATTGATGCAAAATATTGCATTCATAGATAAAAGATCAAATTTGTATTTTGTTTGTGTCGAGTTTTACAGAACTCAGATGGCTTCTTCCTAAGAGCTAAGAAGAATAATGATAGTCAAGAAACTATTTATTGTCACAATAACTGTGGCAGCAGAAGCATACAAAAAGTGACAGTTCCAGTTCTGAAGGCTGCACAGTATGAAATGGGGAAAAATAGTAAAGCATATTAAATAAATACGTGTTGGATCAAACAGGATGTCAGAAATGTAGGAAAAATTAATGAAACTGGACTTGCGAGTTAAGTTTCTGGAAGGGTCTGTATTCTGTTTTAAAGATAACAGATAACTCAATTCTGTTCCATATCCATGATGGAATTTAAAACAATCTTTACTGTTGCCAGCAATGCAGGAATGCCTTGCAGGAAGAGAAAAAATACTGATGGTGGTTTGTTTGTTTTTTCTGAAAGGAAGCTGGATGGAGGAATCAGCATGAGAGAATAGATGATATGCTAAAGAAAATTGGTGGGATGATAGGTTTGGAGAAAGAACAAGGTTTTGTCAAGGAGATTTTGGTGCAATGAAGACCTTTCCCTATATTTATGGTAAACTTTACAGGTATTTCACAAGAAGCATCCTATACTTGAGTTTTGTAAGCGCATTTTGGGGAAGACTGAGTCAATGATTAGAAAACCTGTTTTTTTCTCACTACCATCACTATTAGTATTTATGTGGCTCAATAAAGACCTCATATAAAAACATAAAGAAAGAAAGTCTAATCAGGTGAGTCTAGGAGTAGTTACTAATATTTGCTTAGGAGAATCACGAAAATTTTAAGAAAAGAAAAGGCATTTAGCCAGGTGCTCTTTTGGTTCAATCTTTCACTGGAAATTCTGACTATTGACAATAATGTTCCCCCATTTCCTCCTCCTTTCTTCTGAAAGCAAATTTCTCTGCATATCTGATATGCAACTGGAAAATTCTTGCAACAAATAGCTAACTTAGGAACAATATGTCCTTGATTTCTTTCCATTTTCTCCTTTATGTTAATTCATTGGGACACGAATAAATATCTACTAGACGTATTTATGGGATGTTGAAAGCTCTGCCTGGGCTTTCATGCTCAGTCATCCTTAACCCAGTTAGAATTAAGAGATATACATAATAAATGATTCATTATGAGTGATTATCTCTGGAGATTTTGTTAATCTTATCAAACCATAAACTATGTCAATCACTGCTAAGTTTCACATGGAATTATACTTAATAATCATCCATTTTTAAGTTAGGCATTTAATTCTATCAGAATTTTACTGGGAATAAAAACAATCAGTATGACTGCTTCGCGGAGCTTATAGAAAAAAATACAATCATACTTTATTTTAATCCACCCTTAGCCACATTAACTGTCAACAGAATGGCCCCCAGAGCCTCAGGATTTCTCATAAACTCAAGAGCAAATCAATCATTTCTAAGGGAAAATAAGCATCTAAATCCCAGGGGTTGAGTTCACTCTTCAAAGAGAAAATTATTAAATGGGTTGTTTATGTTATGTGATTCTATCAGTGTACGTTAATTCTTATTTCTTATAGGGGGAAAAAAGCCTGATAAAGAATTGTGTGCAAATACCAGGAGAATATAACCAAAATGTTAATAATGCACACTGTGGTACTTATTTAAAATTTCTGAACAGAATATAGTGACAAAAATGGCATTCTGAATTAATATTAAAGAGCTAATATTGCGCCTCAAGCAAGCAACTTCCATTAAGATTAATTAGAAATGTGAAGCAAACTTCATTTTCTAAAAAATACTTTCAGGATAATTAATCTGCTAGACTATAGGATTGTTGCAGAGAACAGGGAATTAGAATGGATGACAAGCTAAACATGAGTCAATAATGTGATGTTCTAGCAAAAATGGAAAATGTTATTACAAATGGAAAATGTTATTACAGAATCAATTGATGAACATCTGTGATCAGCAAAAGTTCTGATTTACTGAAGGGAAGGACATTTTTAAATTAGATTTTAGAAAAAGCTTTCAAGTCATGAGACCACTTGGCCGGTAAAACCTATTATGATATAATGTAGAGCTGTCATTACATGAGTATTTCTTCATGTTTATTTTAATCTAATTATTTGACTTTTCAAACTACTGTGAATTGCTATCCATTTATTACCTTCCTCTTGTGGGTGATTTAAAACCCACAGCAGTCAACTGGATTTGTAAAACAGCTTCAGAGCATATGTTGTATGTTCATTTTGATTTCTCTATATATTTATTAAACTTCATTGTGTAGAAATCTGTCCTACTTTATTGAAGTAAATGAGGCTTATTTTTATATACAAATCTCAGGATGTTTTAAAGTTTCTTCTAAAAACTTAAAGGAAGATTTCTTTCCAAGTTAAATTATAGCTGCAAGTTAGCTGACAGCTTGGTGCTGCAGTTAATTTTAACTGAACATGGGTCACTTCCCTTCCTTCCCCTCCCATCAAGGAGGTAAGTGGATGCTGCTAGGTGGGAGAAGGAATGAGGGACTACATAAACTGTCAAAGAACATTGAAAATGTGGATCATCTGACCACAGCAGTAGCCCAGAAGTGCCAAAACAGTAACAACCTAACAAGCATTGATACAACCTTATCATCCCCAAATTTCTTTCCTGGCTGTCTGAAGATTAACCCATTTGGGGTAGCTTTGTTGATAAAGTTTTTCCTTATGCATTGCTTGCCCACTTAAAAGTTATAGACTCGTGATGGCGAACCTATGGCACGCAAGCTACGTGGGGCACACAAAGCCATTTGCTAGGGTACGCGAGGTGCTGCCCTGCCAACTGACCAACATGCCTGCGCACACTGGCCAGCTGACTTCGGCCTTCTTTTGAGGTCATTTTTTGTCATCCGGAGGATAGTCTCTGGAGCGCGAAAAACCAACCCTATAGACAAACTGGACGTTCGGGAACAAACTTCCAGTTCGGCCATAGATTCGTTTTTTGCCCTCCGGAGCCTTCAGGAGCCTCCAAAATTGGCCCTACTGACAAACTGGAAGTTACAATTCCTGAACTTCTGGTTTGTCCATAGGTCTATTTTCACCCTCTGGAGCCATCAGGGGCCTTCAGGAGGCTTCCCTGAAGGCTCCAGAGGGCAAAACCCGGCCCTACCAGCAAACCAGAAGTGACTTCCAGTTTGTCCGTAAGTCCATTTTTCACCCTCTGGAGCCTTCAGGGAAGCTCCTGAGGCCTTCGGAGGGAATCCAGAGTGGGTGGGGTAGGGAGGCTGTCCCATCTCTCCTCAGGATCTCTGAAGCTCAGTCAGAGTGACCATCGAGTTCTTGGTCATCTCTCTTACTAAGGCCCTTTCTCCCCAATTGCTCAATTTGACCAGGCAACCAGCTCTCAGAAGAGTCTTGGTTGTGCTAAACTTCTATGTCAGACCTGGAAGCCATCTTTTACATTTGGGCCTTCAGGCCTGCCACATTTTCTACTGTGGGAAAATGGGATGAGTGGATTATATAGAGTGTGTGTGATATATGGTCAAAATAAGATTCTTTCTCAGAAAGTCAAGGCCATCTTGCCTTGTAGCTGTGATGACGTGACTGGGAGGCATCTCCAGTTTTGGATGGTGCCTGATTGGATCATGTGATGGACATGTGGGTGCTGGGCAGGGATTTGAACTTTCTTTTGCATGGGGAAAACCTGAAAACTTTCAGATTTGGGTTTTCCCAGATGTGCCAATATGACATCTCTAATAAAATGGAACTTTGCGAAAACCTAAGTCTCGGAGTCTTCTTTTGTTGGGGGTGTTACTTGGAACTCTGACATTCTATTTAAGAATTATGGAGGCCATTGTGCTCTCAGGAACTTTCAGTGCAGCAGAAATTTTAAAATTGTCAAAAGTGAAGATGGTCTGAATACTTTCTGAATGCACTGTATAAAATTTGCATTGCAACATACATCTTGTTTGCAGTCTTTCTTTTCCTACTCTCCTATGGTTTTCTTCATTAGTTATTGATAGGTGTTTACTTCAAGGTGCTGCCTTTGACATATACAGCCCTACATTCCTTTTTTCCAGAATATTCCATTGCCGTGTTTTCTAGATGAAATCTGATGTTCATATTTATTGCTGAGTTATCATGAAATTATTGATTTCTGAAGTTTTAATTTTACAATTATACATTATATAAGTGGTTCTTAACTTGTGGTCTGCAGATCACTGAGAAGCCATGATGTTGTCACAAGGGTTCTGCAAAGGCTTGAAGAAAAGTTATGAATTAAATCTTGAGTTAAGTCTTGGTGATTTGTGCCCATGGTCCATGGCCACAAAAGGAATTTTAAGGGGGTTTGTGGTAAAGAAAAGTTTGAGAACCACTGCATCATCTCAACTAAAATATGCAAATATTGTACCAATCATTTTATTTTATTTTTATTGAAGAATATTTCTATCCTGTATTGAGCTTTGGCCATATATGTGAAAAATGTATAGTTTTATTTAAAAACTAAGGTCAAGCCTGAATTTGATTGGGATGTGGGATTGTTTGTATCCTTCAGCAATCTGACATGAATTCAGTTTGACACAGGTTGGGGCTGAAGGAGGATGGAGCCTTCAGTCAAAACATCATTCCTAACTGAGGACTCAACCACATTCCAATATCTGGAGGAGGAAGAGGAGGAGGAAGAGGAGGAGGAGGAGGAGGAGGAGGAGGAGGAGAGATGTCTCCGAGCAACAAGCTCCCATCATGGTTGGACAATGTGACAGTTGTTTGGAAACTTGAGAAAACTGAAACTTATATTGGGATGAAAAGCCCTGGAACTTTAGTACTGGCTTTTCACCAGTTAGTGCCAATATTGGGTATATAAATAAATTTGTACTTTGAGAAAAGGAATGCCTCAGAGTTCAATTTGTGATGGATGCATTACTTGGAACCTGACTCTAAAATCTGAAGATGAAATAAAATCAGAGGTAAAAAATAAATTGGTATCCATTAGCCATTAAGGAACTGTGGATTTGAATATGCTTTCTGAGTGACTCTTAAGAAGTGAAGAATTGAATAATGGATGCAAAGAGGCTTATTGCTTTCTCTTCACCACCTTACAGCAAAAAAAAAAAAAAAGCGCTATCACAGTGGTTACATTCTGGTGGATAGTTGTATTTGTAATTTAAAATAAAATCCTCATATGGAAGCTTTTGATTGTTGCTAGATGTGAAAAAACAAGACAACCCTCTTTCTAAATGTCTTGTGTATGTGTGCATATATGTGTAGGAGTCATGGTTATGAAATCGCTGGACAAAGAGCAGACAGAAGAACTAGTCAGAATAGCAGGCTGGCAAAACTTGGACAAGTAACTCTGTCTTTTAGCACTGGACTAAATGGACCTGAACACCCTAATTTTACAAAACATCTTAACTTTATAAAAGAGTTAAAAATCTAAGAATTTTAAAGGTATTATCTAAGAATATGGACATATTCTTAGATACTACCTTTAAAATTCTTAGATTCCTGTTAGTACTTGAAATTAAGTTTCTATCACTTGTAGACTATGGATCTAATTGTAGATTTCCAACACTTAATAATAAATCAAAATCCAGTCGCTGACAAATATTGTCAAAATTTATAACAAAGGAATTTGGTTTACAGTAGCAATAAATTGTGAGGTGGGGGGAAATCGCAAACAGTAATAGCATTGAAATGGTGAATGGCCAAACCAGCTGGAGTAATCAGAATGAAACCTACAAGTATTGGGGCATTTTACACTTGGATAATACAGTATTATGCATGGAAAGTTAAGAATGGGATAGGAAAAGAATAAATCTAAAGAATGAGAAAAGTGCTAAAGACAAAAGTGTATGGCGGAAACATCATCAAAGGATTCAATGCCTGGGCTGGACCCATGATGTGATGCACTATTTGGAATTATTAATCAGACGTAAGCTGGACAGTTTGGACCAACCCCGTTCTTCTCCTCCTCCCCAAAAGCTTATAACAATTCACTATGCATTACATCTCGGTAATGATATTGTTAGATTATACATTCCCTGCATAAATAGAAGCAGAAATTACTTCAGGTCAAGGAAGAAAAATATGCATTGACTGATTATAAAAGACAGCCAAAGACAAGTACTGTTGCAAAATTAAAAATTGGAATTTACTGAATGTCTAGGAAACAAAACATGAATTATCAATTAACGTAATAAAAACAAGAAGAAAATTCTGGCAAGTAAAAGCATTACATGGTCAATTTCTCCCCAAAAGTGAATAAAGATAAAACCTGGCAATGGCTTGCAGCAGAAACATTAAAAAAGGGATGGAGGAGAAACCCTGAAGCTTTTTGGCTGCTCAAGAGCAAGCTATTTGAACTAATGCAATCAAGGCCATAATTGAAAATCATGAAAATTCAAAGTACAGATTTTGCAACGAGACAGAAGAAACAGTAGACAATATATTCAGCTCGTGCATAAAGATCACAGAAACTTATTAGAAAAAGTGACATAATACAATTGTCAAAATGATTCACTGGAATAGCTGCAAAACTTATCATGTGCCAATAATGAAAAATTGGTGGGAATATAGAGTTGAAAAAGTAGTTGAAATAAGCAGATTAAGCTATTGTGATATTTGGTGCATAACACACCATATTAATTATGATTGAAAAGAGAAGCGTACTGATAATTGACGTGGCAATACCAGGGGATAGTAGAATAGAAGACAAAGAGTTGAAGAATCAAAATTGAAAGACTATGGCTTAAACTGGCAGTGGGGGGTCCCAGTAGTTATCATACCAGAAAATCTTAGATGCCTTAGAAAATCTGCACATTGACAATATGTCTATCTGTCAGTTACAAAAAGCCATACTGCTTGGAACTCCACATTACAATACATTAATATACAAGGTTCTCAGGAAGGATTTGATGTGAATGAAGCTCAGCACCAGGAAAAGAACTGGGATTTCAGAATTGTTGTGTATATAATAAAAATATAGTCAAACATTAAAAGGCGAAAACATCACCGGACTGGATGGGGATTCTTATACGTTCTTGTACATTACAGCCTAGAATTAGAAAATTTGATGACTTGCAGAATATTTCTATTAGTCTCCATAACCAATAACAAAGAATTGTGAGAGCTGCAATCAAAAACTTCTGCAAGAAGCAAGATGCTGAGAGTCTAGAAAGAGTACAGACAAAAGCAACAAAGATGATACAGGTTCTGTAGATTAAACCATACAATGTATGGTTGCAGGATCTATGTATGTCTAATATAATTAAAAGAACTGGGGGGGACGACGTGATAGCAGCCTACCAATACTTGAGAGACTGTCAGAGAGAAGAAGGGATCAACCTGTTCTCCAAAGCACCTAAGATCAGAAAAAAGAAATAATGGGTTGAAGACAGGCATTAAATCCTCTTATCTTTGCTACCCATTTAGAACCAGTATGTTTTGCTCACGTGTGGCGCTTCTGTGCATGCGATGTCTGGCAGGTGGACAGAGCCTCCCACTGCCATCACTATTGGTTTGCCTGAACTGGGGAGAACCAGCAGAATACCACCGCTGGTGAAAGATCATTAAAGAGATATGCAACCTAGAATTAATTAGAAATTTTCTAGCAGCGAGAACAATTAATCAGTGGAACACCTTGCTTCTAGATGTTTTGGAGGTTTCAAAAAAAGATTGGACAACTATTTGTTCAGAAAGATATAGAGTGTTTTGTTTGTTTTGCAAGGGGTTGGAGTAGAAGACTTCCAAGCTATCTTCCAAGCCTGTTATTCTGTTTTATGTTTCGTGTCTGCCTCTAATAATAGATGTAGAGCAGGCTCCATGCTACATGCAACCATGGACTCTAACATTTTGCAAGTACTTCCTGTAACTCATTATTCCCTGGTTGAGACCACTGCCTCATACTACTGAAGGGCCATTCTGAGAAGTTAATCAAAGTAACCTATGGAAAAGGGAAAATATGAACTAGGTATTACCTGTAGAGACAAAATATTATTACAATAGAATAGGATACCTGTTTGTATAATTGAGTTTCTATTCAGCTTCTCCATACCTGTGAATATAGTCATGCATTCTCTGTGTCTTCATATGTAATTTGGGAATAGAAGATTGTATTTGCAAAATCAAAACAATAAGGTTATTCATTGTGTGTCACATTTGCTTAGAATTAATATCTTTACGGAGGGGTGATCACTCAGCAGTCAAGGATGCTGAGCTTGTCAGCTGGAAAGCTGACAGTCCTATCTCCAGACTAGACCACCATGTGATGGGGTGAACTCTCATTACTTGGTCCAGTTCCTGCCCACCTAGCAGTTCGAAAGCATGCAAATGTGAGTGGTTAAATAGGTACCACTTCAGTGGCATATAAGCATACTGATATATAGTATATGATCACGGAAATGTCTTTGGAGAATGCTGGCTCTCTCAGTTAAGAAAGGGAGATGAGCACTGCCTCCTGGAATTGGAAACAATTGGACAGGAGAAACCTTTATCCTTACCCAACAGCTTTTAGATTTTTCACTAGAAACAGTTAAAATATGTTATAGCTTTCAACCATAACTGATAGAGAGATATAATTCTTTTTTGCCTTCTAAAATCCAGATAAATTAACTGTGCTGTTTCAGTAAGGTCCCAGCATATGGAAAAAATATTAAATGATATTTCCCTAAGAAACATAGACCAATGTCATTATTTTTAAATTATAAATAATAGTGATATTGAAAACTACTCTCCATCATTTCTTTTGGCATCAGTTTTGGCCTGGCCTTTTGTAAGTCTGGTTTTGGGAATTTATGTCACGTCCTAAAGAAAAAAAACCCAATCTATTTCTTCCTGGATGTAAATGAGAAATCTCATTCTAAAGTCAACTATTCGTTTTGAAAATCCCAGTGGTATCTGGTCACATTCATTGAAATAATTCATTTTGCTAATTGTGCTTAAATGTTGTACATTATTAAAATACAGATTCATATTGATCCTTGCATCTAAACAACATTTGGAGCCTTTTTAATAGAGATTGCCAGCTATATATGTTAAATGTATGTTTCTTATGTTATCTAAGAATTTTCGATTCTTGAGGGGCTCTCAGTTCAACTGTAAATTATAGAATGATGTTTCTTCATGAAATGATGGCATATGCAGTTACTATACCTAGTATTTATATTGAGTAGACCCTGTGTAAATTCTCCAAGTCCTAAAATTTGAACAGAAACCTTTATTCCTAACCCTCAGTAGTGGTGTAACCTTTTCTTAGAAGTGAAGAAAACGTCTTACACTTGCATCAGGCCACACTATATATGCTTTTTTTCAGGTGACCAAGCACAAATTAAACTATTATTATTATATTGATTAATTAAGAACATGTTACTTCTCTCCTTGGAAATGTATTTTTAATTAGGTGATAATTAAATGGTCCCAATATTGGAAATAGACTCCATCTTCTTCATTTTCTACTTGAAATCTTGAAAGGAAAAAAAAAAATCCAAAGAGAACAGCTTTATTCAAATGAAGATACTAAAATGGCACTATTCATTTTTTCATTTATTTTACTAGCATAAATCAAATGACTTAATAGTATTGTAATAAAAGACTAAAGTTCAGAAAAAGCTTTTCCTCATTGTTGTCAGCATATTTTTTCTCTCTATATTCAGGTACCAATCCATTTAAAATTATAATTTACATAGTCAAGATGGTATCTCTCCCTAGATCCTTTAGTTTATACAGCAAAGTATAGATAAAACATGTTTTTCTATCATTGGAAGCCATTTACTCTTCTATTCTGAAGTTTCTATCTTTCTTTTGTTTTGGAAAGGAAATGCATTAAATGATGGCACCAGCACCTAAAATACCACATGGAATAGGATTAATGTATTTTCACAGCCAAATTCCTCTTCACCTTCAGGAAGGTGGGTACTTAGCAACATACTTCCTTTAATGTAATATTTTAAAATTATATTACTCTGCACCAATAAAGCAAACAGCAATCCATGGAATTTAAAAAGGTACTCAAGCAAAAAGAAACAGCAGAAAGTTCAAACAACAAAACTGAACAAGCAAATGGTGCCACAAAAAGAAAACCAGAACAATAGCACTTAGACATATATCGCTTCATAGTGGGTTATAGCCCCCTCTAAATAGTTTACAGAGTCAGTTATTGCCCCCAACAACCTGTGTCCTTCTTTTACAAACCTCAGAAGGATGGAAGGCTGAGTCAACCTTGAGCCAGTCAGAATCGAATTCCTGACAAATGAACAGTGAGTTAATCTGCAATAATGCATTTTAACAACTGCACCACCATGGCCCCACCATAGGCAGAAGTCATTCACTGAGAATTTTCCTGGAGATTTATATAGTATTCAAAAGTATTAGTTACTTCATAATTTGTGTGTGTATGTGTGTGTGTGTGTGTGTGTGTGTGTGTGTGTGTGTGTGTGTGTGTGTGTGTGTCCATTCATTGTTTTTCAAGAGTTTTAAAGCTTGATGTTCAGTAAGATGTTCAAAGAAATTTTACTTCATAAGCTACGGTATGATATACTGTATAAGAACAACAAATACAGTACATGTTCTTAATAAATAATATGGGGAAAATGAAGTCTACAGGATCTAATACAAGTAAAATATTACTTTACCAAAGTAAAATAACGAAAGTAATATTAAAATTCGCCAGGATGGAACAAAAAGTAGGGTTCAGTTCTTTTAAAATGAGTCAAATATAAAAATGATAGTTTCATTTTAAGTAATAAGTCAGCCACAGTAATGCAGTTTTTTTCAGCTCCTTCTCAACTGAATTTATGGCTTCTATAGCTAGTTTAAAATGTATTCTCAAATCTCATTCTATATAAGAATCTTAGTTTCTAACTGAATAATTTTCAAAAGGAATAATAATTATCAACACTATGGATGATAGAGTCCACTAAAATGTTCAATCAACAGAAATTAAGGGGTGACCTGTGATTGGAGAGTCCTTTTAGATATTACTGGTTCATTTAGGGATGCTACCTGAGATCCTCAAACATCTGTGAGACAGTTGTATTTGTTACACTGGTCAAATATCTGTGAGACAGTTTTCTAGCACCAGATATATCCATGAAATAAGAACATTTCATAGTAGTCTTATTCCAAGATGTCATACTTCAGAAAGATAAAAAAAATCCTCAATATGTCCTTCATGCTGCTGAAATTCAATGGCTGTCTTTAATGACAGTTGCAATAGTGCAAAACTAAACTCTAAGTTTTTTCTACCTGTTAGACAAACTCCCTAGGATGCCCTTCTTTCTAGATGCAATATGCTACTGAAGCTTGAATGGGGTTGCACTTTATATAATGTAAACATTATTTTCTATGCTGTCACACATATTTGAAAGCACCCTATATTAAAATGTTCCACTGCTACATTTGACAATATATGACCATTTACTGGAAAAGTTAAAAAAAAAACCTTATTGAAAATCTGCTTTCAGTGTCAGTACTGACTATTTAAGTGGTGTCAGTGATTTGTAATGTAATGTAACACCTTTAAAAGAGGAAAGTGTAAGAATAAATCAGCATGCTATATTCCTTTTGAAAAAGGAAATTATAGAACAGATATTGGATTAATTTTAATAGGGTTCACAAGTCTTTGAGAATGGTTATGTGGAGTCTTTTAAGAGACATTGGGAAGAATGGCATCCTAAATTAGCAAGAAAAAAGCTAATAGAAAGCTAGTGTATGGTCAGATCCAGTTAACTGAACAGCAAAACTTAGGTGAAATAACCAATAATATGATAGCTACATTTTGGAGTAATGAGAGATCATCTTTGTTTTTCAACATTTCTGGATCTTAGTCCTTCTCCATATTACGGATTGATGGTCTTGATGTAGCATTTAAAATTATCATTATCACCTTCATAAGGCTAGATGGGCAGAAAATGAATAAATAAATAAAATTACTATTTTTATTATGACAGCTGCTTTCAGGGCTCATACTAATATTTCATGTTTTTAATAGATTTCCTGGAATAAAGAAAATAGGCATGGTGGTCTAGTGGTGAAGATGCTCGCCTTCCACGTTGAGAGTTCTATCCTAGGTAATGGCAGATGTTTATCTCTCAGGGCACAAAGAGAAAATATCTTCTGCGAATTCTGTGTAGTATCCAACCAGTAAGTGCTCATATATATACAATCACCCCAACTCTATCCCAAATTAAAGGATTACATAGTTGTAAAAAGGAATAAAGAAACTGATTTTTGAGTTATAGTGATAGTGTCATTTACTTTTTCTTTTTACATTTAGAAAAGTTCCTTGCTATTTTTAAGATTGTATAAAGTTTACTTTCTTTTTTTTACAATTTTGCATAGGGAGGAAATCTGAAAAACATATAATGATAGTTATCAAATTCTTCCTACAGAGCTTCAAAGGAATTCTGGTTTATATTTTGGAAGTTGCCCAGTATCCAATGAAACAGCAAAGTTTCATTTCTTTGTCTTGTTTTGAGAAATATCTATTTAGTTTTGGAGAATGTCCAAATACTGAAACCTCTTACTTTATTGTGATATTTTGGGCTACATCCAAGACATATGCATTCTAAATATATATCCCAAATAAGGCTGCATATACGTGCAGTGTAACATACAGCAATAACACAATAACAGATCCCACATTATTAAAACAGAAATAAAAGAGCACACAACTGAAAATTAATATAACATTAAAATGCAGATATATATTTGCAAAAATATAAGTCCATAAAGTTGTGTATCTTTTAATAAAATAAATTGGTTTTTGTTGCTTTGCTGTTTTTTGTCAAGAGAAATGTGAAATTCAGTCTAAACATTTGGCTGACCATGCGTTGAACAATAATGATAATAACAACAACTTTGACCTTTTGGATAGTCCCACAAACCCTCAGGGATCAATATTGTGACTTAGGAGAGCTTTGATCCATGGTATGAAAAAGTATTTTTATACTGTACAAACAGTTTGAAATATATATCCTAAACTGCAAAACTATGTTCAATTGCATAACTGATAGAGGAGAATATTTGTAGCTCAGGGTTGAAATAAGAAGTTCTTAGTGATCTCTGAACATGTCGTTTTCTTGAAGACTTTCATCATTCAAACTAAGTAACATCATCAATGCTCAATTGCATAATTTAATTTAGAGTAGGACTAATTAAATTTAAGTTTATGGAAAGAACATTTGTCATTCTTTTCTTCTCACAGCATGATAAAACTTTCTTTAAATGTTATGAAGTATTTCTAACAATGTGGATTACAGACAGGAGAGATACACAAGATTATTTTAGGATATTTGCTCAGTTTTGGGGGAGGGGTGATATCTTCCTTCTCTAGTAATTTCCCATGTTCTGCTGTCAATTGTTCAGAACAGTTGCTAAACTTCAGTAATATTATTTTATGTGTTTGGGAAGCTCTAGGGAAAATAGAAGAAACAAGCCTTTTCATCCTAAAAGTACACAACATACAGTATTTAAGAACTGAAAATATATCTAGAATCAAGATAGCAAATGTGCTCCTTGGGAATGAATGAGTATATGAAAATAATATTTTTTCTGATCATATAATAATTTCCAGAGATTTGTTCTTTAAGTGGTAAATACACAAGATTGTGTGTGAGTTATGTAAGTTCTGAGTCACCCCAAAGCTTCTCTCCAATGTTCCCTCTAAGGTGCGTGCCTGCGCGGCCGTGCACATAACAAGAAAACACCGCACACCAGTTTCCAACTACCGCACAGTGTTTTTTAATGTGTTAAAATGATTTAAAATATTCCCCATACCTCCCTCCTCTCTCTGCACTGAACTCTCTCCTGAAGTCAAGGAAGACTCTGCCCGTAGACTGATGACACTGCAGAAGGGAGAATTCCCATTGGTCCTCTGGGGTTTCATTGGTTCCTGGGAAAATGCGATTCACTGGTTGTAGCCTGCATTTCTCTGCACATCTGGCATTTCTCAGGCATTTGGTCAACTTCTCCCTTCGCTTTGTGGAGAGAGGGAAGCAGCATGGAATTGGACTGCCTGAGCCAAAGTGGTCAACAGGATCTTGAGACTTGATTTTTGAGCAGTATCAATCCATTCCACTCTTTCCGTTCCCTTTCTGTCCTTCTTCTATCTTCCTTCCCTTTTCCTTTTCTTTCTCTTTTCCTTTCCTTTCTTTTCCTTATTTCCTTTTCCCTTCTTTTTTCTTTTCCCATCCCTTCCCTTTCCCTCCCTTCTTCATCCTTTCCTTTCTTTCCCATTTCCTTTCCCTTCTCCTTTCCTTTTTCTTTACCTTTCCTTTCTCCTTTCCTTTCTCCTTTCCCTTCTCCTTTCTTTTCCTTTCCTTTCCTTATTTCCTTTCTCTTCTTTTTTTCTTTTCCCTTCCCTTTCCCTCCCTTCTTCATCCTTTCCTTTCTTCTTTGCCATTTTCTTTCCTTTTTCCTTTCCTTCTTTTCTATTTCCTTTCCTTTTTCCTTTCCTTTCTCTTTTCCTTTCCTTTCCTTTTTCTTCTTTCCCATTTCCTTTCCTTTCCCTCCCCCTTCCTTCCCTTCCTTCCTTCTTGGGGGTCTGAGGGAGAGGGAGTGGACCTTTTTCCTCTTTGTCCCCCTCCCCCCAAAAATAATTCAGGTGCTCAGGCATGAATATGTATCGTTCAAACACTATACTTTTCCACACATACTGAAAAAAAATTAGAGGGAACATTGCTTCTCTCTGCCAAAACGAACATAAAAGTCTGTATTTTGAGTACTAACTTTCACAGATCAATCTAATAAAATTGTATTTGGATTAAAAAAAAACTAATCTGGGTGTAGGAAGGATAGAGATGGTACCTAGTAAAAACATTTCTATTGGTACTATCCTTGTACATTTTTAGAGTTCATTTTATGTCATTGAAGGAGACAGCATAAAATAAATCCCCTTCCAATTTACCACTGATATTCATGACAGTAGAGCCATACAGAGAATTGTATGGACAATTCAGTTTTAATGGAATACCAGTTAAAAATAATAAATGCCTGATGGTGATTAAATCATTTTTTGCTATTTCTAACTGGGCAGTAGCTTTATGGAAAAATGTAAAGGAATAAATGAACCCATCTTTAAATAAACATATTTGAATTCAATTAAGTCCTTATATGATAATCAGAAGTCTAGCTTTTAATTTCATGTAAAATATTTAGGAATCTTTTGACAGTAAAGGGAATGTTTGCATCACTTTATATCAGAAATGCAAAGAAAAATTAAAGCATATCTCTGAATTTCTCAATTGTCCAAAAATTGTATAGTGTGCCAGAGCAGTACCAAGCTAACTCTGAATAATTTAACTAGTAGCAGGCTACTATGTGATCATCTCAGTTTGTCAGATTTGTTAAATGAGATTCTTTTTCACATTCCTTCTGCTTCTTCCTATTGTAATAAATTTGGATTATGTGTCAATTATCCATATTTATAGGCTACCCACCTTTCAGGTGTGAATATGTATGTAATTTCTAATTGAAGGCTTTCTCCGAAGTACAGAATTTATTATCAGTTCTTTCTTTAAAGCAGCACTCAGTTAACCAGTATTTTGCACTCCTAAACATCATCTCTTTTCAAGGTCATCAGTTTTGTGACACTGCTGGAAATGAAGTGGGACGTATGGTTTGGTTTAATCAAATTTCATGCTCTACTGCTTCCTACTTATGGCCTTTCTGCTAATTGATCAAGTTTTCAATTAAAGTCCTCAATCTTTGTTTTAATTCTTTGTTAAGGTTTTTATTCCATTACATGGTTTTATAGGATCTAAGTTGCTACAAGTGCAAACTGTCTCTTCCTATTCTATCCACTGTCGGGTTATAATTATTTGACAGCATAGCTTCCCATCACTACCACCCCACACACGTTAAAGTTCATAGCTACTATCTATTGGGTTTTTTAATGAATGCTGAGTTAAATACTTCGTGTGCAGAGGAAACATCATTATGTGCCATGTATTTCCATTTCCTTTTTTAGTGGAAACTGATGTAAGTATAGCACTCTGTCCTTTTTTTTTTAAAAAAAAGATAGTACTATTAATATGAGAAAATGAGACTTTCTCAGCTTCTTTGAGGACATTTTCATTAAACAAATAAGTGGCCATTTTAAAATTATTTGCAAGGAGGGGAGATTCAGAAGAGAGCTTCTGTAGAGCGTGGCAGGATTCATCATTCCTGCATGGTGTACATTATTCCTATGGCCATAATATATGACTTTTCAGGGATAGTAGGAAGGTGAGATGGAGGGATAGAGATGGGGTGTCTTCAGGTCAGTGATATCTCCTGGAAATTGCCTGGATTAGCTCTTGAAATTTTCTTGACAAAGTTTTTCAGAAGTGGTTTATCATTGCCTTCTTCCAAGTGCTGAAAAAGAGCATCAACCAAGTGGCTATATGCTTAGAGTGGAACTAGAGCTTATGACCTTTTGATTTATAGCCCAGTGTTTTAACCACTACATTAACTAGGTTTCAGTAGGAAGGTATCTACACATAATAGGAAGCCTGAAACACAGAAGCTCTAGATAATTTATGTATAATGTCTGTAAAATGGCATAGAGTGAGCTTCATTAGGCGGGACAAAATCTTCTATCAAAATATCAATACAGTCAAGGAAGTTTCTACCTGTCTGATTGCTTGCATATCTCACTTATGCATGTGCCTTAGTTCTCATAACTACTTCTCAACTGATGCAAGGAGAAAAATTAGAGATGTCATAACAAGGATATTTTACCTGAAATATGGAATATGGAAGATAGGTGAATCACAATCTAAGCCTTGCAGATACATAAAATCTTGCCTTACCAATATTTCAGGTGAAATAATGATTTCTTATCCAGTGTTTTAAGCTCAGATTAGTAAAGCACACCATTATATTTCTTTTAACAAATTATGATAACATTTATAAAAAAATTGTTACCTCTTATAATAGGTAAGTCATTGTTTTTCTTAGAAAATGTCTAAAACATAATGCCTTTTTTAAAAAAGAAAGATTTCTTTTGACTTTTTAAAAGATGAAGAGCAGTATAATTATATCAATAATATAAAACAACTTCTATAAAATAGCACATTTATTTTTTCAGCAGAACAAATCCCATAAAATAACAGTGCATGAAATTATTATTTAAATTACCATGTACCCAGACACAAGCTGTATGGTGCAGCCTTATAGTTGCGCCTATCTTTAAAAGATGTGATTGAGATGCATATTCAGCAGGACCAGAGATGGATGAACGAAGAGATTCACTTTTGCAAGAAATGGATATTAGGATAACTTACTCCTAATGCAGAATCCAGAAATTTGTAGTGGAGTATCATCAGTATGCAGATAGCACTAAATTCTATTGCTTTTATTTAATATAGATGAGATAATGGGAATGTAAAACCATTATTTGTAATTATCTGGATACCAATCTGGATAAAGTACAAGTATTTAGTTTCTTGTAGAGATGGCAGATCTCAAAATGATCAAATATAGTTTCACATACATCTTCCTTTATTTTGTTACTTGAGACCCAAGTCATGTCTATAGCCCAGCTGCAGCATGTTTTTTTTAAAAAAAACATTTTAAAATAACATTCCTAATTTACTATTTAATTCATGTTTTGTTATGCCATCTTTGCTTGTCCAGGTTTAATTAAAGGTAATGGATTAGAACCTTCTTGGTTGGGTGTCACTATGTGTTATCCATACCTTCACCACACATAACCTAAGCTATTCTTAATTTTTTTCTGTAGGCACAGAATGCACCACTATAAGGCATTTCACATAATCTGTAAGGATTCTTAAGGATTATTTATTTAAAAATTTGCAGTTAATGTTTAATAGTCCTAAAAATTTATTGCTTGGAGCATTTATGGTAAGGACAATTTGCATTTTATGATAATTTTCAAATATATAGCATAAAACACAAGAAAATTGTTTTTGGTTTTCCTGTTTAAGATGCAGAAAAAAGTGTTATTGCTAAACTAGAACTGATGAACTGATCAGAGAGTCACTGTAGTTCAGAACAATTCCACGGTGGTTCCTGTGATGTATTTGGTATGCAAAGGTGGTTTTTTTAAAAAAAATTCTAATGACTTTGCCCTTCAGACATGATTCAGGTCTGCAACAAATATTAGGTATATTTAAACTAGCCCTGTGTTTTAATCTAACATGCATTCTTCTTGAAAAAAAGAGCAGTGGAATTTATTTCTACGCAACCTGGTTCAGTAAAACGATGGACATTTCTATGCTGTGTATGTCCTTCTACAGCTTGAAATGGCATTGAATCCATAGGAAATGCTCAGGAAGCTGTATAGTATATAAAACTACCAGCCCAAATCAGAATAGTAAAACCTGGCAGAGTTAGACAATTCCTCAATTCTTCTTTTCATCTCTTATTATGAGGGTTAGAAGGACCAAGGTCAAGTGCAAAGAGACCAGATGAATCCATTACAATAATAATGCACATATGTCAACTGTTACTCTGACTGAGAAATGATCTAGGCTTAGTCTGATAGAGCATTGAGGCAGAAACAAAAGAGACCACGGTTTAAACCTTAGGACTGCTGTACATATAGCTTGAAGCTTACAATTGGCAGTTGCTGGGTTTTTGTTCAGTCACAGCTTTTCTAAACAAAGTAAATAAGCTTATCAAAAAGATGAATTTCTGAGTCACTCAGTCTAGGAAATCTCTGCATGCTAGTTTTGAATTCAAATAATTCTCTGAAGCTTGACAAATAACTTGGCCATGAAGATGCACTGAGCAAAGAATGCTGATTGAGTTTTCCCCAAATTTCCTGTCAATCGCTTCTTGAAAATGGAAGGATGGACTGAATGAACACTTAATATGGTTCAGAGGCTTTTAAAAAATCTTTCTATGAGATTGTTTCTTTAAATCAGGGCCAGTTTCAGATAATGGCACAGTGCCTAAGGAAACTCAAAACTCTGCTGTGGATATTTACCAAGAATCACTTGGTTTCTATAATGAAGGAAACTTAATTATAATAGAGCTGACAATTGGTGCATCAGTGTTAGACTTATCTATATTGGCTGATAATATGTTTAAGGTAAGAGACATATAAATGATTTTTCAACCTAAATGGTTGAAAATACTACAGATTGAACTTTTCCCTGTTCAGTTTGGAGGTTTTGCAATTTATTTGAATTGTGGATCTAACCAGACCTAAACTTTATAATTTATACTATGACTTTAACATGACTATAGATCTTCTTGTGGTGACTTACTGCCCACCTGTTTTAAAATATGATTTAAATGCAAGACAAATTAATAGGAGGCTACCAAGCTGTAAAGCAAAGCACAATTCTCTGCCATAATTACTGTTTACATGACCATTTATTGCAATTCATAGTTTGCTAACAGACACTGCTTTGCTTAGAAAAGTAACTATTTCACTCACTGCTAAAGAGACAAAGGTAAGTTAGGGAGACAGTCAATGTTGTGGACTAGAGAGTGTGGGAATAATGAGTTTGACAACTATTTTGTGAATGGACATCATCTAAAAGCAGCCATTTGGTGAAAAGGAATATGCTCTCAAAATTGCAAATCTGGAGTCAAGCCTCCAAATACTACAACCTCCTTTATCATCCACCATACCATCATTGGCATGGATCAATGATCATCAATCATTTCTTCTATCTCAAAAGAAGCTGATAATGATGGTAGGAGGGAGAAAATGATAGGAAGAAGAAAGAATGGAACAATGGATAATCCAGTGAATAATAACGTGGAACGATGGGACAAGGAGAAACAACAGATCCTGTCTATGGCAACAAAGATGAAAATACAGTATGTAGTTCTCTGAGGTTGGTTGTTTGCTTGCAAATACTTGATTACCCAATTAAGTACCATCAGTGTCAGTAAATATGGGATTTGCTCCCTAATAATATATAGTAACTTCTCCTGACAGTTTTGGTAGAAATGTGGTGTTTTCCATGGCAGTTCCTTGATTAGAAAGGATTTTCCTGCTTCCTGCTTGATTGTTTACCTGATGTTAATGCCTGCTTATTGAGTATTTTTTGTTGGAATTGATGTGTTCTGATTTCTTCTTGGTTTTTTATTATCTATTTTGAATATTATATAAATGTAGCTTATTTTCATATGTCTATTGGTGATTGATTTGTCTGAATGCCAAGAAATTCCTTAGTGTTTTTTGACTTGGCTTAGTCTAGGATACACAGTTTCCCAGATGAAACCATGGTTGATTCTGTCCATGTGTTGTGAAATTTAGTAGATTGCAAGAAATTTCTTGTGAAATTTGTAACAATGTATATCTAATTTTAATTAGATGATTCCTAAAAGTTATGAAATCAGACTAGATAAAGAAATATTTTTGTTGTCCATGAAATCCTTCATTCCCCAAAATGTATAGCAATATGAAAAATATATATTTTTGTAGTTTCCATAGTATTCATAGTTATTCCAGTTTAAAAGTTTTTGCAAATATTTAACGTAATGTATTTATAAAGGAAAATATGTGCTGAATCTATTCTTTATTTCCCTTCAGTAATGCCATTCACCATGACTGCGATTGAATAGTGTTAACTAACAAAAGAATCCCCTGAAAGAGAATATATGTAACTCAAGGTTGAAGTGTGGAATCCTTGGTGCTGTCTGCACTTGGTTGTTTGTTTGCAGACATTTCATTATCTAGGTAATGCTAGTGCTAGTGAATGTGCTAGAGCCGAGGTGGCACAGTGGTTAAATGCAGCACTGCAGGCTACTTCAGCTGACTGCAGTTCTGCAGTTCGGCTGTTCAAATCTCACCAGCTCAGGGTTGACTCAGCCTTCCATCCTTCCGAGGTGGGTAAAATGAGGACCCGGATTGTTGTTGGGGGCAATATGCTGACTCTGTAAACCACTTAGAGAGGGCTGAAAGCCCTATGAAGCAGTATATAAGTCTAACTGCTATTGCTATTGCTATGTGGGGTTTGTTCCTTGTTTATATATAGTACCTTGCTGTGCCAGTTTTGGCAGGAGTGTGGTTCTCTCAGTAGTTCCTTGACTAACATATTGTTTTCTGCTCTTTCAATAAAAAATAAAAGAAATCAACCAATAGCCATAAACAATAAAAATTATACCATAAGAAACCAAAAGGAAGCAAAAGGAAGAGAACAATCATCTCCAACAGACAATACTGAGATAAGCAGGGATTAATACTTGACAATTAGACAGAAATCAATATCCAAATCAAGATACCACCAAAGAGAAAATCTCACCTCACTAGCACTGATGAAGTTACCTGGCTGAGTAATAAAGTGTCTGCAAGGAAATAACCAAGCTCAGGGAGCGCCTGGCATTGTACAAAAATTAAGAGAACTAATCAAGAGAATTGTGAATCACATAATATTTTACTGGAGTGCTCTGGAGTAGATATTACAAATGCAATACAGCTTGTATTCAGTAATTACTTTCATTGCTTATTAAAATATTTGGCATAATGATAGAAAAAACTGCACCTGGATTCTCTACACACGGCAATCCTCTTGCAACATATTTTGGTAATAATAAAAATATAATGCCATTGAGTTATGCTTCTTGTATTAGGGAGGGAACAGCAAGGCTGGAAAAGGGCAAGACACATGTACAATTTTTCACTGAGAAGGAACTTGAGTAGGTAAAATATGAATCAAAACCTGGAAAGTTGTTAGGCTGCTATAAGTAACATCAGGAGTTGCTAGAGAAGAGACTGATGCTGAGAAAGATTGAGGGCAAAAGAAGAAAGGGACGGCAGAGAATGAGGTGGCTGGATGGAGTCACTGAAGCAGTAGGCATGAGCTTAAATGGGCTCCAGAGGATGGTAGAGGACAGGAAAGCCTGGAGGAACCTTGTCCATGGGGTCGTAATGGGTCAGACAGGACTTTGCAACTAACAACAACAACAAAGAGGTAAAAACAAATGGACACCATTTTCTCCCTTCTGTGATTTTCTTTCTACTTGTCTGACACCTTTAGACAACATAAAGATACAGCTGGAAGAAGTACTTTTTCATTCATATATTGCGAAGTTCAATTTACTGCATAGCTTATGCAAGTATTACATGAAAATGAGCTGGAAGCACAGAGGATAACTAATTTACAAGATTTGTTTATCAGCACATTGGTCTAGACTAACGTGCAGGCCTGAAATATGTCTACATAAAAATGAATCCCATTTTATTACATTTCTTGCCTAACTGAATATACATAGAGCTCTATAATAAATTATTTGTATTTAATTTTCATTGAATTTAATGCAAATACATATTGCTTGCCTATTAATTGTAATGATCCGAAACTTCGACTATGTCTATACTGTCCAGTTGCTGCATCTCTAGAAGAGACAGGTAATTCTCTTTGGAGGGCAGAACTATTGACATAGTTTCCTATTAATCCTTTACCAATTTTGGAAGCAATTTCAGGATACATTAATCAGTTTCCAACGTACGCTTTTCCCAATTATGTTATCTTGAAGGAACCTGCCTATTTGAACACTGTTTGGTGCTTGCTACTTTTTACAGTTCATTGACTATTTTGAAGACAAGGGTTGTCCCTTTAACTGACCAGTGCTTATCATACTTCTTATAAACATAACCAGTGCTGAAACACTATAGTAGTTAAGATATTTGCTTAGCACACAGAAGGCTGACTGTGGGGTCCTTGCTATTCTCTGAGCTTGCAGAAGTTTCATTTACCCAATTAGGTAACATCATCACTGACAGAAGAGAGCAGGGGCTCTGTTTATATACAGTGGGTTGTCTTATACGTTTTGATGGGAATGATCTTGGTAGCTCCTTGATTGGGGTGTTGCACTACAAAGAAGACTCCCACAAACACTGAGTTGGGCAAGCCACTGATATATAAACAGAGAGCAAAACCCATCCTGATGGTCCTACCTAGATGGGTATGAAACATTTGCAAGAAGACAACCAAGCTTGGAGAGCATCAAAGATGCCACAGTTCAGTCCTGAACTACAAATATTTCTTTCTGTTGATAGACGACTGAGTGTTATAACGCTACCATGAACATTTTTTAATACTGTGGATTTTCTTTTCTGAAACAGCTAGGCTTTTCCCTAGATTTTTTAAAAATAAAAGTCTTTTAAATCCAGCAATTTACTGCAAAACAAGTCACATCTTTCTCTCTTCCCAGAAGCATAAAGTTGAACCATTTTTGGAAAAACAACAGTCCTCAAGCCATGAGATGTTTATATACTTGCCTCTGCCAAGGCAATGGTGGATAATTTGAAGGAGTCACGATTGTTATGGAGACACAGAGACTTAATAAGCCTATAAGTCTTATTAAAATCTCAAAAAAAAATTTCCCCTTCCTGTCCAAGGGCCATCTTCAATTGGCCTCTTCTGTCACATGGTTTCTGAAACAAGATTGCATCATTCATGATTCATTTGCCTGAAACAGGGGTCTGCAACACTTAAACACTCAAAGAGCCATTTGGATCCGTTTCCCACAGAAAACAAAGCACTGGGAGCTGTGAAACCTGGGTGAGTGTGGCCAATTCAACTCCCATCCAGTCACATGACCCCCCTTGTATTTTTTCATATTTCATTATTAATCTGAACTCCCAGAGTCACATATGTGAGATGGGCAGCTGAATAAATTGAACAAACAAACTACTAATACCCTTGTGGTTCAGATGAAATTAGGACCATTGTCCATATATTGTTCTATTGCAACATCTAGAGGAAGATAAGGGATTCATCTATTTCATCACTTTGGTAATGTTAACTATGATAAGTCCCATTACATAAAGCTTCTAAATCTTAATTCTAACAGAAGCATTACAAATATCATCATTAAATTATGGCAGTTAAAAGATGGCTTCATCTCTGGTGGTATATATATTTGGCCTTTACACAATTTTTTCTTCATGTTTATATTCATTTGTAAAACATGTTTGACATAGATCATAAAGATTGATGAAATTTAAATAAGTAAAACAGCTTTCTTTCACCTGCATGAGTTAAAAACTACCCCAAATGTCCTCATTTGCTTCTAATGCAAGGTTTGTATTATTGAGAACACAGCTAAAATAAAAATCCATGTTGAAGATTGTGAAAAAAAGCACTACCAGTACCAAGATGCAATCATACTTAAAAATATGCTGTAAATACATTCAGCTTATTGAATCTTCTGAATAGGACCTCACCTTTCAAAATAAATAAGTAATCCAGACTGAATTATTAAATTGATTTTCTGGATTGGAAATGTTATTAGAATATTGCATAAAAATCATTTTTCAAGATGTTGAATTAAATGGATGATACAAATGGAATATATAATTGGTATTGGATCAGAGAGGATACGAATGGTATTGTTTACAATTCTGATCCTTGGATCATACAAGACTGCACCCTGCCTTTTCTCTTTTGATATTTGTTTTGAGAAACAGTTCATTCTAACATCTCTCACTGACAGCTTTCACAAGTGCAACAAACACATAAATCCCTATGGGAAATAACTTAATTTCTCAAGTACCAAACATAGTGGTTGGAAAATAGTAGCATCCTGGAAATAGGCTAGACTGAAAATAAGTTGGAAGGTATTATTATTTTAAAAAAAGGAGAGACTTGCAATTTTTGTTAAACTATAAGAAAAAAAATACAAAATTACTATACATTTTTCCTAAGCCTCTAGAATAAGGTCTAACACAAAGATGCAGACACATTTTGTTGTGTTGATAGTGATACATTTCCCTAGCATTGCTAGCAAGATTATTTATTTTCATTTTCTGCAGAGCAAGATTTTGCTGCTGGATCTTCACCGTCTTCTAGCACAAAAAAATCTTAAAACTTTGCCAAATGATTTATTCGTTTCAGTTTTCATGACTACTTGGACTGAGTGTGTGCTTGCCTGTGTGCGCTGAAGCAATTCATAAAGGTTCCTTTATAGCTGTCTGCTCAGCATGAACCCTGCTTTCAAATCCCTGCTTCCTATTCCGCTTGTCTCATCCCTCTTTCACAGGGGGAAATATATTTTAACTCATAGCTAAATAGAAAAGAGGGATAACATTGCAAAAATAGTAATTTATCCTTTCTTTTAACTATTATTTTGATCATTCACAAAGGATTTCCCTATGTAATCAATATAATGTAAAGCCATAACCAAAGAGAAACAAGCACACATCATCAGAGCCAAGGTGGCGCAGTGGTTAAATGCAGCACTGCAGGCTACTGCTAAATCAGCAGGTCAGCGGTTCAAATCTCACCGGCTCAGGGTTGACTCAGCCTTCCATCCTTCCGAGGTGGGTAAAATGAGGACCCAGATTGTTGGGGGCAATATGCTGACTCTCTGTAAACCGCTTAGAGAGGCCTGAAAGGCCTATGAAGCGGTATATAAGTCTACTGCTATTGCTATTGCTATCAACATGTTCCTACTATTGCTATCTCTGTGAATACACACACAGACACACACAGACACACACAGACACACACAGACACAGACACACACACACACACTGTATGTATCAGTGGTGGGTTTCAAAAATTGTTTGAACCTACTCTGTGGGTGTGGCCTCCTTTGTGGGATTGGCTTGCCGCCCATGTGACCGGATGGGAGTGGCTTGCCACCCATGTGACCGGATATGAAGATGCCGACGACACGTCAGAACCACCTTAAATTACCTCACACACATCACTGGCATGCATAAGAATATGATGTAAACTTGTTTTTTAAAAGGCATCTTTGGTTTGCGTTAAAACAACTTCAACACACGCAATGTTCTGATTGCACCACAAATGCAATAGTCATCTTTACCTTTCACCGAGGCACGGAGTTTTATAAATATGAGCATGATAGTATAGAATAAGCATATCCAAGGACCAGTACTGGGTTTAAAAATTTTTTGGAACCTCTTCTGTATGGCCTGCTTTCCAGGTCCACTGGTGGAACCTCTTCTAATCGGTTCGGTAGATTTGACGAACCAGTTCTACCGAATAGGTGCGAACTGGTAGGAACCCACCTCTGGTATGTATGTATGTGTGTGTGTATGTATGTATGTATGTATGTATGTATGTATGTATGTATGTATGTATGTATGTAAGTACAGAAAAATTGCTGCAGGCTGTGAAAATGGAGAACATTATAAAAACCTTTATAACTTTATAAAAGGATGGAAAACCAAAACTCTCTCTCTATATATATACTGTATGTATGTATGTATGTGATTGTATGTATGTATGTATATACACATACATACACACATACATACATACTGTATGTGTGTGTGTATATATATACACATACATACATACACATATACACATATACACACACATATATACATACATACATACATATACATATATACATATACCTATACACACACACACACACACACACACACACACACACATTTTACATATACATATTTATTATTTTTATAAATAGCTCAAGGTGATAAACATACATAATACTCCTTCCCCTCCTATTTTTCTCTAAACATCAACCCTTTGAGATGGGTTGGGTTGCATGCCTGAACATGTTACTGCATAGCATTGCCTCCCTTTACTGCTAGCAAAATAGAACTTATCTATGTTGCTGATTTATATACTAGGTCCGTGATGGTGAACCTATGGCACGGATGCCACAGGTGGCACATGGAGCCATATCTGCTGGGACACGAGCCATCAGCTCCAGTGTGTATGTGTATGTGGACCAGCTGATTTTCAGCCTTCCAGAGGGCTGGGGAGGCTGTTTTCACCCTCCCCAGGCTTCAGGAAAGCCTCCAGAGCCAGGGGGAAGGAGAAAGATGGGCCCAACAGCCAACAGAACTTCTGGTTGGCCCATTGGGACTGTTTTTCAACCTCCCCAGGATCTGGAGGCATTCCTGGAGCTTGGAGAGGGTGAAAATGGCCTCCCCTGGGCCCCTGGAGGAAATACCAAGCCCAGCTTGGAGGTGAGTAGTGCAGCACATGTGGGGGAAAGTGTACGCGCATGCACATATGGGGGCACTTTGCATTATGGGTGCCGACATGTGCCTATGCCCACCCTCACACTTTTGGCACCTAAGAGCAGAAAGGTTAACCTGTACTAAGAAATTGAAAAAGCCAAAGAATACCAAAAAAATTGTCAATATGTGCTTCATTGATTACAGAAAGAGCTTTACCTGTATAAATCATGCAATGCAGTGAAATATGCTCAGAAAACTAGAATGCCAGAACATCTCATTGTCCTCACATGAAATCTATATACAAGTCAGAAAGCTGTTATAACAATTAAGCAAAATACATCATGAGATAGTCCCCTATAACAACTGATTTAAACAATCACTTACTTTATACCTAAAATTTCTTCAATCTTTTGTTCTAAACAACAGAAATTCAAGGTGACAATACTTATAGTTTACAGTATGAGAAAACAGTCCTGTCTCTTTATAAAAAATATGGCATAGAAGTTTGCTTAAAGATTGGCATCTAGGAATATGATTTACCCCATTGGCATCTTGTTGTAATACACCCCCCAGCTCTCAGTGCTAATGACATCCATATGGTTAAAGGCAGTGGTTTCTGATTAGAGCTGTAAATCACTTTCAGTAAATTAATTTATCTGTCCACAAGAAAAGGAAAACTTATCATTGAATCTGAGAGCTAAATGCCGCAGCCGCACATAGCAATAGCAATAGCAGTTAGACTTATATACCGCTTCATAGGGCTTTCAGCCCTCTCTAAGCAGTTTACAGAGTCAGCATATTGCCCCCAACAACAATCTGGGTCCTCATTTTACCCACCTCGGAAGGATGGAAGGCTGAGTCAAACCTGAGCCGGTGAGATTTGAACAGCTGAACTGCAGAACTGCAGTCAGCTGAAGTAGCCTGCAGTGCTGCATTTAACCACTGCGCCACCTTGGCTCTTCTACATCATCGCTCAGTTCTTGAATTCCAATGTATCCACTTTATTTCAGTTTTTCTTAGTAATTTCTGTTATGGGCTAACTTTTGTAGCTGAGTTGCAACAACTGAGAACAAGCAGATGGCAATCTAAGAGCAACTATATTTGGCGCCTATGATTCAGCTGAATCAATGCGCCTAAGAGAAGGTATGCAGCAGTACTGTCTTTATTTCCAGAGGTAACAATTCTTTTCAAATGTTACTCCAAGGTGCTGAGAAAGTCAACATTGCTTTGATTTTGGCTTTGTCTGATGATTTAGATCAACGTTGTTAGAAAGCACATGGGATTGCAAAATATGTTTTTGCTCAACTTTGAATTTTGGTTGCGGCAGTCATTCAAATTCCTGGTCACAGTAAACTCCATCCTTAGACTATATAATACTTGTATCAGGCCAAAAACAATTTTAAAACAAAGTTTCAAGTCTTTTTCAGGCAGACATATCTTGCTTTTGAGAAACTTAAATGTGGATGGAACAGAATAACAATGATATAATATAATCATTACTTATAATTTTCATTATACTGTATGTCATGTTACAATTATATTTTGATTGGCTAGTCACTGAGTTCCACTCAAGGGAAGTTTTGGAAGGGATACAACTTTATTTCAATGAAGCATGATGTAACATGGGTGGCAATAAAAATGCAATAAAAATTGTTCTGCTCGTGTGCAGAAGCAAAACCCAAGATGGTGGCGCCTATGGAACTGTCTGGAGAACCGGTTCAGGGTCTGGCAGGCCTGGGTCTCTGCCAGTTCCAGCAATTCAGCCCACCAAACCACTACTGGTTCGGACAAACTGGTCCAAACCAGTAGGTACCCACCACTGATGTAACAGGAAGACCACATTATTAAACCAAGACTCAACTCTTTTTTTTTCTAACTCTCTTGAATGACTAGATCCTATCCAAAGGTATATTTCATTGAGAATCTTTCTCCTCCAAATTCATTATTCAGATTCAGTCGACAGAATGCAGTCGCTTCTGCTAGTACCCTTTTAAAAAAATATCTTGTCTTTCCAAAATGCTCTAGACTGTGATTAAAGTCTGAAGACTACCAAAGTCAGGAAGTTTTTGTCTGTATTACTATAAATGGATGAATCTGCCTATTTCGCTTTTGAGCATATCTTATTTCTTTTCATTTTTTTCCATTCTATGGTTGAGAAGATTTAGTTGAACCTATACCCCATGTATGCGACTTATAGGCCATAATTGCCCACTTCTGTTTTCTATTACTCTGCTGCTGTGCAGGGAAGACAAAGTTGGATAATTAGTCATTCAAAGTCAAACTCATAACTTTTTAAATAATGAAAGGTGCCTTTAGGGCTTTAGGGAAAATAGTTGCCAATGCCCAAGGGCTTGCAATTTCAGTGGAAGATATAAACAAATGATACGCAAGTACAGAGAAGGGAAGATGGATGGAATATGACAGCAAAAACAGTGTGACAGCAGTGAAACACAATGCTTCCAGCATTTATGGTCCCATTCCCTAAAGTCCAACTCTGAGATGATAAAACATGTTTTTAATGTTTTCCAGAAACCTGAAGGCTTTTAGCTAGTGCACTGTGACTGAAATATGCAACCTTAGAATCTCAACTGATTTTCCTGATATAAACATATTGCCTTTTTTAAAAAAAAGATACCTGGACTCAAAACAGGTATTAAGCAATGAATTTAATCTCATTACCAGCACAAATATTATTGGGGCATTTTTTGGTATTATTGCTCATTAATCTACTGCAGCTGAAAGAAGAGGGAAAAGTGTGCTTTTATTTCTATGTGATTTGGTGACACAGAAAATAACTGTGCAGTATACAGAAATAGAGCAGAAATAACCCAGCAAATAGAATGGATCTCCCTGCTTATCTCAGCATGAGAACAGGACATCTACCAAAAAATAAGGAAAGTGGCTGCAACCCAAACTTTTCTGACTCCATATTAATATAGTTTTTAAAGTAATTAATTAACTATCTCAAGAGATGCACTGTTAGAGGATGATTTGATTACAGATAGTCCTTGACTTACAATTGGTTCTTTAACAACTGTTCAAAACTACAATGGCCTTGGAAAGGATGTCTTATAATCTTTAAAGCACTTCCAGCTGTCAATCACATCCCTATAATCACATGATCACGATCTGGATGTTTTACAACTTGTTTGCCAAGTATCCACATTCATGAGTTCACTCTTTGAATCTTGTGTGCTGGCTTCCCTGGAAAGTCAATGGGAAAGCCTGCAGGAAAGGTTACAAGAGAGTGTTCCTCTTATCCCTGGGGGCTGGCTGAAAGAATTGCCTGCTGGGGGGAATCTCAGCTCTTTGCGCAAGGACTGCCTGCCAGTAGCCAGAGCAGAGGGGAAATTCTTAATTGGGCTGCAGGAAGAGAGTTAAAATCCTGAAGATTTTAGCTGAATTCCTGCAGTCCCACAAAGGATCTTTCCCCAGTGCAAACATCTAGTTGACCATTGTAGAACAAAAGAGGCTGGTGTAATTCATGTCAACATCAGAGGTGGATTGCTGCTGGTTTGCCAGAGATTGGGTGAACTGGTAGTGGCGGTGGCAGGAGGTTCCGCCTATCTGCCTGGATGCTTCTGCGTATGCACAGAAGGGTCATGCAATCACGTGATCATGTGCATGTGCGAACTGGTAGTAACATAAGTTGCAACCCACCACTGGTCAATTTGCAAAAGAAAACAAACACAGAATTTACCTCACAGCAGCCGTAATATTTTCCTAACTAATATTGCTTGGAAAAAATATATTTAATTTAAAAATAAATATTAACAGAATAACAGAGTTGGAAAGGACCTTGGAGGTCTTCTAATCCAATCTCCTGCTCAGGCAGGAAGCCCTATACCACTTCAGACAAATGGTTATCCAATTATTGTCTCTTCTTAAAAATTTTCAGTGTTGGATCATTCACAACTTCTGGAAGCAAGTGTTTGTTCCACTGATTAATTGTTCTAACTGTCAGGAAATTTCTCCTTAGTTCTAGGTTGTTTCCATACATTGCTTCTTGTCCTGCCTTCAGGTGCTAGTTACAAGTAGATTTTATGGTATGGTATGTACCACACAATTTTTTCCTTCCTTTTTATTTTTGCCATATTTAGAATGAACAATACTTATCAATGTTATTACTTGATTTTTTTAATTGTTGAATCTTATAGATCAGTATTAAGTTGCCAAGAATTTTGCAATGCAAGCAAGCAGCATGGAAAACAAATGATCTTAAGTTTCACAGCAGTGACAGGAATATTTATGGAATATCCTGAATAATTCTGTTCTTTAAACTTTTGGGACTTTTATAAAGAAATTAATAATTAAACAACCTATTGTATTTTTAAAATGTACCAGCCTTTAGTCAGAAAAGAAAACTGAACAAGATTTATCACAGGAGAGATAGATTAACAATTTTTCTACCAGTTTTCATAGGATAAAAATAGTAGAATACAAGTAACAGAACATGAAGACTTAATTGGACTGGTTTTAACTTTTTAAATGTAGGAGTACAATTAATAACTAACAAAGTATAGCAAATTTTGCACAAATTAGGATTTCAAAATTGTATATTAGCAAATTATAAAAATATATTATTTTATATTAAAATATAATAAAATATACTATTTGAAATACTGGTCTCCACCCTTCTCCCCTTCCTTCTCCTCCTCCTCTCTCCCTTCCACCCCTTCCTCTTTCCTTCCTTCCTTCCTTCCTTCCCTCCCTCCCTCCCTCCCTCCCTCCCTCCTTCCTTCCTTCCTTCCTTCCTTCCTTCCTTCCTTCCTTCCTTCCTTCCTTTCCCTTTCACCTCCTCCTCTTCCTCTTTTGCTGCTCCTGCTGCTTTTCAATATTAGAACAATAAAATATTAACCTGTTTCTAAATTTCAGCAATAGATAGAATGTTCTTGTACTGAAATCCAGAAAGAATTTTTCCAGCAGTGCAGTATTTCTGTGAACATGGAATTAATTTGACATAAACTACTACTTTTCATGGTGTAGAATACTATGTTTTCTAGAATCAGTTATAAAATTGCTATATTCATTTATTTCATTGCCATATTTACTTAAAAGCTATGAGTGTAAACTGATTAGATTTATTATATATCTCCTATATATATTAAAATCTAATGGTATGGAAATAAGTCTCAATGAATTATATTATAGGAGAGACATCCTAGTAATTTTGTAAATAGTGAGAAATCTAAAAATATGCATCTCACTTTTTTAAAATGACTAAGCTGCTGGTGCAAAGAATGGAAAATCTGCAAGAAGAGAAAGCTCAAAGCATATTGTTCCATATTTTTGGGCCGTATAACACCATTGATTTTAAGCATAATTTTTCACTGTCTTTAAAGAGTTCTTTCTATCATTCCATTGATTTTAGCAGGTGCTGAATTAATGAAGCTGTTTGCACATGGTAAGATTACTAATGTAAAAGAATTCTATTAGCATTTTCCTTTCTACTTGTTACAAATTGTAAATTTCATCTGTCCAGCAAGGAACCTGTGGTGATCTATACAACAACAATAACAACAACCTATCTTCCAATTCACCCATACAGTCAGAATGAAAAGAACAACAAGCCTAATTGGAGCAGCATATCAACATTTTTCATTTGTCTCAATTATTAAATGTTCAGAAGTAGAAATACATCAGAGGAGGAAGCTGCCTCACAACCAGAACAGAATTGCCACTTCTCTGGATGGTTTGCTGGTCTGAGCCTTCTATTATGTTCTAACTGATTCTTTTTTTAAGATGGCCACTCCAGGATTTAATCTGTGATCCTTTTTATGCAAAGGACAAACTACTTTCACTACTGCTATGGGTCCTTATCTAAATACAAAGATAGAAGATTAATTTATCAAGATTTTATTCCTTGACTGGTTGTAGCTCCCTGATGCAAAGTACTAGTGGTATCATAACCAATGTGCTGTTACACCACAAATGATGGGAGCTATGATCTTGATCATTGTGTATAATGAAGAGAAAGTTCTATTCCAACCTTAGAAAGTTATAATAGTTAGAAAATTGTACTTTCAGGGAACTGAACAGGAATTAGAAGGAACCATACATTACTGTGCTACACCAGGGGTATCAAACTCAAGGCTGCTTAGATTTGACCCACAGAGCCACCCTGGAAACAGCCCATTTTCACTGGCAGAGCTCTTGGGCCACCACAGGTACCCTTGACACGAGTGCTGTATAGCTGGCCACCTCTGCCCCCACCTCCCGACATCAAACATAACATTGATGTGGCCCTCAATGAAATCGAGTCTGACATCCCTGTGCTACACTGTTTGAGGGTCAATGGCCAGAGCACCATATTATGTTGGCATTTCTATCTTTACCAATTTATTATGGTTCTTGGAATTTTCAGACTATGTGGATTTTAAACACAAGCAACATTTTGGAATGCAAAATTAATTCCATGCTTAACTGCTTCTTCTCTGGGATTGTAATTTTAATCATGATATGTTTTGACAGTTTTTTCAATGGAGAGATGTAAGCAATGGCATTACTCCACAACAGGATTGTAATTATTATTTTTTGAGTTGTTTATAAATAATCCAAATTTGGAATGTTGAAATAAATTTGGTATTTGGACGGATTCTCACTTATTTCAGTTGGGCTTCCTATTATTTGGGTATTTTACTGAGCAACTACATTTTCTACTGAAAATGTTTCTGTTTTCTACATAATCTACTCTTTTGCAGGAAATCCCTAGAATTTACAGTCACAATTGAAGATACTGTCACTTTATTTTTGTTTTTGCAGAAAAGTATAAAAGGTTATTTACACTGAAGTAGCCAGCATTGGCTAGTGGAACAATGGTAGCTTTATTTCTTCACTGTTTTGCAGTAAAAGGCAATATTACTCTTTATAAGAATTATGTATCAGCTTGCTAAAATAGAATACTTTGATCACATCATATGTTTTTAAAGAAATATTCAAAGTACTCTCTGAATAAAAATTAATCATAATCCAGATAATCAGAGTTAATTAATCAACTCACACACATAATTTATCTAAGAAAAATATTCACTGAATTTGTATAGGCTTGCTTTTGATTATAATGGTTTAACAAGTGGCATTAAACCAGCTGAAATGCAACAGTAATTTTGGGTTTTTTTAAAAAAATAAAGCATTGCCACTTAAATTGGTGGTAGGTTATAGAATCTTTGCCTCTTATTTTCTTTGATAGTCTCATCAAAGAAAACAAAAAGTCTATTTTATAGGTTTCATTATTTGCTGACTTTCTTTATGCTGCTTTACATAAACAATATGAAAGGTAGTTTGGTCTAGTGTTTAAGGCAGGGGTGTGAAACCAAGGCCTATGGGCCAGATTCGGCCCACAGGGTGCTTAGATCTGGCCCATGGGACTGCCTTGGAAAGAGAACAGGATTGGCTTATGGTGTTCTCTGCCAGTGAAAACTGAGCTTGGGAGGGCTGCACACGGCTGTATCAAGCTCCATTTTCTCTGGCAGAGGGTTGCAGGAGGCTGTCACAGCCACAAATGGAACTCCAGAGTCCATTTTCATGAGTGACCTCAAGCTTGCTGCACCCACTCTGGCCATGCCCCCTGCTCTCCCCAAGGTTAAACATAACCTGTTGTGGACCTCAATGAAATTGAGTTTAACACCCCTTATTTAAGTCATAGGCACTAGGAGACTTTGAGTTCTAGTCCCACTTTCAGCATGAAACTGGGCCAGTCACTCTCTCCCAGAACAAACCACTTCACATATTTTTTGTTGTGGGGAAAATAGAATAGAAGGAGGTAATATAAATATGTTTATTGCTTTGAATTAACAAATAACAAAGGCGGGATATGAATGAATAAATGAATGAATGCTTAGCTATTACCTTGTTTATTTGCCAGAATAAGGAATATATATTGATAACTACATCTATCAATAATCTATCAAATCAACCTCTCAAACCACCAAACCACCAATATTGGATTCATTACACTATTGAATATAGTTAAGAATGTAGGAGAGGTTTTACCTATTGAATTGCAGGCATGGCTTGAATATAAATGCACATCATTTATTCTTCCCATTTTTTTCCTGCTAAATGTAGAATGATTTTGCTTGATGAGGAGATCTTGGCAATTCAAAAAGTTTAAAACGCTTTTATTAACTTTTAGATCAGTCCTAGAAGATGCTAATGGCAATCAAGTTTCATATTGTTGCAGAGAACAGTACAAGGTGTAGCAACTGTGTGGAGTCAAGCTTAACTTGAGGAATTATTTGTTTTAGTTTGCCTAATAAGTGTATTAATATGGATAAGATGTTTTCTTCCTATATTATATTTATTTATTAATATCCTGCCTTTATTATTTTTACAAATAACTCAAGGTGGTGAACATATCCAACATACCATTCTCCTATTTTCCCCACGACAACCCTGTGAGGTGGGTTGAACTGAAAGAAAGTGGCTAACCCAAGGCCATTTAGCTGGCTTTCATAACTAACAGAACTTGAACTCATGATCTTCCACTTCCTAGCTTGGTGCCTAAACCATGAGAACAAACTGGTTTTCTAGTAATGCTTCAATATTGCTAAGTTTTTGCATTTTCTCTCTGAGTGCTATGTATTAAATAGGATATCTCAATTGAATGTTATTTGAGGTATAGTCTTCTGGTAATTCAGCTAACTGTTTTAAATATACATACAAAAATAATATGGAATAATGTACACATAGAAGGAAATAATAATGTTCTGTAAATTCCTTTTACATTATTGTAATTCACAGTGCCTATTATCTTCCACTCCTCAGTGTACCTATGGAAAGTTAAAATCAAGAAATTGTTACATATGTTATTCAGGTGAGTGAATTTGTATTGCTCTTTAATATGCTTTTTTCATCTGAGTTTTACACAGCAGCTGCCTAATTTTCTCATTATGCAGCAACCACCACATCACATTATCACAGTAAATCCTTTTAGGAGTGTATGCCTTAAAGTCGCAGTGCCAAACTGTAGGCAGAAAGGCCTCCTGAACCTTATTATATGTAATTTGAAATATATGTATATCAGATTGTATTATTAATCTAACATCACTCTGAATTTGTAGGCTAATGGAAAAGTTTGGGATTCTACTTTCCAAAACACATATGAGGAATGTGAATGAATATATTGTTTCTTTCAGTGGTGTAGTATCCACTTGCTCCTTGCATATAAATTATGGAAATTCATGCACAGACTGCCTCTTAATTAAAGAAATTGTAATAATTTACGTGATCAGATTTGTTCTTCTTTGACCCGTATTTTGGAAATAAATGTCTCCAGTAAAACAATGGATTGTCTGTCTCTATGACGAGAGAGAAAGAAATGTGATTTGCTATATCCTTTTTTATCATTTATTTATTTATTTATTTATTTATTTATTTATTTATTTATTCATTTCATTTCATTTCATTTCATTTCATCAAGCATGTATTAGACAATATATGTATGTATAAACATGATTTTTGATACATGAAATGGATACGAATACAAAGAAACATTAGGACAGGGATGGTAGGCATGTTGGTGCACTTATGCATGCTCCTTACAGACCTCTTAGGAATGAGGTGAATAAAAGATCACTGAGTTGTTGTATTATTCAATAAAAATTCAATAAAAAAGAATACAAAGTAAGAGGAGGGGAAATCTCCTAGAATCTTTTATAGAAATATAAAAGAATCTCTCCATGAATTCTTCTAGGAGTATGTTTGGGATTTTGGTTTTAGATGACCTCATGGTACAAAAATGTTACCAGTAGTAAAGTCCAGTAGTATCTGTCTTTTACGTGTGTCTTTGTGTGTATATGTGGGAGATGGGGAAAAGGAGAATGAATGGATTAAAGTTTCAGTTAAGTATAGTGGGTTAAATAAATTCTGGCTAACAGTTCTGTTTAGATTAGTTTTACACAGCCTAATACCCTTACACCTATAGCAGCTTCATTGCAGATAGGTTTATTATGTTTTCAAGGACCCCTTGACACTATTAGGCTTTTAAAAAGCTACAGAGAAGTTCCAAGGACCTGTAGCAATTAGCTCATATGTATTGAAAAAAATACTGTTAAAATATCCCATGCATTTTTTTTCAAAACATGATTAATTTCTGTATTCCATTGGATGGACAGTATGGCAGATAGATAAAGTGGGAAAGTCTATCATGACCCTTTATAGACATTATTTTTAACTTGTCTGATATGCCTTCCAGAGATTCATAGCAGCCACCAATCTAAAACTGATCAAAGAAGGACCAGCCCATAACAACAGAGTTACAGAAAACATTCCCACTGTTGAAGTATTGATTTCAGCTCAACAAAATACCATCTACCATGTGCCTTGTTGCATATGTGGAGTGGGATATCAATTGTGTCTCTACTCATTATGGTAAATAATTCTTGTTTTTAAAAATGCATTGTTTTATTCTAAGAGTAATTTAAAAGAATACTATAAATGTTAATGTGTTTGACCAAATGTCTTTATTAAGTGTTTGGTTTAACTTTATTCAAAAAGAACAACAAACATGCATATAATAGTTACATTGAAAATTCAGCTTTGCTAGCACTTCCTCCCATATTCAGAATTTCTTTCTAATGTGTTTTTGTACTTAAGAAATCCTCACAACATAAAGGAGATGAATTTGATATTCTTTTCCCCTTGTTGCAAATTACTTTAATTGCCTGTGCAAAGAATAATTGTTCTAATCAGCAAAGGTTGACAGATCATCCAAGAGCATTTATTTTGCAATTTATCCATTTTAAAATATGTACTTTCAAGATATATTTTGAATAGCCTGACTTCATGGGGAGACTGCTTGTGAGTATTTTTGAAGAGTCCTTTTGACCTCAAGGTTCAAGAATTAATACATTCATTTTGGCAATCATAGCCAAACTGAATATTAATGCAGCATTCTAATTGATGGCTTTCATGAATACAAGATGTTTGAAAATGTAGCATTCTTCTCTTTGTTAATTTAATGAGAACGTACTATACAGTCAATAAAGATGGAAAATTCTTGGCATTCTGCAGGATATTTGATATTGAAATGTTCCTTCTGGCAAGCTGTAAAATTGATACCATCTTGTTTTATTCAGAATTAATTTTCAATGCAGAAATTCTACTTTAGATTTCCTTACATAATCATCTAGAAGCTTATTTATAATAAAAATATAGATTGATTGTATTGTTTATAGAGGTAACTGAAAATAATGACACTGAAGAACAAGGACTTTGCTCCTGAACATTTTTGGGTTATCTTAAAGGTTTTGGGCTATTAATCATGTAAATAACCTGTAATTTAACTCGTCACATACCATGTCAGTGTACATCCTTCAGTGATTTTTTTGGCTATTCACGACACATGAAAGAAGCATGGAACTGTTGCTGAAATACATCCAGTTACACCAAGAACAACTGGAATATCTCTGGAGACCTAAAAGCAGTGACTCTTGCTGCTTGGAATGTCCCAAATACTGTTGTCAGATTTGTAAAGTGGGATAGCCAGGCAAGAAAGTTGCATTACATTAAAAAGAAATGAACACTTCAAATTTGGTTCAGGACAAAAAAATATGGCATATGAAGCACTTGTTAACCTAACATAAATATTTTTGCCTCTGCTTCACATAAAAATCAGAGTAATGAAAAAAATTGTGAAAGCAGTGAACAAAAATTGAGAAGTTGTGGATATTTCAGGCAGATTTTTTTTCAAGAAGAACTGGAAAGATTATTCCAAGATAAGGCATTTTTGTTTCCCTGCAGATCTGGGCCAGAGAAGATCACTTAGAAAGCATTCAAGGATATCACTCAGAATTTTCTTGGCAACTACTACGGAGAGCCACACTACATTAAGCTATTGGACAAATTTCTTATAGCATACATGACCATGAAGTGCAACCACTTCATGGTCACGTGTGATTTATTTTCGCACTTGGACCTTTCCCCCCAAAATCTAGATGCTGTTAGTAATGAATATGATGACAAGTTTCACATTTGTGAACTGGTAGAGAAGGTAAGTGAATCCTACTGCTGCTGCAAAGTGCCAGGTAAGCCTCAATTTATGACTTAAAGCCTCCTTAAAAGGGAATCTTCATAGGACCGCAAGAATAGTATCCCCTTGCACAATACCATGAAGCAGCCTCTGCAGGAGGGCTAGCCTTACATTGCTGGGCATGCCTCTTACAAGCTGCTGAAAAAAGTAAAGGTAAGTGGTGTACCGCTGGTCCCTGGAACTGGCTGACGGTTCCACGCGTGGCTGGGTACCTGGATAATAAGTAGGCTGAAGGCTTTCATGGCTATGGCAGCTTTTATATGCTGGTAGGAGGCGGTTGAGGGCTGACTGGAACCAGTCTGGAACTGACTGAGTGTGATAGAGTGGCTGGGTGAGGAATAGGCCAAAGATTTTCAGGAGCCCATGGGCCCCGTCCCCACTATCACCCATTCTTTGCTTAACAATCTGCAGTCGCTTAACAACCTTGGAAGTGAGGATTGTGGTGGTTGTGCAAAGTAGTTATGTTGATAATATGCTTAATAACTGCTTCACTTATAAACTGAGAATTTGAGCATGATTGTGGTTGTAAGTTGAGGACTACCTATATTCCCTAATCTTTTAAATAATCTTCAAAGACATACATCATGTTTCAGAAATAGTGCCTTTGTTGTTGTTGGTTGCGAAGTCGTGTTTGACCCATCGCGACCCCATGGACAATGTTCCTCTACCATTCTCTGGAATCCATTTAAGCTCATGCCTACTACTTCAGTGACTCCATCCATTATCCATCATCATCTTCTTTTGCCCTAAATCGTTCCTAGCATTAGGCTCGTCTCCAGTGAGTCCTTCCTTCTCATTAGGTGGCCAAAGTATTTGAGTTTCATCTTCAGGATCTGGCCTTCTAAACAGCAGTCAGGTTTGATCTCCTCTAGGACTGACCAGTTTGATCACCTTGCAGTCCAAGGGACTCGCAGGAGTCTTCTCCAGCACCATAATTCAAAGGCCTCAATTCTTTGGCGCTCAGCCTTTCTTATGGTCCAACCTTGACAGCCATACTTATCACTGGAAAAACCATAGCCTTGACTATACACACTTTTGTTGGCAGAGTGATGTCTCTGCTTTTTAGTATGCTGTCTAGATTTGCCATAGCTTTCATCTCCAGGAGCCAGCGTCTTTTCATTTCTTGGCTACGGTCCCCATCTGCAGTGATCTTGGAGCCAGGAAAATAAAATCTGTCACTACCTCAATTTCTTCCCCATCTATTTGCCAGGAATTGAGAGGGCCGGACAAGATCTTAGTAAATGATGCCTACAATCATTTATTTATGTGAGTGTGTTTGTGTGTGTAGAATCAGTATTTATGTTGGTAAATACTATGCATACTTATTATGCAAAAGGTAAGGAAATGAATTCCAAGTCTCTTTCCCACTTTTTCCTTCAGTTGCTTTATTTCAGTAACTACTATATAGATATTGATACTATATACCAGGATACTGGCATATTACAGTATGTGAAGGTCAAGTGTTCTGCACATACTTGGAAATGATTCTTATTAAATTTTCATTCATGGGCATGTGACCAGGAAAAATGATCACAAGCAGGATATAAAGTGGGACAGTTTAATGATGTATTATTCAGAAAAAGCTGTGAAATGAAATTGGAAGGAAAAAAGAAGGTAGCAGAAGATAGTATAGGTCTAGGAGCGGACAAGAGTCCCTGCATTACAATTTTAGCTTAATTAAATATCCTTTGGAAATCACTCTATGAAATATCACTCCCAAGACACACTCTAAGAATAGCTTAAAAAGAGTTTAAAAGATGCAAGATGTTCCCCTTTCACTAAATGTTCATAGTTCTGGGTCAAAGGCCACTTTAGAGTTGGAAAGTTAGTAGTGAAGCACCTGGAGCAGCTTGTTTTTAAAGATATAGTTGCACTTGCCAGGCAATTTAATATGACTCATTCACATCTGTCATTTCAATTTTTGAAGTCCTATTAAAAATGGAGTGTCCTCTGTCAAGGAAATAATGCAGGGATATGGTTCAGCTGTTACCTAGCTTATGGGATTTGATGATTGAACTGTATCTACTGAAGGTGTACCGAAGCAATATTTATATGTCAAAAACAAATATGGATATTAAATTAAGGTCCTAAATAATTTGACAACTACCCTTGAGACGTTCTTGCTAATTTGCTGCTCTAAAATGCAGAAATAATAAAGAATGTCTAAAATGGCATTGTGATTATTTTACTGTATGAGACACATGGAATAATATTCTTTGTAAAATCATCAGGTATCCTTACTATCAAGTATGCTCAAATTTTTACCTAAACCTATGAAATGTAATCTTAGATTCATAAATGTACATATGCAAGCTTAAATATAAATATCTTAAGACAAATGATTGAATCAAATATATGATTGGAAATATTGTCAATACACAATATGCACTAGAATTTAATATAATAGCTTATTGAAATCTGGAAATATACTCAAAGGCAAGTGTGTAAAGTACAAGCTTTTATTTAACATTTATTAATATCTCAGAACAGAAAAAAATAGTTGTAGTTTACTATGTCAAACAATATATTACTTCTAACAAAGACACTGCTGAGAGAAATAAAGATAAGGAATTAACTTCTATGAAATAAATAGTGGAAAAGGAATAACAATTGGAATGGGGAAGAGTAGCTTGAATGTATAAAGCTGTATTTGATCAGAAAGCTTACGTTGGCAAGTCATGATAAAAGGTTTGTTTGTTTATTTGTTTGTTTGGCTCTCCTATCTCACAAAAGTTCACATATTAAAACAATAAAACCTCCCTCCCCCCAATAATAACATAGAAATCTATAATACACATTGAGAACAAACCCAATAAAAATTCAACCAACGTCCTGACTTCTATATCCTGGAGCACATCCATTTCTTCAGCACTTTGCAAAAGGTTGTCAGAGTTGGGGGTCAATGTAGTCATGGAAGATGTGGATGGCAGGTGCTGTAACAGAAACGTCCCACTTCCTAGGCCTTATTAGATGGCATTCTTTAAGTGAGGAGACTCCGAGAATGCTGCTTCTGTCAGAACTAGTGGGATGAGTAGAAACAAATTTTAGTGGGACAAGGAAATGGCCTTGAAGGACAAAAAGAAGAACTGCTTCCAAAACATTGGTTAGATAAAAGGAATCTAAGTTCAGGACAGAACTGTAACCTGAGTCTTCTATATCACTAAACCACACTTGCTCCAATGAATGACCTGCACAAAGGAGAGACACAGAAAGGAAGAGTTTAATAGTATGCACTTACACCTTACATAAGAATAACACAATGAAAGAGATACACTCAAGGTCTCAGACAAGACACTACTATTCATGAAAATAAAGGAAGGAAGGGGGAAAGCACATTCTGACCTGCCAACAAATATTACTCCCTTGAACTTATATTTAAAACTTGTTTGTCTAAGGATTGGAAGAAACTCACCCAGTGTTTTCAGACTTGTTGATCTGAAAGTTCCTATTAGCTGAAAAACAATTAAGAAGTGACTTTTGAAAGTGATTAGAAAAGAAAATATGCAACCCCAATAACCTTTTGAAAGTGCTGTGACAGCTATTCCCTCACCACCCAGAGTTCTAAGCTCACTGGAGATGGCTGCCTTGTAATTTCTTCATGAGGAGCAACTGTCTAGGGCACTTTTGAGTGTTCTCAAGTGCTTTCCTTGTCCAGAGAGAAATTGAAAAAAAAAAAAAACCCAACCCAGCTGTTCTTTCCACCATAGTCATCTGCCCTTTCTTCCCTTGGAATTTCCAAAAACTATTTTTTATTTGTGTGGCTGTGGCATTCCATAATAACATGTACAAGATTTTTCTGTCTGTTCCATATTTGCTCTGAGAAATCATTCAGTTTGGCCACACTGGATTTTCTTCAGTATTATTTGAAACAAAAATTCAGTAGAGACAGATGACTATCCAGAAACATAATTAATCATGATTATTTACGCCATACCTAATTATGGAGAGTCATCCCCAGGGATAGAACTTAGTTACATTCTAAAACCTTCAGACTGTAATTACTTCCCACTGTATTGTAAATATGCTTGCTCTACAATTGAAAAAATATAGAGCACATTTATAAGACTAGGGCCAAAGGATTCCATATGTGCCAGATAATTATGTAAAATTCATTCATATTTTAAATGCACATGCATCTAGATTTTGAAAATAGTACAATTTGTGCATGGGAATATAGGAAATATTTGGAAAGCAAATAAAACAAAAGCATGAAGAATAGGTCTTCTGAAATTCTTTCCAATCCCTTTACCAATGATAGCAGCAGGGAGCCATCTGTATTTTCTTTTGTGTAACGAAATAGTATGTGTGTGTGTGTTGTTGTTGTTGTTGTTGTGCCTGTTGTGCCTGTATGCTTGGGTACATATGTATACTTGGATACATGTAGTAAACTGCATATGCTCTGCTCTTGATCACATTACTGGAAGATAAGAGGGGTGCTTAGCATGGAGTAACCACCAGTATTCTGACTTCTCTCCCAGGTGCCATTTCCATATAATGTCTTGGGATAATGATTTATTCCTCCACTTTCGTTATTCTCTCTGCAGCTCCTGGACAATTTCTGCCAATTTTCCTTTTGCCAATTCTCCTACCAAATTTAATGTAATGTTTCTCCTACCAAATTTAGCATTTCTGTTCTGGTTGTGCTTAACAGACAGGAAGCATCACAACTCTTTTATCCTATTTTCCCCCCTCAATATTTTGCTTTATTAGAAATAAATACAATGAAGTGAAAACATGTAGAAGATATTTTATGGAATTATTCCAACACTTTAATAATGGCAAAACTCTGGGATAGAATGGAGTTTACAATATTTATTTCTGAGCTTCCTGTTCCATAGGATTTTTTCCCCCTTTCCTTTTCTCTGGCCCGTGGCCAGCCTTGGTCATTTTCTTTTGTTGCTTTCTCCTGCCAGTATTGTTCTTTTCATTCAGTTTTTGAAGCAATATCCTTTAAATAGAAAAAGACAATCAGAGAGCCAGACCAAGTCCTGAGCCCGTTTACATAATTTCTAACAATTTCATTGGAATGGAAAGAATAAAAGGAATGTTATTTATTCTACACCTGTAGTACAACACAAGTTAAAAGTAAGATTAAATTAAATCAAAACTACAAAGTAAACAGTTTTCAGTTAGATACCTTGAAGGGTTATATCACAATGCATTTTTTAAATATTTCCTGCCTCATATTTCTTACTCAGAGTGTATAGAACAAAGCTCAGGAACGAAAAACAACAACAAAAAGAGCCTCAAAGTTGAGGGAAAAACAACAACAAAAACATTAAAGTATATTTAATATGTAGCAAACAGTCTTTTAAAAATTGGTTGAACCAACACAGTGCATACTCCAATTTAAAACATTAAAGTTCAAGAAACAACTTCAAAATACCAATTTCATTTTTAAAAAAACCACAATGTTTTACTTTGCCATTTCCTTTTCTGGGATATGATAGACTATAGAGTTTGGCACAAGTAATCATTGACTGCCCTATAACATCAATGGGTGAAATTGTCAGGTCTCGCTGCTTTAGCAGAGTAAGGACGATACTCAGAGATGATTCACACCCTGGTCAGTGTCTCTTTGCACTTCTACCATCAGGCAGAAGACATCAAAACATAGCCAGCCAAACAAATAGTTTCTATCCTTGGGCTGTCAGACTCTTAAACACAATCACAATCACTCCACACACACAGGGAAACGTATGACTAGTTTTTTTTTCTTTCTTTTTCTTTTTTCTTCTCCCCTAATTACTTGCACTGGGATTATTCCTTATACTATTTATGTTGTTTGTATTTGTTGTCAGGGATTGCACCAGTGAGGCTAAAACTAATTTCGTTGTATTTATTTTGTACAATAATAATAAAGGTTATACTTGTACATGGTTGTAATCAATTTTGGAGGAGTGGCATGATTGGCAAGGTTGGTCTCTCCTGCAAAGATCCCCCTCCACTCTGACAGGATTTATTAATTATTATTTTTTATTTTTTTATTTTCATAACACATAACCACATGTATACTGTTACATTACCATTATTTTATATTATTAAATATTAACAACAATTTGTCTTACCATCCACTCCCCCAAAATGCTTATTGGTTCCTCTACTCTCCATACACCATATTACCCTGTCCATCACTTTCTTCTCCCTCTCGCCTCCTCCTCCCTACCTCCTTTCTACCCTCTGTCATTCTTCTCTTCTTTACTTCCCCTTCCTCTCTTCTCCTCCTCTCTCCCCTTTCTACTCCTTCTTTCTCTCCTCCTCTTCCCCCCCCTACCCTCTCTCCTCTCTGCTGGCCAGGAGCCCTCAGCTTAATGGTGGCCATGTTACCATGCTACCTCCCCCAACACTGATTCAAAGAACTAATCTCTGACCTATGAGGAACCTGTTACCCTCCTCTAGGTCTGATGAGATGCAGCTCCCTCTTCGCTTCCCTCACTGGAGAGTTCTGACCCAAAATGGTCCCCGGCATTGGTTTGTCAGACAGAATTTAGGCGAGGCCCTTCGGAGCCCACATTTTTTCCATCTCTCTCACTCAGGTACCCCCGCCCACTCCTCTGTCAGGATTTATTGTATATAATTCAGGCCATATAAATGGGCTGACCAAGTTAGGTAAAACAAATAGCCTTCTATTAACACAGCTGAGAGTAGAGTTGTGGTAGATGCCCTGATAAAGAAGTAGATAAAATATGTGACAAAGCAACATTCACCTAGAAATAGTGCACATTTGGACAGACAGTAAAGATTTTACCATTTAAAAGTTGAAAGCAAGCAATACAAATAATTTTCTTTATTTGGAGTAACTATCCATCTACTTAACACACTTACCACCTATGCACATCAGGGGAAAAAACCCTTTTTGTAAGGCTTCTGTGCCTTCTTCTACAGTTAATACTGACTTGATAGTTAAACCTATCCACTCCAATAAATCCTGACATGTTTCTGGACAGGCAGGTAGTTTTAGTTGTCTCCTGAGCAGATAAAATTTCCAGGGCTTCCCAAATGAAGAGTTTAAAAAATAAAAATAGATGTACTTATAATTTTGTATTATTAAATACTTCATTTTGGAAATTATAACCTCTGCAACTTACTTGATTTGATTTGATTTGTTTATTTGTATGCCGCCCTTTTCCCTGAAGGGACTCAGGGCGGCTCACAACTCAAAAAGGGAGGGGAATACAAACAGAGTTACAAAAACCATAAAAAACCATACATAGTTAAAAGCACAACAATCATACCATTCGAAGTGGGGCAGCAAGTCTTTAGCCCCAGGCCTGTCGGAACAGCCAGGTTTTAAGGGCTATGCGGAAGGCCTGGAGGGTGGTGAGGGTACGAATCTCCACGGGGAGTTCGTTCCAGAGGGTCAGAGCAGCCACAGAGAAGGCTCTCCTCCGGGTAGTCGCCAGTCGACACTGGCCGGCTGATGGAATTCGGAGGAGGCCTAGTCTGTGGGATCTAATTGGTCTAGTGGAGGTAATTGGCAGTAGGCGGTCTCTCAAGTACCCAGGTCCAATACCATGAAGGGCTTTGTAGGTGACAACTAGCACCTTGAAGCGTACCCGGAGATCAACAGGCAGCCAGTGCAGCTCGCGGAGGATAGGTGTTATGTGGGTGAACCGAGGCGCACCCACAATCGCTCGCGCGGCCGCATTCTGGACAAGCTGGAGTCACCGAATACTCTTCAAGGGCTGCCCCATGTAGAGCACGTTGCAGTACTTACCTCCTTCTTGGCTGCCAATTATACCTTCTTTAAGCAATGAAAGCATAGATTATGAAAAGACCCCAAACAATGCCCAATTGCATGTTTCACAGCAATGTAAACTCTAAAATTGTAGTTTGCTGGCAGTAATTTAGACTGACAATTTTAAGGCTTGTCCATCTGAGAGCACCAATCTCTCCTGGTAACAGTGTAGCAGAAATCCAGACAAGTGTTAAATGTTGTAACAGGCTGGCAGCTATCAAATTAAAGTAATGTGCCAAAATGAAACAGGTTGTCAGACAGCAAGTTTCACAGGGCAAGCAGAGTGTCAAGCTGCTTCTCTTGCAGCAGCTTTTTGCCTTTCACATGTGGTGGGAGAAACTTGCAATTCTGTGGCATGATCTTATGAAGTGGTTTACAATGCCTGTTTCTCCAATATCCTTCTCCACCCCAAGGCACACAAGACCATTGTATGGAGCATGTGAGCAAGGCAGGATACACCCACACAAAATTTGTATTGTGCCCTACTCTGATTATGCTGACATCACTGTCAGTCACAAAACTGTGGATGAGCTTATCCTGCCCTTCAAGCTGCTTTTTCATCTTGTTTTCATGGGAAGCCTCAGCTAACACATGGTAGGGGACTAATTCATCATTTCTGCATACAGAAGTGCTTACAATGCCTGTCTTCTAGGTCCCAAAACCCTGTGAAGGAAAAGTATGAATGGTATTCACTTTTTATTTCATCTTACAGTAAATACATGTCTATGCCCAGCTGGGAATAAAACTCCTTCAAGTAATTCTTCATATATAATTTAGGAAGGACATACTTCAGTTTATATCCAAAACAAAATGCCCCCATTTAATTCCATGCATGGATGAAATCATACAAATCTTGTCTTTTCTGTTGGGCATTGATAACTCAAAATCAATGCATGGAACATTTTGTACATTCCTAGATGATTTTCCCACCCCTCAACCCATTCTTCTGCAGGAAGTTCTTTTTGGAATTGGAATTGATTTTTTTATTTGTAGGCCGCCCTTTTCCCTGAGGGGACAGGGAACATTTGGCCAATGTTCTTCCCAATATAAAGTGCTCCATTGGCTCTTTGTGTCAGAGATTTAGTAACACCTACTGGCACTACTGCTCTGCTGGTCTCTCCTCTTATGCAGGTGTGCACAAAATGCATCCAAACTGACACTTGCCAAATAAGTAGTGAACAAAGAACTGTGGTTTATGAAGCCCTCTTTAGTGTTATTCTCCCTGTTTGAACCTTTGCCATATTTTATAACAATGTGTATTACGGTACTTAAAGCCAATGAAAACTAAAATCATGTATCTATTATTAATTGTAGGGAAGAGACTCCCATTAAAGAAATTAATCTATAATCCAAGTACAATATACGTACTAATAAATGCACAATTTCAGATCTACTCACTCAAGCAGTAGACAGATAAGTAACCAACAACCAAGGAAAGTTTTGACTATCATTTTAAAGCAGTGGGTAAAATAATAGTGGAGATGGGTTGGGAAAGGTAAGGTAATAATAAGGAAAGAGAATGAAAGAACCAGAACTGGTAGAAATTCATTCAAGACAAACAAAGATACAATTGGGATTTTAATTAGGTAAACAGATGGAGAGGATAGATGAATAGATGGCTAGATTGATTGAAACTGGGAAAAGGTAAGAGTGTACACAAACACAGACAACAGTATGAAAGCAACAAATTAGAAGTTTCTCTCTCTGTGTGTCTTTCTCTCTTCAAACAGAATGAGCTGCTATTGCAAACAAATCCTAGTAAGTGGAATGAGGAGAAGAAGAAAGTAGCAGAGAAACAAAAGCAAACCCACCCCAGAAAAGTTTTTATTGGCATTGCTTATTAAGATGATAAAATTCATTGGCCAGCTATTTGTGTCAGTTTCACCAGCCCATCTCACATCCTGCCAATTTTTTCGACACATGCAATTAAAATTACAACATTGCATGTTTGTTAGAATTTCTGAAGCAGGGTGAAAATCAGTTTCCAAAGAACCAGTTAAAATTAGAGAGATTTGATTCTCATTTTTGATACTATTGTCTGATTTACATTGAGCGGGGGTGGGTGGGAGTGGGGGGCACCATTTTACGGTGGTTCTCCTCCTACCTCTCAGACAGGTCGCAGTCGGTGTTGATTGGAGGACAGAGGTCGACCCCTAGGCCCCTTAAATATGGGGTGCCGCAGGGCTCGGTCCTGTCCCCCCTCCTATTTAACATCTACATGAAGCCGCTGGGTGAGATCATACGCCGGCACGGGATCAAATACCATCAGTACGCGGACGATGCTCAATTGTATCTGTCCGCCCCGTGCCAACTCAGAGAAGTGGTGGAAGTGATGTGCCAGTGCCTGGAGGCTGTCAGGGTCTGGATGGGAGTGAACAAGCTTGCACTCAACCCAGACAAGACTGAGTGGCTATTGATGTTACCTTCCAAGGATAGTCCAGATATTCCATCCCTTAGCCTGGGGAGTGAAATTCTACACCTCTCAGAGAGGGCCCGCAACTTGGGTGTCCTCCTGGATTCGCAGCTGACATTAGAACATCACTTGTTGGCTGTGACCAAGGGGGGCTTTGCCCAGGTTCGCCTGGTGCACCATGGTCACTCATGCCCTTGTCACCTCCAAGCTTGATTACTGTAATGCGCTTTACATGGGGCTGCTCTTGAAAAGTGTTTGGAGACTACAGTTAGTCCAGAACGCAGCCGCGCGAGCGATTATGGGTGTACCTAGATATGCCCATATTACACCTATCCTCCGTGAGCTGCACTGGCTTCCAATCAGTCTCCGCACACACTTCAAGGTGCTGGTCATCACCTTTAAAGCCCTACATGGCCTAGGACCTGGATATCTGAGAGACTGCCTCCTGCCACATACCTCCCAATGGCCGATAAGAACTCACAGACTGGGCCTTCTCCGGGTGCCGTCGACCAGACAATGCCGGCTGGCGGCTCCTCGGAGGAGGGCCTTCTCTGTAGCTGCTCTGACCCTGTGGAACAACCTACCCGTAGAGATCTGGACCCTCCCCACTCTCCCGGCCTTCCGAAAAGCCACTAAAACCTGATATTCTGGTAGGCCTGGGGCTGTTGACTTCGGGAATGAGGTCCAGCCCTACCCAGATTGAATGTATGGTGCATTGTTTTAAAATTGTTTCTTTTTCAATTGTTTCTTTTTAAATTGTTCATTATTTTAACTTCTTATATTAACTTTTTCTGTAAGCCGCCTGGAGTCCTACGGGATTGGGCGGCATATAAATCTATTAAAAGTTAAAAGTTAAAAAGATTTTTATTTAATCAAAACTTTGAACTAAATATTGTAAATAATGTCATGCCATTGCTTCCAGCGACACTAGGAAGAATAACATAGATTTAAAAAACAGGTTTTGATCAAACTATTCTCACACATTTTTTAAAACTGTGGCTTGAACTTCCTAAAATATCTTGTTATGTATGAAACTTGGAGTGGCAGGAACGTTCCAGCTTCAGATATTGGCAGCACATCTAGTTCTTCTTATGGGATTTGTTGAGTCTGGGATGTAATATGTAGTTGGATTATTTTAAAGAGCGAGAGCAGCTTCTTCTTCATGTAAATATCCATGTTCCCCTGAAAATAAGACCCTGTCCTATATTTTTTGCTACCAAAAAGGCACCAGGTCTTATTTGGGGGGAGGGTTGATGTTATCCACTGACTCTCCTCACTTGTACAAGTTGTTCCCTGTCTCCTTTTCGCTGTCCGAGGCCTTCAGGAACTTCTTCGGCTGGCAAGGCCAGCAAAGCTTTCCTGAAAGCCTCTGCAGCTGATAACAGAGCTCCGGATCGATCCGGAGCTCTGTTATTGGCTACAGAGGCCTTCAGGAAAGCTTGCAGCTGCAGAAGAAATGGGCCGAGGTGTGCGAGGCCTGGTTGTAACTATCCAAAGGTAAGTAGTAGGCAGCTCCACTCTCCTCATCCCCACCTAGCTTAATTTTTACCTATGCACCCTGGAGTGTGCAGGTCTTAATTAGGGCTTATTTGGGGGCTAGGGCTTATATTGGGCCCAAGTGTAAAAATCAAGCTAGGACTTACTTTCTGAGTAGGTCATATTTTAGGGAAACATGGTAGTTCATTCTCAGTTAATATGGATGTAGGACCTTTGGCTCACCATAGTTCCCTCATACCTTTCAAATATCCTGCTATTTTTGTAGTAGTATTCTATTAATTCCAGTTTCTCTTGTCTTGTCCATGTGTGGTTTGTTGCAGTAGCTAACTATAATCAGATTGTCCTATTTCCCAACTTCTGGCACAAATATTGGCATGACTCTCTTTGTGTCACTCTTATATCTGAAGTAGGCAGGTAAAGAAATTGGGATTCTTTGCTAAGGAACCCTATTGGTAAGGCAACAGTTGGGATTTGAATCCTGGTCTCCCATGTCAAAGGGTGTTGCTCTATCCAATATGCTATCTGGCCAGATTTATATCACACATTCACCCACCACCCACACAAAGTTCATACATGAGTAGCAAAAATATAGACTTACAGCTGTATAAAAAAGTCCCGCACACTTTATGGTTTACGGTGTATGACATTTTTTGGATAGCCCATTGATTTTATGATAACTGCTATGCAAATATTGTTATTTAAATAAACACTGGTGGTTCTTAAGTGAAAAATATAAGCTTTTTGCAATTTGGTGCTGTTTGGTGGGGATTGTGAATTTTTTTGCATGCTTACAATGAATGCTTACAATGACTATGAAAATAGATTAACTGATGCATACCCAGTGGTATACGTGCTGCAAGTACTAAGGCCAATGCTAGTGTTTTGTTAACATTTTTATTGCTTGTGGTCCTGAAAAGGACCATTTAGATAACCACACATAGTTACTAATATGAAATTGTCCAGCCCTTATTGCTTATAAGCAAGTGGCATCACTTTGGCATAGACTGTATAAGCCTTTGCACATGATCTTTGGTGACAATGTGGTGCCAGGCTGCAATAATGGATTCAATCAGCTCCTGCTTGGTCTTCTGATGCTTCTTGCTTATTTTGTAATCAATCTTGGTCTACAAGTTCTCAATTGGGTTCAAATCTGGGCTCTCAGATGGCCAATCCAGGAATCAAACACCATGCTTCTTCATCCACTGCCGGATGGACTTGGCTCGATGACAAGGAGCGTTGTCATCCTTGAAGTAAAAGTCCTTCCCCAGAAGTTGCTGAGCTGAAGGAAGCATGGTCTTTTCCAGGACTTCAACATACTGCTTGGGAATTCATGATTCCCTGCTTGATTTGTATCCAACCAATACCAGAAGTAGCGATACAGCCCTAGATCATCATGTGCAATGGATGCTTCACAGATAGATTCAGGCAGTACGGCCTAAATTCTTCAGCTGGAAATCTACTGACATACTTATTGCACTGATTCCCAGTCAAGTAGAAATTGCTCTCATCACTGAAGATGACCTTGGCCCACTGTTCATTGGTCTACTTGGCGTATTTCTTGGCCCATGCACATCGACGAGAGTGGTGAGCATCTGTGAGCAAAGGTTTACTTCGAGCCCTGCAGCCTCTGAGCTTTCTGGCAAGCAGTCTGCCATACACTGTGCTTGTGCATACTTTCACATTGCATGTTTCACCCCAAATTCTTGTAATCTGAGGTGAGGTGAGCTTCCTGTCAGCCATCAAAATGTGCAGAGCCCAATCTTGCCATTTGGTCAACTTTCTTGGTCTTCCAGAGCTGAGCTTGTCATCAACTGAGCCAGTTATTTAGTATTTTTCAACCACTCTGCTCACTGTGGTGCAATGGCATTTCACTCTCTTGGCTATTTCTGTACAGGAGTAACTCTCTTCATGAAGCACAATGTTGCAATGTCGCTGCTCAGTACTGGTGAAAGCAAAGGCCTTCATCCTTGCCTGCAGCCAGAACTAAATTAAATTTCTAGATGCTTTTCATGCCTATTTATAGTCAGAGAGTATGACAACATTCATTGGCTCATAGATTTAGCATGTGTGCATTTTGATTGATCAGCCAAAGCTCGCTGCAGATTGGCTACTTTCGATCCTAACATTCTTGAAAATTCAAGTTGTGTTTTTTTTAGCACATAAACTCACTCAAAACCTTAAAAAGACTTTGGTTATATTAATAAAAATTATGCATCTCAATCCGACTACAGAAATTTTCATCAAAGTACTAATTTTGCATTGTTTCTATGAGTGAAAAGTTAATTAAACATGTAAATTCAGCTTAAAACTGAAAGCGTGCAGGACTTTTTCACACAGCTGTACATACGTATATCTGATAGTCTTCTCTACATAGATTGCCATATACAACGTTTTTTGTGAAATCATTTTGTTGATGGTATGGTTGTTTTTTGCTTGAAAAAAGTCTCCATCTGCATTGGAACTTTACACCTTCAAGTTTTTCCCCCCATTATTTGGAATGCATGGCCTGCCTGAACAAAAGCCATCTCATGTCTGGGTATTTCAAGCATACATTGCTATTTTTACAACATTACCATTTCAAAATTGAATTAAAAAAGATCTTTAATTCAAAATTGAATTAAAAAAGCAGCATATTTATTATTAATGGGTAAGTTTTACAAACCAAAACTAGTGCTTTGGAGTAGAGACATTGATGTATTCTCATTGTGTTCTTTTTCATTGTTTGTTTTATTGTTCAAATACTTTACTTCCATTATGTTTACTCTCCTTTCATTTCTTCCTTTTCATTATAAGCTGCCTAGAGCAACCCATGGCAAAATAGGTGGCAAATAAATGTCACAAATAAATACATAAGTATATATACATATACATATGCCATATATACTCTATACATCTATATCTATAATCATATGAAGGAGCACAATCACATGTTCAATTTTCAAGAGGCTGAAGTTGTGCCCATGGTGCAACTAAAGGTGGATGCCTACTGAAAGAAACCTGGTTTTCTAATAATAATTCCATCCAAAGGTGCACACATAATGAAAGGGACTTGTTCTTGTTTTTTTCCAAAATGTTTCCTGACTTCTTGGTCTAGTCTATAGCTCTGGGATCTTCTGTTGGTCTCCCATCCCAGTTCCAGTTAGGTATGGTGGTTTTCAAGATTGAATTGTTTAAAAAACTTTACAGTGTAGATCACAAGTTGTGATTCACAACATATACATGCTCACAACTGGTTGTGATTGAGACATTGCTATTGTCAGGTACTCACTATACTAGTTCCATAAAAAGAGATAATCATTTATGTCATTCCTGACTTGATAATAGGGCTGGAAATGGAAAAGGTTCCAGTATATTTACCTTGTCTCTGAAAAAGTACTCCTATCTAAACTGCAGAAATGGGCCTCTGTTTAAAAACTACAAACGAAGTTATTGATGGTAGCAAAATTGCACAAATGTCAGTGCAATATGTTGCAATATTGTCTCTAAATTGGATGTTAAAGCTCTATTTGTACTATCAAGAGACAGGCAGTAGGAGCAGCTTATCATGGTAATTCTTGTTTCATGAATAAAGTTTTCTCTGTAAATATGCTAAATACATGACATATGATTAGAATTAGGATACAGGTATTTCTAGCTAATTAGTACCTTCCTAATTGTACAGCTTTTTGAATATAATAGCCTTAATGGAAGAATTACTTTAAATGTAGGAAACCAGGGTCCAAATTACTGTGCAAACAATCCAATGGAATAAAACTATTTGTACTTGTCTTACATCTGTTACAGGAATGATCCTATATTGCATAACGATGACAGCAACTACCATCAAAATGAAACTCAATGTAATTGTAAATAGTTTTTCATATGACACAGAAGCTTGCTTTTAATGAAATCAAATGTCTTATTCTGTACAATTCTTTGCAGTTATCTAAAATAGCTTCTTGGCTCTTAGACATTGTTAGAATTCACATATTGAATTAAAGCAGAAACAGATAAAAAAAATTTCCACTCCGAAACCATGTTATTTTTTTAAATTATTGTGGTCTATCATAGCTAAAAGCTAACAATATAGTGATGATAGTAAATGAGGCTGAACACTTTTTGCTCTGGGTACTAATTTAGAGAGTTAATTGCAAAATAGATTTATCAAAGGCCTAATATATCTGTTTCATTTATTTATAACAAATGATTATAAATCTACTCACAATGATATTTTGCACAAGTACCAAAAAAAAAGGAAAATCAAGCTTTGCCACCACAATTTGTTGCCCTCTGGGATCTAGAAAGTAGAATTTGATAGCAATTGGACCACAACTCTTAGGATGTCTACTTTGTGCTACATTTGAAGTCTTAATTTAGTTTGTGTAAAACCAGTCAATTGCAGTCTACTGAACACACCAAGAATTAGTACAGTGTATCTATGCATATTCAATGCTGTGAGGGATAAATTACAAAACTGTTTTGGATAATACATGATTTTACAATTAATTTTAAAACCTATATATTTTAGGAAGATTTGTTGCATTTATAGTATCACTTTTCACAATTAAAATCTTTGCAAACAATAGACATAGAAAGAAACACGGCATCTTTTCAAGATTTATCTAAAGCATATGTTGTGGGAGAAATACTTCCAAATAGTGTCATTCCAATAATAGCATCAGAAACTTAGAAAATTGCTAGCCAAGTGAATTGTTTTTATACTAATTCGGTAAAAACATTTTTGTGAAGAAAAAAATATCTTTAGAGAAACAATTTAGCCTCTGCAGAGTTTTTTCTTTTTCTTTTTACACAGTAGGAGTGTAGAATATTTGGCAATTATAGAGGAAGGAAATTTGAAAAAAACCTTAGTGATCTCTTCCAGGGAAGAGATCACTGAACAGAGGATAGAGTTGAAGCTGGAATTGTTTATTCTGGGTATTTTTGATGGGAAAATGGGGAAAAAACTACAATACATAACATTACATATTCTAACTGCAAGTAGAATCGTGTTAGCACAAAACTGGAAACAAACAGATACTCCTCCAGACCTGATTATAAGAAGAAAAATTTGCAGAAATGGATAGACTGTCTATGGAAATGAAGGAGAGAGAAGAAAACTAGTACTATGAAATCCAGAATAGATTGTATTCCTGGCTTGAGAGTAAATGTAAAACTTAGGGTATAAAATATTAAAGTATAATATATAGAATATAAAAGGTATAGAAAATATATTTCATATTGACTTGATGCTATTATAACCTAAACAAGGATATAATTTAGGATAGTGAAATGGACATAGAATTTTTGTAAATAGGATTGTTATGAAAGATATTGATACCGATATGGAAAAACGGTTATAAGTGTAATTTGTGTTTTATGTTTTGTCTTTAAAATGTTGGAAAATTCAATAAATACTATTTTAAAAAAAGAAAAAGAAAAAAGCCTTAAATACTTTGCTCAAAGATAAATTCCTGTTTTCAATACTATGCACCTTAATTTACAGCATAGTCCAATACATATTTATTCAAAATAGTCAAATGTTTTGCACATGAACTATAAATTCTGAAACATTATTAATATCACACAAAAGTAAAGGTTTTAATTATATGCAGTTACAGTATATCAGTAAAGAATTGCCAGTAGTGACCATTCAATGTTATAATGACACTGAAAAAAGTGACTTATGACCATTTTTCACACTTGATTTATATTCAGATGCTTGACAACTGACTCACATTTATGATGGTTGGAGTATCCTGTGGTCATGTGATCACCTTTTGGAACCTTCTGACAAACAAAGTCAATGGGAAAACCAGAGTCACTTACTAATTTACTAATTTAAGAAGTGCAGTGATTCACTTAACAAATGTGGCAAGAAAAGTCATAAAACTCACTTAACAAATTTCTCAGCAACATAAATTTTGAATTCAATTGTGGTTGTACGTTGAGGATTACAAGGCATTGAGATAATTAGGGAGGATTTTTTAAAATGTGTTTATGCTTACACTGAAATTAAGCTAATGCATAGCAGATTCAGATTCCTTTTTCCTTTTTTCAAGGTCTTCACAAACAGCCCTAATATGACCAAGTTGTCCTGTGATCTTTATTGCAATTTAAAAATTCACTATACAGCATTGTAAACTGTCTTAGTATTACAAGTTCCAAGAAGGGAACTTGAATGTAAGAATAATATATTTAAAATCCTAACTCTAAAAATAATAAAAATGACTATTTTACTACTAGTTAGTAGTAGCCGCCCAGAGTCCCAAGGGAGTGGGTGGCATACAAGTCTTATTAAACTAAACTAAACTAGGAAAAGAGGAGCCACGGGGTGCAGCAGTTAGAATGCTGTTTTGCAGGCTAATTCAGCTCACTGCCAGGAGTTTGATCCTGACTGGCTCAAGGTAGATTCTGCCTTCCATCCTTCCGAGGTTGGTAAAATGAGGACCCAGATTATTGGGGACAATATGTTAACTCTGTAAAACTGTTAAAGAAGGCTATAAAGCACTATGAAGCAGTATATAAGTGCTATTGCTAGTAATAGATAAATTCATTAAAATCTCAGAGGCTATTTTTCCTTTTTCACACACCCATGAGATTTGTACACAAATCAATTTCATCTGTTTAGTTTGGCTTTTTCCCCTTGATTTGTTCACAATTACCTCTGGAAATGTATGTGCTCCTGTCAATTACATATCCAAGATAGGCAAAAATATTTTGCACATGAGATGAACGTAAGTGGTAGACAAAAAAGAAGGCTACCTCAGAATTTGTAAGGTTAATCCAAATGATTTGGAGGACAACTTCCATTGCATTATTTAACATTCTTATCTCTGATGGTTAAAACCATTCAGTGTATACATGTGTAAGGTGGCATATATTCAGGATATGCTATCTTGCTTTTGGAACAGATTTTCTTTCTCTTTAAAAATGGGTACAGAAACTAATTAAAACTGTTTGGCTGAAGCCCAGTTATGCTTTTGTAGGTAAGAAAAAAAACATGAAATCAAAATAGCTTTCCTTGATGGCTGGATATGGCAGGGCAGAAAGAGAACAACCTGACAGTTAAACAAATAAGGCATTCCTTCCCCTGTTAGTTTGTTGTTTGTTTTTTCCCTGGTCATATATATGATGAAGAATTCGAACAGTAATATTAATCATGCTGCCGTATAGTTTTCCCCTTCTTTTTCTTTTTAATTGAATGTCAGACTAATGCAGGTAAAATATAGTAGAATAATTCAACAAAATATTCCGGGCAGCAAAATGTGCAAAATATAACTACATTCAGCCTTTGAATGCTATCTTTTTTCTTTTGCTGCTATTTAAAGATCAGTCTGTGATTAACTTGGTGGTATGTAATGTTTTCTAATATTAATGTTACCATCAATCTGATTTTGGAATGTTTGTAGCATTCTGAAGTTGTTTTAATAGCCTGAACTCATTAGCATTTCACTTGTATTTCTTAGTTTGACCTAGTTTGAGTTAGGCCTCTGTCCCTTCAGTTTTTAAAGAGTTACCACTGTTATAGTTCATAGTTTTGTGGTTGGCACCTGGAGACATACTTTGTCCTCAGATCTTTTCCTGACAAACAGTAGAATTTAATATATTTCTTTCGGCAGATAGGTTGAAAAAATAAAGAGGGGAGGGAAGTATGCAGCCTTATTGAACTCCCTTGCTAGTCTGAAGTAGTCCATTTCATCAAGTTCTATTCATACTTTGCTTTTTGATCTGTATATATGTTTCTCACGAGGACAATGAGATGTTCCGGGCACTCTATTTTCCTGAGCACTTTCCCCACTTTCCCATGATCGATGCAATTAAATGCTTTTCTATAGTCAATAAAACATTTGCTGATTACTTTGGGGTATTTCTTGGATTTCTCAATTATCCAGCGTGCATCAGCAATAATGTTTGGTGTTCCTTCCCCTTTTCTAAAGCCAGCTTGAACATTTTGGCATTCTTTTTGCATGCAGGGTTCTAAACTAAATTGGAAGATCCTAGGAAATATTTTGCTAGCATGTGAAATTAGGATATTGTACAATAGTGTGCACATTCTGTTAAGTCTCCTTTTTTTTAGTATTATTTGATTAAAGGTCTGAGGGAATAAAAAATATGCTTGAATGTTGTTGAAAAGGCAATAAGTAGCTCACTTGAGAAAACATTCTACAAAATTGGGAGATTACTAGTGAAAAGTAGGACTGTGCAGCCTTTAGGATTTAAATTCCAAAAATATCTTTGGAATATGAAAGAATGAAAATATAGTCTCCATATCTTAAAGCACACGCACCTTTCCCCAAGATTATAAATATATGTTCCAGTGTTTTTTGGCACGTTAATGGGATGAACTGTCTACCAAAAGACACATAACCTTTTCCTTAAGGCTATCTGTTGGGATTCAGTCTTCAAAATGTGCTATAGAGTGTCATGATCCTGTCCATGGAAGTTAATTTATTCAGATGCAGAGAAAAAATCAACAGTGAAATTTGTCTATATATGAAATGAGATGAGATTTTTAAAAAACTATTGAGAAAGCAATTAAATATATTCTACTTCTCTAGGGTTTACAACTAATAATTTATTAGTGCATTCCGATTATGTTAATCTAAATATAGTCATACAACATTTGGGATGTTGCAATTTTGTGCCAGATTGCATGGTATGGTACTCTGTAGTTTCCTAGCAATGCTAAATTCTTAAAAATAGTCTATCCAACTTAGTATAAAATATAAAAACAGTTATGGGGAAATGATAATTTTAATTGTAATAAAAAAAAGTTTTCCAGTATGAAAATCTCACATGATTCTCTCTCTTTCTCTCTCCCTCCCTCTCTCCCTCCCTCTCTCTCTCTCTCTCTCTCTCACACACACACACACACACACTCACTCACTCACACACACACTGGATGTATGTATGTATATATGTGCATACACACACACACATACAGTACGTACGTACATACATATTTACAATATGCTAATTCACTGGTTATTGATTTATTGTTTCATTTTGAAAAAATACATTAGGTTGGTAGGTGCATGGAACACTGCTACCTTCCCACCAAAGTGATACCTATTTATATATTTACCTTTACCTGCTTTCAAACTGCTAGGTAGGCAGGAAATGAAGCAGGTAATGGGACTTCATCTTATTATGCAATGCTCAGGGCTGTCAGCTTTCCAGAAAACAAACTCAGTGTCTTTAACCACTAAGCCATCTTGTCTTCTTTCGCTTGTGTAGTTAAGCTCATTGTATTTGTGGATATGAGAATCTTGTGGATGGTGTACAGAAACAACCATAGCTGGTTTGATTCTGGAATATTTCAACCTGCCATCCTTGAGCCCAGGGTTTGATGTAACACAGATGCTCACCATGGCAGCCATGGACGTGGTCCAACTTATTCCTGGCCTGACTCACACATTGGATTTGCTGTGAGGAATTGGCATTTCACAAATAAAGTCATTGCACTATGCTTAGAGTTGGAATTCGACCATAAACTCCGTGAGTTGGGATGGAAGGTACTGTTGTGTTGTGATTCTTATCTTTGTTGTATAGCTCATTTGAACCACACAAACTCATTCTAAAGTAGATGGTATTGTTGAGAGAGGAGTGGTCAAGCTCTAAGTTCCTAAATGTTGTTTGCCTTATGGTTAAGCATTTTACCTCTCTTTTTTAACATGTACACGAAACCACTGGGTGAGGTAATCTGACAACATGGGATACAGTATCATGAGTATGCTGATAACATAGGGTCAACTCTGGAAAGACAGAATGGCTTTGGGTTTTTTTTAACCTCCAGGGCCTCCTGACTCTGGACAGGTTTCCCCTTTCCTGAACTGAAGTGTATACTTTTGGGATCTTCCTAGAATAATAATTCCTGATTGATGAGCAGGTGGCTGCCATGGCAGGGATGTCTTTGAAGAAATTGTTTTGTGCATCAATCATGCCTTTCCTAGACCAGGAAACCTTTGCCACAGTCATTCTTAGGTAACTCCTGGCTGGATTATTAGAATGACAGTCTGGGGCTGTCTTCAAAACCACTTGGAAGTTACAACCAGTCTAGAATGCAGCACTGTGTACTGTATAGGATGCCTTGTTACACCTTTGTTGCACAAGCTGCACTGGCTTCCAGATTGGTGGAATTAATTCACCTTTAGTTTATTGATCATCACCTTTAAGGCTCTATATGACATAGAACAGGGTTATTTGTGAGGCTGCCTATTCCTAAGATTATCTGCCCTTCCCACTAATTCAGATAAAGTAGGCATGTTTCAGATCCACCTCCTTCAAATTTTGCCTTCTAGTGGAACATTAGAAGTATGCCTGTTCTATGGAAGCCTTTTGGAAAGCTGTTAAGAATTGGCTTTTTATTGAAGTAATTGATTGATCTACATTTTAAAAAAGTCAGTTTGTATTTAAAATTCAAACTCCATATTTTACTTGAGATAAATGTATGAGGTATGAGTGAACAAGTGTACCCTTGCTTTGTTGCATCCCTAAGTATACTATTGGAAATACGGTATATTTAATTTTTGTTCCATAGTTTACTATCTGCATTTCTCCTATTCAGGGGTTACCACTTCCTAGAGCTACACAAGAATAGTTAGGAAAACCAAATGGATAAAAAAATGTGAAGGGGGAGTGTGGATATAGATAGAATAGATTGATAGGCATATGTACATATGAACTGTGTATGGGTAAAAATAAATGTGATGCTACAGACAACATGACAGCCATCTGTCACTACACCATCTTCAATCAGCTCTAAATTTTGCTCTTATGCTAATCATCTCATGTTTTGTTTAACTTTTTACTTCCATTAAGTACATTTCTCTCTCTCTCTCCAGTGGATGCATAATCAGCTTGGCTGAAGTGACCAGTTGTATGTGTGAAAGCCTGTAGCTGTGCATATTTGTCTCAAGTATGCTGTTGTGTAATCTCTATAGTGTTATTATTAATTTATTTCAACAAAAAAGGAATTAGAATTTCCTGGGGAACAATCCATGGCTTTCCCTATCAATTTAAATACCTGACCAATTGAAATTCCACAACATCTAAATATTGATGATCAACTGTAGGATTCAAGGCCAATTTACAGTAATTATTTCTCCCTTATTGTTGAGCTTTGTTGGTGACTGCTTCTGGCTAGTAAGGAATTCTGAAATGTTTGCATAAATCTCACAAAGATGACTAGAAAGAAAGATAGGATTTAATAGGTCAAAATGTGTTACCAACTGTCAATCAATATGCTGAAGGATTTCTCCCTTGCCCTCCACTGTATTGCTTGATCTGACTGAAGATTTAGAAGGGTAAGAGTTAGGATTACTACATACTGGTTTCTTCAGTGTAACATTCCCTAATAGCTGTTTACAAGTGAGAAATCAAAGTTGTCAGCTTCTCATAACTACTTATTAGCTTTAGATTTGGAAACATATTTCAGACTATAAAACCTGTGACAAAGTAGATGTAAACCTTACTGAATTCTGTAGCAGGTTTGCAGGGAATAAATATTTCTTTTGTATAAGAGTCTGTTTCCAATTACTGTACCCTGGATATTGTAACACTTATTTTAAAAATGATGCCTTGTCTATTTTCCCCCCTTCCTGAATGCCCAGCTACTTCAGTTATGCCACAAGAAAAGATAAAATGTTCTAGGGGAAGCAAAAGCAATAAAGTCATCTTATCAATTTGCTGGTTCATGCTAAAGTAGTAGCATCCTATTAAGTTTAACAGGTGAAGAATAAATATTTTCCTGTATTCCTGATTTCTAATGCATTTTAAAGAGTTTTTGCACTGAGCTGCATAAAAATAAGTTGTTCTGTCTAAACAGCCACAAAGATTGTTTCTTTTTCTCCCCTGAGTACATCTCAACTTGAGGATGATCTAAAGACAAGTGATTTTCCTCCCATTCAGTGTGGTCCTGTGGGAAAAGATGGATCTGTCCTAATGCTCATCTGTTTGTATATTTGGAGATTTATATAGTTCAATCTTATTTATTTAATCCCATATGTTCCATGAAATTTTGGTTGGTGATTTAGATACATTAATAAATTTAATGTATGAGTGTCTAATAGATATTGTTAAAGATGATTGAAGACTTGCTTGTACTGAACTAAATATACTTAATTTATTCCTAATTGCAATCACCCAAAATGTCAGGACTTCAAATATTAACTTTGTTTATTGAGAGTTGATCACAAAGCCATAGAAGAGCAAGGTGGAAATAAACTACATTACTAAATTACATTGAAATAGATTTTTCTCTCACTTTTCTATTTTAGTTGCCCTGGTTTTAATACAGCCATGGGGCAGATTCCCTAAACCGCAATAGCTTTTGACAGATTATGCTTGTTTATTGAAAAGGCAAAGCATAATCTCAAAGATCTTTTGTACTGATGTTTGAAGTTTTTATAAGCATATAATCTATCTGACAGCTAGTTTGCTGTAGTGGTTAAGGCATCAGGCTGGAAACTAGGACACCATGAGTTCTAGTTTTGCTAGGGCATGAAGTGAAGTGGGTGACCTTAGGCCAATCACAGTTTCTTAGGCCTAGGATAGAGGCAGTGGCAACTACTTCTGAAAAATCAATCTCAAAAAATCATATATGATTGAATGGAAGAAAAAATAACTTTCTAAAGATGTGCATAGCTTTGAGATGACAATAAACCAGACAGCATATATACCTTTATAGTGCAAACTAAGAAGGGGTTAAGGGAAGGGAGAACAATATAGGCTGTGAAGAAATGAAAACATTTGATGGAAGTCAGGAAGACCAAGGAATGATATAGGCAACCAGAAGCTAAAAACATCTATAATGTCATATTGGTTTGAGGCTTTATTGTCTTCTCATTAAAAAAAACATGTACAGCTGTTAGTATAGTTTCTCTTATGCCTGTTGTGGGGCAAAATTATAATTACATCATTTAACCAGCAATATTTTGCTGCTATGAACCCTAGTATCTTCAATGAGTGCTTTTTGATGTATTTCCTTTGGCCCGTGATAGCGAACCTATGGCATGCGTGCCAGAAGTAACACACAGAGCCATCTCTCTGGGCATAGGAGCCATCGCCTGTTGCTCTTTCAGGTTCCATACCAGCCAGCTGGTCTTCACGTGCATGGGAACTCCAGAAACTGGAAGAGCAGCTGCCCGGTGCACAATTTGTGGGCCAGGTGGCTGCTCTTCCACTTTCAGGCACGTGCATGCGCACCAGCTACTTGGTCTTCCAATTTCTTGCATGCATACACATGTGAAGACCAACTGGCTGGTGCACTGACCAGAAGATCAACAAGTGAATCAAAACCATTGTTCAGATGAGTCAAAACCATTGTTCAGAAAAATTTCATTTCGTTACAAAAGAGACACATGTATGCTGTATGAGCAATTTTTTCTTGTTTATAGTAATATCTGTAAAATAAGGATTTTATGCATGTTTATGAGGTTTAGCTAAATGATTAGTTTAAACAAATATATGTGATGTAGTCTCTCTTTTTTAATAACAATAGAAATCACAATGGAAAATGTCTCACATCTATGCAGATCTTCAGGAGCTGTTTCAGATACAGTATGAGTGAAGCATTTCCTTGGATCCATAAAGTAGTTTGCTTAGTGTTGGCTTAGTTCATGGTTCCCAATCACCATGATTTATAAATCATAGATTGGTGTTTCATACTGTGTCCAATTAATATCCAATTAATACTAAACATAAAAAATATGGTTTCTTATTATCTGTGAATGGAGATAAAAATGCTTCCTTGAGTGAAATATATTTTGACTTTTTAAAAAAAGAAAATAGTCATACTAATTAAAGATAATGGTTCTAAGCATACCAATTCTAAGTTTCTAGGTAAAATAGAAATCATTCCTCCATATCCAGTAATATTCAGTAGTAATACAGTAATTCCAGGAAAACTGTAAAAATCTTCTTGTAAATGTCATAGAAAAACTCTAGGTTAAGAAATGAAAATATTTTTGATATTTATCCTACTGTTATTACTTCTGTTCTACGTTGATGTTGAGCTAACAGTCACATACTCATGTAGTAGCTTATACAATATTTTGTTTAGTTGCCTAAAGGGATACATAGATTTGAAATGCCTACTACAAATGTTGCCCTGTGGCAATTCAGGTGTCCTCAAAAAGTCAATATCCTACAAAGAAACATATGACAGCCATTATTTTTTGGGGGGAAATCAAATGTGTTTCTAAGGCAGAGCAATGGTTAGCAGAGCAACAAAAATGTTTTGTTATGGAAAACATGTTTCCCACAATTTCCCTTCTGATGATTCTTGAAATCTTTTTCTTTTAGGAAATATTTCAATGCTTATTTAAAAAGTTAAACTCTATGATCAGTTATATACGGCACCAAATGTATTAGTTCAATCTGTGCATTTACAATGAGTGAGCAACAACTTGATGGCTCATCATCATCAATTGATATATCATCACTTTCTGTTCAAGCAGTTATTCAAGAAAGCTAAATATATTTAAAAACAAAATATGGAAAACGTTAAATATGTTAAATATGGAAAAAATATAGAGGCAATGCACTGTTGATATCATGGAGCTATGTTTTTCAAATGTTTTGTAGCTACAGCAAATTTGGATAGTGTAGCAAATAACAGAGCGTCAGAATGGCAGAATAACAGAGTTGGAAGGGATCTTGAAGGTCTTCTAGCCCAACTCCCTGCTCAAGCAAATGTGAGTCTCTTATTCAATATTCTGAAACAGTTGCAGAACCAAATTTTGAAAGGCACAGTGTAATTAAAATTGTTCTGCACAAGTGCAGAACTGAAAAACAAGATGGCAGTGGTGCCAGCCCCACCTGGGGAACCAGTTTCAGGGCATGGCAGGCCTGGGTCACTGCCGGTTCCAGTGATCCAGGCCGCTAAACCACTACTGGTTCGGCCAAACCGGGCCAAACCGGTAGGAACCCACTACTGATAATAAGGCAGGATTGCTGCTGAATAGCAAAAGCCACCACATCCGTTGAACTGCAGGAAGGCAAGTTCCAATACACTCATTCCTTCATTAATGACTTTCATCTTCAGAGCCAGACAACCTTTGAGCAATGGTAACATTTATGGGAGGTAGAAATTCTTGCCAAATGACCAAGAATATATGTGTTTAGTTTTTAAAAGTATCCATATGAAAAATGCTTCTGTCATGAGCCGAAGTGGCGCAGTGGTTAAATGCAGCACTGCAGGCTACTTCAGCTGACTGCAGTTCTGCAGTTCGGCTGTTCAAATCTCACCGGCTCGGGGTTGACTCAGCCTTCCATCCTTCCGAGGTGGGTAAAATGAGAACCCGGATTGTTGTTGGGGGCAATATGCTGACTCTGTAAACCGCTTAGAGAGGGCTGAAAGCTCTATGAAGCGGTATATAAGTCTAACTGCTATTGCTATCTGTCAGGCAATAAGGAAGACAAATGTATAGTTCCGTGCAAATCTAAGCCAATCCACTGAGTTCCATAGTTTTCTGAATTTTCTTGTAAATAAGCATAGGTTTATTTCCTACTGGCTTACATTCTCTATTTTTGATAGTATTTATCATAGGTTATCTACTAAATAACTTTGATAATGTATAATGGTTATTCAAATAATATTTTGCTCTACTGGTGATTGCCATTACTATTGGACTTCAGTTTTTCATAATTAGTAATTAGCATAGCACAAAAGACAGATCCTGGAAACTACATTAGGTAAACTATAATATTTTGCTTCTGTTAAAGTATTCAAATTTGAGTAGGCGTTAAAAATATTGTCATATGTGGAGAAGCTATGTGTTAAGCTGGTACCAGCAAAGTGAGTTAACTAATGAAAATGGGGCAAAAGGTTAAATCTAGTTTTCTGTTTGTGGAACAAGTAGAAAATGACTTTCAGTTGTGAATTAAATAATTAAACATTTCTAAAAAGTTTAGTTTATAATGCTTAAGCATGAAAACAGAGTTCAAAGTTGGCTTTAGAAGTCATAGAATATAGATTAGAAACAGAAAATATAGATTAGAAACAGAAGTTAGTGCAAAATTTCTGTCTGAGCAATAGCATTGAGAAGAAAAACTCTACTAGAATGGAGAAAAAATGGGAAGACAAAGGGGAATTCAAACTGCATATAAAAATGATGTCATAAAACTCAGCAAGATAATTCACAGCTAAGTTCAAGGATGATACTGATAAAAAGATAACATAGGGGTGCAGGTTCTAAACATATCAGGAATAGAACAGCAATAGAAAACAAAGCTTGCAATGGTGGTAGATTTCATCAACTTTTATCAGAATATATTTCTTACAATCTAGCCCTTTAAATCCTAGTACAATTTTTTTTAAGGATTAGAACTGAAATTTATAGGATTGGAATTGGAATTTATTTGGCCATGTGCCTAACTTATTTCTTCCTTTACACATTTTCCAAGATCATTTTATGGTAGGGCCATTGTATGACTTCATATGTCAATCTGCCTAACAACAGAGATCAGATCTTCCTGGGGAGTAGCTAGAGGTTACCTTGATTATTTTGAAATAAATCCTTTGTAGTATAAAATGTATTGGTTACTCGTTGATTGAAAGCCCATATTGTACAATAAGTATTCTTTGGTTAACATGATGTTTATCTAATTGGCAATTGAAACTTAGCTAAACTGTTTATTTTTCAAATGTTCCCAAGTTTTTGTGTCTGTTTTAATGATTACATTCAGTTTCAATCTGAGCATGTATACATGTTTACATGTAAAATATTGCTTTTTAACAAAATGAGCAAAATAAATTAGTGAAATAAGTATGAAATCATGGAAATAGAACTACCACATACATAAGATACTGCTGACAGACAGGAAACACTTTCTTATTCAGAAAAGATGGCAGAGTCATATTATCAAGGTGATTATTAAAGGATACGGTACAATGGTTTCTAATCTGTTTGACAAATGTATAGTAAATCAGAATGAACAAAGGTTAGATTTATATAATTACTATCAATTAGTTTCAATATCCTATGTTTTGGTATTTGCCTAATGTATGTGTGGGTTAAAAACAAATGATTGTGGTTTCACTTACAAGTAATGAAAAAAAGGGTATTTTTTAACTTGAATTTTGCTACCAGTGAATTATATGTTAATGTAAAGCATCTGGTTTAAATTATATAGTAGTATAGTATAGTATAATCTTTATTGTCATTGTAAAAAAATAAATAAAATGAAATTAGTTTTAGCCTCACTGGTGCAAAATTATAGTGGAAATGAAAAAAGAAACAAAAAGAAAAAACTGGTCATGGAGTATGTGCATGGAGCATGGAGTATGATATATTCAAAGAATGATAAAAGAAGGACAGAGGTAGGGGGTAACCGCTGTGTAATAATCACTGACCAGCCTTTTATACCATTTTGGTAAAAGGAGCAGGACTCCTTTAGATACATAGGTATTTTCTAAACCAGATAAATAAAATTGTTCAAATTGTAAGACAGTATAAATACAAGTAATAGACTAATAAATAATCTGAATATTTAAAACAAATAGACTAAATTATAAAACTACTTTTGAATAAAACATTACATGTAGATGGGTAGGTAACCACACACCCAAACGCATACTGAGAATGTTTTCCTGCCTAAAATATTGGTATTGAAAAAAAATATTCCTATTCTCCTGTAGATGTCAGGGTTTGAGTCTAAGAGCAAAAAATGAATTAACTCTTCTTCAGGTTAGGAATAATTTCTGTTAACAACCAGATTTATGAAGGAGAGGGCCAATTGCTGTAGAAAGGACATTGAAGAAATACATGTGCTAGAATTTTAGGTTCACTCTATAAAAGGGTATTGTTATGCTTACTTGTTTTATGGAAAGGAAGACATTAAAGTGAACTATGGAAAGAGCACTACAGTATATCAAACAGGTGATATTGAACAGGTAATTTGCTGGGACCAGAGGTGCCCTATTTATATCCTGCCAATATTGATTGCCTAGTTACCCTATTCTACCAAGAGTACTCTATCAAATGCCTGTTGCTGGATTGTGTCTCCTGCACATAGACATAATATATATGACATTGCCCTGGCATGGATTACTATGAATTCTAGTTTTCCAGAATAAACAATTACCTATAAGGATCACAGTAGGCAGGGAAATGCTGGAAATGTGAAGTTTGTGCCAGAAATAGAACCAATATATGTGGACCCTAGATTCCAGTGGGATCATCCCAGTTTCTAAGCTTCCAAGCCTATGATAATATTTTCTTTTTGCCAGGCCTCTTGTACCTCTTAAATAGTAGATGTTTTTATTGAACAAAAAGAATACAAGAAGGAAATTCTAAAGGTAGAAGTATACCTTTTGTATGCAAATATTTCTTGAGGCTGATGTGTGTATGAAAACAAAATAAAGGTAAGCTAAAGAAAATCCTAAATTACTTAACCCAGAGGGCCAGTAGGATTAGGGCAATAGGCTAGAAAGCAGAAGACTGTGAGTTCTACTCCTGCCTTAGCCATGAAAGCCAGTTGTGTGATCTTGTGCTAGTCATTCTTTCTCAGCTCAACTCACCCATAAGTTTGTTATTGTGAGGAAAACAGGAGAAAGAAGTGTGTTGGTATGTTTGGTGCCTTGAGTTATTTGTAAAAATAATGAAGACAGGATACAAGTAAATAAAAAATAAACCCTGTCTACAATAGTCTGTAAGCTGTTCTCTATTATGGGGAGAGAACAGTAGAGCTCTTGAATTGCACAGACTAAAGACAGAAGGAAAAGAAAACTCAATTGCAAGGGGAAGGAAGTGATAAGAATCATTACTCTGTTTCCCTGAAAATAAGACCGCCCTGGATAATAAGCACAATTGGGCTTTTGAGGGCATATGTTAAAATAAGTTCTCCCCGGAAAATAATCTCTCCCTGAAAATATTGCAACACAGCAGCAGCAGCCACGAGGTGACCACACTCGTCACCTCCTACACCTCAAAAGTAATAAGACCTCCCCGAAAATAAGACCAAGTACTTATTTCGGGGGGATGGGTGGTCAAAAGAAAATGAGACCCCATCTTATTGTCGGGGAAACACGGTAGAATATTGTTCTGATAAGGTAGGAGATAGGAGAAATGTTATTTAGAAACAGGCTGAGTAAGTATACTAGATAAGGAGAGCTGATAGAAATTTAGTGTCCCTCTTTACATCTATTGCTCCTAATGGTCAAATATGCTTATATTTTAAAGCCAAGGCATGAAAAACTGAATTTCAGCACTTGTTCCCACTCTCCTTAGCTGAGAAAGCTGAGTTTATTGTATTTTTATAGTCTCTTAAATTTTGCAGTAAGTTTCCAGTATGAAATCAAAAGAAGAATAGAAGCTTCACCTCTCATACTGAGCAACTGTGAACTGATGTCACATTAAAGCCTTTTTGAAAGCTGATGTTCCCTGCTACAGAGAAGCCAGGTTAAATCCCAACATATTGATGTCGTTACTGGTGCCATCCATCGGTTTTTATTCTTCATATTGAATGTGACCAGTTATGAACTTTAAAGCATTCTTGCAGGCAAAGTTATTTTGATCTCTGTGTGTTTTACTTTAATATCTTTTTTAATCTCGACTTTTGTTTTTCAGGTCTTTTGGGCAAACACGATTTATTAAATAGCCCTGCAGCCTACATTCGACAGGAAATATTACATTTTCTTTTCCTTTCTGAAGATCTGAAGGCTTTCTTAAAGGAACTTAGGGAATGCTTAACTTGAAAATTGATGCCTAGTTATTGCTTTGAGTGATTAACGTCTCAACCACTATTTCATACAGTTGGAAGTTTCCTGTTTTTATCAAAACTTCAATCTGTTTTTATATTTGGCTTCTACAGTTTTCTGAATGGTAAGAAAGAAAGCAAGGTATCACATCTTCTTCTTTATTAAAAAAATATTGTTATTCAAGTTTTAACAACAATAATAAAATAAAATATAAACTGAACTCAGAAGGAGGAGAAAGTGACAAAAAACCAAATCAAAGCTATTTGGGAAAAAAGATCAAAATCAAGGCTTGGGCAGAGAGGCTTTCTCTTAGTTTCCAGAGCTCTAAAACCCACCAGAGAACATTATCATGAAATAATGTGGAGGCCACTATATGGGGTGCTTATGGGCTCAGAAGAGGAATTCTGAATTGTCAAACCACTTGCCACTTCGCTGCGGTCTTCACTGAGAGTAAGCCATCTTCAATCTGCCATTGCCTCCCAGAAGTCAGGTTTTTTTGTGGGAATTCTCCACAGCAAAGCTGATTTTACCATTAAGAAATTTTTCCTACTATTCACCCGTAATCTGCCTTTCTGTAACTGAAATTCATTATTCTATATCATGTCCTTCAAGATGACAGAGACCATGTTTTAACCTTCTTCTATGACATCATTTCAAGTACTTGAAGAGTATTGAAGATTGCACTGTAAATCTTCTATTCCCAAGATCAAACATTCTAAGTTGATTTAGACTGCCTTTATGGATTTAGGCTCTAATCTCTTCATCTCTTTTGTAGTCTGTATTTAGTTGGCTTTAATAAATAGACTAAAATTTAGTTGTGAAATGTAAATAGGTTAAATCCTAAAACAGGTTATTGAAGTTACAAAACATAATGCAGCAACAGTATTGCTCAGCAGATGCTGCTTTAGCATCCATCAATATCCTTTTAAACACATGTCTTGCATACAAGACCCAGTATCTTGTGGAGCCAAATAGTTGTGACACAATTCATATACTTAGCGGTCATTTTTTTAACAGTTCGGAAGAAACCTGAACATTTTTTGTATGTGTATAACAGTTTTTTTTTCCCCAGAGGAATGATACGAACCACAGAATTTTTTTTCTTAGAGGTTTTCTTATACTAAGATTCTAAATCTTACTTAAGCAACACTTATTATATGTTTCTAACTCTTATCACCATATCCTTATTTATTTTTGTGCCTATTACTATAGTATGTCTCTTCTAAGGAGTGAAGTTAGTATGAACTTTGATCAGGCCTTCTCCATCCTGTCTCCTTTATAAGCAGGCATGTATTGCTTACACCTCTGTAAAGCATCAGAGTTAGTTAACCATGTCCTGCTGTCTTAGCTGCAGATAGTGGGGGAAGCTCCTTGCCTGAATTTATGGCTTTCTCTAGCCACTCTTTATCTTCCTTCAGTTTGGCTGGCTTTATTTCTGACTCACATTTTATTATTTTGAGGTAATACCTGCTGCATTGTTTCAGAAATCTTAGTATCTCACAGTCCTTTAGCTGGAAAGGAAATGGTTTGTCATCAGCAACTGACTATTGATTGTCTGCAGGAGTTGGCATAGAAGCGAAGCTCCACTGTTCAACTTAGCTTTCAACTACTTATGTATCTGAATTCTGACCCCATTTTTATTGTCAATCAATGCCCCAAGCATTTCCTCCTCTCTCACCTTCAGCCTGTCAAAGTAGACCAGATAATAAAACAGATACTGAAAGGATTACAGGAAAGCTATTGTATTTTAAAGGGTACAATAACCAGAATAGAAATTTCCTGGGTTTCTGTATGTCCCAAGATACTATATCAAACACATTCAAGGTAGGGTTATATTGAATTTCTTTCTGATGTCGGTCCCAGTTCCAGGACTAAGGGTTTCCCCCCTTTCTTAACAGCTCTTGTGTTCCTTCAAAGTTAGCTTCATATTCCTCTATCCAACTTTCTCTACTACTGTTCTCATAGATTTCATATCTACAAGTCATATATAGGTAGCTCTATAAGAGCTTGTTAAAGCTCTTCTTTCCTATACTTGGGGTGCATTTTGGTTGAGCCCCTCGTATTGCTTTCCAGAATGGAGGGAAAGTAGCAGAAGGGGATAAAAAACTTACACTGTGCTGTAAGGCTCCCCCGCTACCTAAAATCTGCTTAAAGAGGCAAAAGATAGGTTCTGTGTTCATTCAAAGTTCAAAGTCACTCCCTCCAAATAATTTCAAAATAGTCACAGCCCTACTGTGTAGTCTTTTATTTTTTAATGTAAACTTATCACGAACAATAAAGTATTAAAAATTAGAACTAAAAAACAGACAGCAGAAATTTATCAAAAATTAAAAAAAAAACATAGTTGGGACCATATTTTGTTCAGTTGCTAAGTCATATGTGACTCTTTGCAACCCCATGGGCCATAGCACGACAGTTTGGCCAAATTAATGTTCAGTGCATTGATACACCATCTAACCATCTCCGCCATATATGTGTGTGTGTGTGTGTGTGTGTGTGTGTGTGTGTGTCTGTGTGTCTGTGTGTCTGTGTCTGTGTGTGTATTGTGTCAAGAATAATGGCCCGCTATGCCTTTGGTTTTATTGTGTCCTGGTATGCCCAAATATGGGAGAGGGCATACTGCTTCCATTTTCTGTCTACCGGTTCACCCTAGGAGCCATCCAGGCAGAAAGCCATTTTTTTATGTTGCCTTGTTACATTTGTGTTGCATTTATTTATTTTTATTTTTTTATTAATAAATGTTTTTTAATTTTAATTTAAAACAGGTACAGCATCTTTCTTTACATCTGTAGAAAATGTATCAATCAATTACAGATAAGTTTTGGTACATCTCCTCCACAGTCAACCAACATAACTCATATTAACTCAAGCATTATTATATATCCATTTTCATTTAACTGTAATTATTATTTAAAAATATTAATAAAAGTAATAATCTTGAACAATACCTGCCCACACTGGTGGGGGGGGGGAAAGGGCAAATAAAAAATAAAAATTAAAATAAAAAATTAAAATAATACAAAAAAAGACAAAAACGACAAGAGACAAGACAGGAAAACAAAACAAAACACAGGTGTCTATTATGAAAAAAAAAGAAGAAGTATATCAACTGGTTACAACATGCTTTGGTGCTTCTCTTCCATTAACTCATATTAATTCAAATATCTTAACTCGAATATTTACCATATCAACATCATTATACCTCCAGTTTTAATTACCTATGGTTATTTAAACATCCTTCATCCTTAGCTATGCTAAAGAATTAATCCATAACACATGCTGTCAATTCATTTACTTATTTGTAAAATCCTCTATTATCATCAAATCCTCATGTCCTATTTTAGCTGGACATCCATGATATTTAATTATATCATATATCATAACATTTTCCCAGTATTGATTAACATTTGATTGTATGTATTTTATTTAGTTTTTTTAATAGTGATAATTATTGTAGTTAATACTCTTTATGTATAATCTAAAGATGTTTTCTCATATCCAATTGTTAGTTATCATATCAACTCCACATTATATACATTACTATCAATATCAATTATTATTCAACTATACCTGTTACAAAAAAAACAATTAGGTTTAGCTAGTTTTCAATTGCATTCTTCAGTCTATCAGCCAGTTCCAAATTATATATATTACTATCCATATCAGTCATTATTCAGCTATATCTATTACACATTAAGGTAATCAGATTTAGCTAATTTTAAATTACGTTCTTCCATCTGTCAGCCAGTGTCTCTCCAATAGCAAAGTCTTCTCAAGCCAATTGCCATGCGTTGGATAAATTTACCAAATGTTTTCATAAGCAAATCCAGACAAAGACATTTTCGCACCTTTGGACTCTGAATGTCAGTGATGAAATAATAATGTTGTCCTGGGCTTGTAAAATTTTCCAAGTTAACTTTAATTCTCAAGGGTGGATTTTCCATTCCTCCTGCACTCTGTCTCTTTAAATGAGTCTTCTTTATAGCTCCCCCCCTCCTTTCTTCCTCTGAGATAGACCAGACACCATTTCTCACATTTTCCATTTGTATTTCAGGAACATTTAAACATTCAACGATCTCAGTTTTTACTTCATATTTTAAAATCAGATGATCCAATTTTCTTTCCAGCCTTTGATAAGAGTCAAAAAGCCCTCTACATGCGGAAAAAAGAATCTGAAATGAAATCTTAGAGGTATTTTGAGACACCATGATGTGTTGCAGTTAAAAATTGCAAGCTCTTTTTTTTCCCCACAGACTTCGAAGCACTTTTCTTATTCTCTTGCAGGCTGTGCAATCTTATCTGATCGTAAACAGAGCCAAGTAATAAAGTAATAAAAATGTCGAATCGTGACGGGCTAATTAGTAGAAAATAAATTTTACGATCCACTTAGGGAGAGTCAGAGGGGGGAGGATGTCGAGGAGTTTCTTGAAGCATTTAAGAAGTAAAGTAACCACCAGCCATAAATCCATTAAAAAAAGCCAATTCGCCGCTAAATTTCCCTATTCTTTGGTTTCAGTTAGCTTAAGTTTTTAACGCGAACAGTCTCTCTTGGATAATAAAATCAGCTTACCAGATGACATCACTTCTACCATTCTTAGGGGCAACCTGCAGTTTCAGTTAGCACGCAGCTAATCCAGAAAGGAATTGGCATGAGGAGTTAATACCCCCCCCCCCAGAGACTTGCGGGTGTCTCTGAGGTCCTGGGTCTCTCCTCACCTTCACTGTTGTCTCCGGGACAGCTAGAGTTCAAAGAACCCGTCCAAAAATCCTTCGGTATAGAGGAATTTCAGGAGTAGCCTGAAACTCCATCTTCTCACTGCTAAGCCCCGCCTTCTTCCCTGTGTTGCATTTATTTATTTATTTATCAGCACAAATGCTATATACATATACATATACATACACACACACACACACACACACACACACACACACACACACACACACACACACACACACACATATATATATATATATATATATATATATATATATATATATATATATATATATATATATATAAAATTTCATACAACATGAACAATTAGATTTTAGCAAACCCTTTGGTGTATTCACACTATTCTCATGTTCCTATATAATTTGTTGTGAATAAATGAATAAATAACTCTTCATTTACATGAATTCATATAATGAGAATCCTTTTCACTAACTTTGTTTGAGATTCCATCCTGTTGCTTCTTTTCCATAAAAACCAAATTGTGTTTGGGAAGCTTATCTCTCCCTTTCTGTCAAAAACAACAAAGCTCACTTCTAAGAAGGAGATATGTTGTAAAGGGATCTTTTTTCCTGAATATCATCAATATTTAGCTTGGCAGTTATTTGGTTATAATTGATCTCTAATCTGGACTAGTTCATTAGGTACTGCAAAAATCAATGTAATGAGATGATAGTATAGCAGGCATTGTTTTCAAAGGGAGCTTTCATCACTTTCCCCAAGGAAGAAGCAATGTTATGTAAGTCCTGCTGTGACTGCAAGAGAATATAATATGGGAATGTGGAAGCTGTTCTGAGTCATGTTTTAACAAAAAGCATTGCTTTTTTTCTAAATCATTCTGTTAAAAAGCTCAGGCATAGTTGAAAAATAAAACAAAACAGCTCATCTTTTCCATTTGCTGCTACTTTCATTTAACCTTATTCAATTGGTAGCATTTTGCTAGCATATCGCCCCCCTCCATCCCAGAGCTCTGTCCTTTGTGCAGATTTCTAGTCTCATTGGGAACATTTAAACTCTTGGGTGGTTTTTCTGTTATCATTTCTCCACAAAATAATAGTAGGTTCAAAGGAATAGGAGTAATTTTTCCTTTTAGCATTGCCTATTGAAGAAAAATGCTTTTACTTAGATGTAATTTATAAGAAGGAATGAAACATACATCAGTCAGAAATTTATTTACACAAGCCTGTGAGGTATAAATGAAAATGGGCAGAAAACACATAACATATATTGCCTAGAGATCTATAGGGAATAAGTGCTACTTTTATTGGCATTACTCTACATAGGATACCTGCTCTGATTTCCAACAAACCCTTTAAGTTTATGGTATAATGATGATCTTCTTTCAATTTATGTAAAGTCCTTGTTTGTTATGTTTGTCCTTTTGTTTTCCAAAATATTGGGATAGGAAATGAGCCTTTTTTAAAAGGTAAAGCCCCCCTCCCTTTTTGGAAAAGAGGTATTTTTTTTGTCTATATCTTTTTGCACAAGAGACCAGATTCAATGGTCCACGGATGCCTTGGACTAAGATAGAATGGGCAACTTGTAGATATATACCCATTGGTCTCTTTCTGTAAATCACGTCACCAAATTCTAGTAACAAATATACTTCAAAAATAATGTGTGCACTTCTTTTGATACATTTTATTATGTAGTGGGCTTCAGTAGACAAGAATCAGACCAGCATAGCTACAACAGCATTTATTGACTCAAAAACTGGAACGGCAAATGCCTGCAATTTATACTCCGGGCCAACAGGGTCTTAACTAATCATAATGCTTGAAAAAACCATCCAAATATGAATGTTGAAAGTTTCCCTCCAAAACAGTTGGAGTTAACAGTGAAGGTCATCTAAAGATTAGTTTCACTTTAGCAGGGTTAACAGTTAGGGTCATCTGAAGGTTAGTTTCATTTTAGCAGGGGTTAACACAACTTTTTCATTTAATACATAACACATTTTCCCAGAAAATTCAGCCCTGCAGCATCAGTACATAATAGTTCAGCCTATTAGCCGACATAATTAAAAATAATATTGTGTGTTTATTTAGAAGTGTTCCACTGCTGCTTCATGGTTCTTTTATACAAAACCTGTACAAAAGCTGAGATAAAAGTTCCCAAAGCATGGGTAATTATAAATTCACTTTATTCTGTGTTGGTCTAATCTCATCCTATCCAGTTCTTACTATCTCGCTTTTTGAAGGATTTGGAGAACTAAAACTAAGAAGGATAATTAAGGAACTAAAAATTAAGTTTTGTCAAATAACCTGAGAATGTTTATCTTTGTGAACAAAAGATTGTAGGGTGGGGTAGGGTGTGGGAAATATGATAGTTCGATTCAGTATCTAAATGGAGATTATAAATTATAAGAAAGCAGATTCATTGACTATTACAAAGTAACTTCATAACCGTAAGAGTAATTCAGATGGAAACTACAGGATTGATGATTGCTGCTTCACTAAATGTGTTCATACAGAAGTGAGGAATCCATTTGCCAATGATGGTTTAATTTGGTTTTCTACACTGGACGGGAAGACTCAGAGTTCTTAACAGCCTCTTCCAACTAGCCTTTTAGGGCTTGTTAAATTTATTAGGCATTATTTTTCTCATGATAATTTTCACAAAAACATTCAGGATAGTATTTATTAAATACAATGCTTTTCCAAATATATTGAAAAAAAAGGGAAAAGTACAGTTGATTGCAAGTTTATTTCCTTATAAATTAACATGACATATAAAGTACTGACTCAGATAACTCCAGGAAGCTAAAGAATTATGCTCTGTGGTTTTTTTCTACACAAAAACAGTTCATGTGAACAGAGAACTAAGAATATAGAGAGGCACATACAAGGCCCCACCCCTTTCTCTCACATAATACTACACAATCAACTGCAGCACTAAAGAGGACTTGTACTCTTGTTTATTAAAAATGTGATTACATTTCTAATTTGGAATTATGTTATTAGAGTCCTGGATCACATGGACATGTGCAGTAGCATTCAGGCCAATGCATATAAATATTTTTTTTCTTAAAAAATCCATAAAAGCTGGAACACTTGGAATTGATGGAAGTCAATAGTGCAAAGTCCTTTCCCCCCCAATTTGAAACTCTCATATACAGTATAGCTGGATTCCTTTATGTTGGATTCTGCTTTGTGTTGGATTCCAATTACCTGAAGTTCTGCTACTTCCCAAAATGCTTTTTCATTTCTCTAGAATTTGTCCAGTAGCACAAAAGGTCAACCCCAATATATTTATTACAGATATGTGAATAAGCCAAGATTTAATCTAAAATTGAGATTAGGTGGCAAGATAAAGTTGAAATACTAGGTTCAAGATTTGAAAGCAACCAGATTTGATTTCAACAGATGTAAAATTCAATTTTATGAAATATTCAATTATAGGATACAATGGAGAAGTATCAGAACTTCTGTTTCTCTTAAAATTCTTCTTTTTCTTTTGCAAAATGAGATATAAATGGCGAGATTTAGATGGATTTAGCTTTGCCAAGTTCCAGCCAAATTGCTTTAAGAATGTCTTTGCAATGCATTGTTGAGTTATTTGATGAGCAGGGAAAAGACAGCAAATCAGACACGCAGTTGTTCAGCAAATATTATATGGAGGAATTTTTGTTGCTTTCCACAATCTTTTTTTAATGAATGAATTCAGAGAATCAGTGCATGATGACATGAATCCATAAATTTATTGGTGTTGCTCCATTATTTTGCAATAATAAAGAAATAAGTCTTAAACCAACTATTTTTTTAACCAAACACTTACAAAACCATGTTCTTGATCAAAGAATAGTTTATCCCTTTCTGTTGGCTTGTAAGATATTGTTTAGCTCACTACTCATGTCAATTTTAAAATTACCATGCTATCCTGCCCTTCCTGTTTTGATTATACACGGAAGAAAAAATTACAAGAATATTTGCTGCTCAATCATCTTTGAATGTTTTCAAAGCAATTTATTCATGCTGGTTTGGTTCTGTAGTACTGCCACTTTTTATAGATTTGCTTCAAAGCTGATTTGATTAAAACTTTCTTGAAACAATGATATCTTCAGTGCTTTACATAATTCTAATTCTTATAGCCTTCTTTTACTCTAAGGTTAAGAATGATGTCCTTTTAGTTATCTTTCTTAGAACAATTCTATGAATTATGATAGCCCCTATGTACTCATGAGTTCCCTGGCCACGTGGAGATATGCATCTCTTTGTTACATCACACTATTTGAGATAATGCAGATAATCTTGGGAAACCTGTTAAGGATCACATTCTTTATTATAAATATAGTTCACTATTATTAATATTTATGTTATTACTTTCTTATTGTAATAGCTAAATTCCCTATCTGTACCTTTCATTTTGTATAGTACAAAACTTAACTTTTGCCCTGTTGTGGAAAGCCTGTCCAATTAAATTAGGAATTAAAGTAAGTGGAGACAGATATAACAAAGTATCGTTTATTGCTATCCACCATTAGAATGATCACTGAGCTCTTTGCAAAACAGCACAATTCCCACAATGTTATGTGTTATCTATTCTCTGAACTGATATATAGGACCTACAGGAATACAAAATTATGACACAGCCTTTACTGCAAGAATCTAGAATTCGGTAATAACATGGGGTAACCTTATTATGGGCTGAACTGATATGTCTTGATTCTCCTCTTCTAGAAGCTCCAGCCCACTTTTTTTCTGTTGATATGAACCCTTTCTGATATAAATAATGTCCTTTGTTGTACCTATATACTGACTCCCTTTACTAGACAGAAAAGAAAGCTGATTTTTGTAACTTGTCTGCTCCCTTCCAAGTTCATGACGCAGCGTCAGCTTGCCTGTTATGCCCACTATATGGTTATGTAAGGACAATATTATTGTTCCCCAGAGCCCAAATGGTTACAGAACCTAATACTATCTTTCCTTCACCTACACTTTTTTTTATATTCAGTAAGTTTATGGTAACAAAAGGTCTCTTTGTTTAGTATTAGTTCAACTATGTTTAGACTTTAAGTATTCCAGATAAAATATACAACCCTTGGAGAAGGAAGATCTGTACAAACACACACAACACAGCAAAAATTAAGAAAACCACATTACTGTATGTTGATGAGCACTTATAAGAAAGAGGTGTTAACCTCCCAGCACTGATTTTTGTTCACACTTTCAATATTGAACTCAAGAAAAAATAGATGAACAAATTATCATAAGATTGTGAAGAAACCCCCTTTCTCAATAAAAGCATTATCAATTTGTTTGGACTGGCTGAGATGCTGTGTTTTTAAAAGTACTACTTTTAACATGAAGGTAACAAAAAGTTTGACATATTTTTCTATGATAAAGGAGAAAATTGTCCAACTTCCCACATCTCAAAAAAGTTTGAAATATGAATTTTTGGCAAGGTATGAACACAGAGTTTATTTGCTGTAAAGGAAAGTATTAGCTGATTCAAATGTCTCCATCTACCATTTGGGATTTACTAGTTTTATTCTTTTATTACTGCATGATTCAATTAAAGTACATTTTTATTTGCAATATTATTGTGTCATGGGCTCTATATTTCTGGAATTTAAGAGCTAAACCTTAATTTTATTTTCCTTCTAGAGTTGTTATATAACTATCAAATCATTTGTCACTCTATAAATTATCTATGTGAAACAGGAGCTCAGCACCTGATTGTTCCTATCAGATGATGAAAAGCCAAGGAGGGTTGAAACTGAGGGGTAGAAACATTCAGGAAAGCATGGGGTACACTAATCTAGAAAATCGGAGGGAGAGGAAAGAATCCCAAAACTATGCCATGTATACTAATATATCAGGCAAGACCTTGCCAGAATAGAATTTTCCTATCTAATCTCATTATCTAAAGAGGACTTGCTAATAATATCCTCTTGAAAAATACATGGAGATGGAGAAGGCAGCAGGCATGCTTCATGGTAATCCCAATCTTTGGAACACTATCTCCACAGGTTGCATAGGTTATATCTTTTTAGTCTTCTAAATAGAAATAAAAGCTGTATTTTTTCATCTTTCAGACTTTATTGCCAGTTTGAGAAGAGATTTGAGATTTGAGAAGTTTATTTATATGCCGCCCTTTTCCCTGGGGGGACTCAGAGCGGCTTACAACTCGAAAAAGGGGGGGGGTAAAAAAAACATTTAACACGTAGGACAGTACGTCATTAAACACACAACATTCATACCATTCGGGTGGGTTACAGTCTTTAGCCCCAGGCCTGACGGGATAGCCAGATTTTGAGGGCTGTGCGGAAGGTCTGGAGGGTGGTGAGGGTGCGAATCTCCACGGGGAGATCATTCCATAGGGTCGGAGCTGCCACCGAGAAGGCTCTCCTCCGCGTGGTTGCCAGTCGACATTGACCGGCAGATGGGACTCGGAGGAGGCCTAATCTATGGGATCTAATAGGTCGAGTGGAGGTGATTGGCAGTAGGCGGTCTCTCAAGTACCCAGATCCACTACCATGAAGGGCTTTATGGGTGACAAGTAGCACCTTGAAGCGTACCCGGAGATCAACAGGTAACCAGTGCAGCTCGCGGAGGATAGGTGTTATGTGGGTGAAGTGAGGTGCACCCACAATTGCTCGCGCGGCCGCATTCTGGACTAGCTGAAGTCGCCGAATACTCTTCAAGGGCAGCCCCATGTAGAGCACATTGCAGTACTCCAGCCTAGAGGTCACAAGGGCACGAGTGACTGTTGTGAGAGCCTCCCGGTTCAGGTAGGGGTGCAACTGGTGCACCAGGCGAACCTGGGCAAATGCCCCCCTGGTCACAGTTGACAAATGGTGTTCAAAAGTCAGCTGTGGGTCCAGGAGGACTCCCAAGTTGCGGACCCTGTCTGAGGGGCGTAGTGTTTGACCCCCAAGCCTGAGAGATGGAATACTTGCCGAATTAGTGGGAGGAAAACACAACAGCCACTCGGTCTTATCTGGGTTGAGCACGAGTTTGTTAGCCCTCATCCAGTCCCTAACAGCTTCAAGGCCCTGGTTCATCACGTCCACCGCTTCATTGAGTTGGCACGGGGCGGACAGATACAACTGAGTATCGTCCGCATACTGGTGGTATTTTATCCCGTGCCGCCGAATGATCTTGCCCAGCGGTTTCATGTAGATGTTGAAAAGTAGGGGGGACAAGACCGAACCCTGCGGCACCCCATATGTTAGGGGCCTAGGGGTCGATCTCTGCCCCCCAACTAACACCGACTGCGACCTGTCTGAGAGGTAAGAGGAGAACCACCGCAAAACAGTGCTTCCCACCCCCACCTCCTGCAGTCGTCGCAGAAGGATACCATCGTCGATTGAGGAACGATGGCTATCATACATATTTATCTGAATATTTTTATTTATTATTATATATGTATTTATGGTAAAACAGGGATGCGGTGGCTCAGTGGCTAGGATGCTGAGCTTGTCAATCAGAAAGGTTGGCAGTTCAGCAGTTTGAATCCCTAGTGCTGTGTAACCAAGTGAGCTCCCATTACTTGTCCCAGTTTCTGCAAACCTAGCAGTTTGAAAGCATGTAAAAATGCAAGTAGAAAAATAGGGACCACCTTTGGTGGGAAGGTAGCAGTGTTCTGTGCACCTTTGGCATTTAATCATGCTGGCCACATGACCACGGAGGCATCTTCGGACATTGCTGGCTCTTCGGCTTTGAAATGGAGATGAGCACCGCCCCTAGATTTGGATACAACTAGCACATATGTGCGACAGGAACCTTTACGTTATGTATGGTAATGTGTGCTGCATATATATTAGAATGGATTGTACATATTATTTAGACACAAAAATCACAACAACCCACTTCTAGATTTTTACCAAGAAAACTGCACAGCCACATCTACGAAGCCATGAGAAATTAAACTTGACCAAGGAGGCTTGAATTTCAATGTGAAGTTTGAGATTTCATTGGATTCTAACTAATACTATAATTAAGCAAATATTTGCAGGAAGCATAAGAGTATTAACCTGGCTATAAATCTGAACACATTTTTAAATTAGGTCAGGGACCAAATACTACTATTCGTTGTTAAGACTTTTCAAAAAAGGAACTTTAAAAGAAGAAAAAGAATGCTTTAAGTTCTATGATTACTCACAATGGTAAAGTCAAAACAATACACCCAGTAGTGACCAGCATTTTGTAATAAATTTTATAAGCTCAAAGGCTGCATTTGTTTTTGGAATGCCTTCTAAGACCACAGTCTTTTCCCTTTCCAAAACCCCACTTCTATCATAAATCTTTTTTTTAAGAAATAATAGTTTGCCTTCTCTTAAGACAAGGGCTGTAATTCAAGGTATTATCTATTATCTTCAAAACCTTATATGGCACATGGCCAGGTTTCTCTGAAAAAAATATACCTTACCTACCAGATTGGAGAGGAGCTGGCTCATTCCAATCCTTCTTTCTTAAATGTTGCATCTGATGTAACCAAGAAAATATTTCTTGAAGTTTTGTCTACATTGTGGAAGTGTCTTTCTGAAATGTGGAGGGCTCCTTACACTTCTTACTTCTTGGAATACTGTTAAGATTTGGCTTTTTTTCAGGTGCTGGATTAGGTAGTGAGATAAGCCCAACAATCATACTGTGATGGTATTATTATAGCATTTAGTGGCTTGAAAATGTTTTTTTATTTTGTTTTTTGTTGTTAGCTGCCCAGTTATTTTATATTAGTATAAAATATATTTGAAATAATTATGAACTAAATACATAAATTCAATATCTATTCTTCATATCAACTATAGAAATTGTTAGAAAGAATCCTATATGTATATCTTTATAGAAACACATTGTTTCATTGTGCAAAGTGAAATTCTAGTCCAGTCTCTGTGATTTATATAGAGAGGATTGTTCCACGCATGCTTTCCAATGTACTGTATGATTTCTATATGCATGGCTATTAGACACAAGATTATCACAGATGAATTTCCCTACATAATCATACAACACTTTCTTTTTAATGATGTCATCTGAAACTATCCATATTAAACATCTAACTATTGCTATTGATCCCAGAATGAATGTACAAGAATATGAACACTAATATACACAGAGAAGAAATATAATATATTTATATTTTTCTCTTATAGAAATACCAGAATATTTCCTTACCTAGTTAAGGATATTTATTCAAGTATGTTATTCTACCATGGCACACAAAGATGCCGTAAGAAAATTATATCTTGTCTTATAATGTCGAGCATAATATCTTTTCATGACTCTTTGTACCACTCACAGCAATTATAGTTTATAGTTTATAGTTTATTGGAATTTGTAGGCCGCCCTTTTCCCTGAGGGGACTCAGGGCGGCTCACATAAACTAGGAAGGGGGGGAATACAGACAACAAAATAGAGACAAATACTAAAATGGTAAGCAACATACATTCATCATTCGGGAGGGGTCACTATCCTTATCCCCAGGCCTGGCGGGCGAGCCAGTTCTTCAAGGCTGTGCGGAAGGCTTGGACGGTGGAGAGGGTACGGATCTCTACAGGGAGCTCGTTCCAAAGGGCCGGGGCTACTGCTGAGAAGGCCCTCCTCCTTGTAGTTGCCAGCCGACACTGGCTGGCCGATGGGATACGGAGGAGGCCTAACCTATGAGATCTTATTGGTCGCAGGGATGTAATTGGCAGAAGGCGGTCTCTCAAGTATCCAGATCCACTGCCATGAAGGGCTTTATGGGTGATTAGTAGCACCTTGAAGCGCATCCGGAGATCGACAGGTAGCCAGCGCAGCTCGCGGAGGATAGGTGTTATGCGGGTGAATCGAGGAGCACCCGCAATCACTCGCGCGGCTGCGTTCTGCACTAGCTGAAGTCGCCGGATGCTCTTCAAGGGCAGCCCCATGTAGAGCACATTGCAGTATTCCAGCCTAGAGATCACTAGGGCCCGAGTGACTGTTGTGAGAGCCTCCCGATTCAGGAAGGGTCGCAACTGGCGCACCAGGCGAACCTGGGCGAATGCCCCCCTGGTCACAGCCGTTAGGTGGTGGTCAAATGACAGCTGCGGATCCAGGAGGACTCCCAAGTTGCGAACCCTCTCTGAGGGGTATAGAATTTGACCCCCCAGCCTGAGTGATGGTGTATTAGTCAAATCTTTGGGAGGAAAACACAACAGCCACTCGGTCTTTTCCGGGTTGAGCACAAGCTTGTTAACCCTCATCCAGTCCATAACGGCCTCGAGACCCCGGCTCACCATATCCACCGCTTCATTGAGTTGGCACGGGGCGGACAGATACAATTGAGTATCGTCCGCATATTGATGGTATCTGATCCCGTGCCTGCGGATGATCTCTCCCAGCGGTTTCATGTAGATGTTAAATAGTAGGGGGGATAAGACCGACCCCTGAGGCACCCCATAATTTAGGGGCCTAGGGGACGATCTCTGCCCCCCCACTAACACCGACTGCGACCTGTCCGAGAGGTAGGAGGAGAACCACCGTAACACGGTGCCTCCCACTCCCACCTCCCGCAGTCGTCGCAGAAGGATACCATGGTCGACGGTATCGAAAGCCGCTGAGAGGTCAAGGAGGACCAGGATGGAGGGATGTCCTTCATCTCTGGCTCTCCAAAGATCATCCATCAATGCGACCAAAGCGGTTTCTGTGCTGTAGCCGGGTCTGAAGCCTGACTGGAAGGGGTCTAGATAGTTTGCTTCCTCCAAGGACCGTTGGAGCTGAAAGGCCACCACCTTCTCAACAACCTTTCCCAGAAAGGGAAGGTTGGAGACAGGGCGATAACTATTAAGGACAGCCGGATCCAAGGATGGTTTCTTCAGGAGGGGTCTCACCACCGCCGCTTTCAGTGCGGCGGGGAAGTTCCCCTCCCGAAGGGAGGCGGTCACAACCGCCTGGATCCAGCCTCGTGTCACCTCACTGCAGTCCCTGACCAGCCATGAGGGACACGGATCCAAAGCACAGGTGGAGGTACTTACAGCTCTCATGGCCTTGTCCACATCCCCGGGGGTAACATCCTGAAACTCAACCCAGAGCTGTTCTACTTGGTCCCCCAGTGTCTCGGCTGGAGCTGCAGGAATGGAGTCCAAGTCCGACCGAAACCGAGCAATTTTGTCCGCTAGAAATTGGGCATATTCTTCGGCTCTGCCCTGCAAGGGCAGAGGATTGTGAGGATTGTAGGAGAACCATTGGCTTAAAAATAAATCTGAAAAAGAGTCAGATTATATTTCCTAAATTCACCAAAAATGGAAAACAAATTGAGAAGATTAGATGTAGAAGATCATTACATATAGCTTGGCCAATGGATCTCAATAGAAAGTGATAGAATAAAGAAAATTGAATGGCACGTTAAATATGGTTGGCAAGTATTCAAGAAGCTAAGCATAATTTTCAAGAATAATGGCCCGCTATGCCTATGGGTTTATATTTATTTTCTTTTGAGAGTGGGAATCAGAATTTCATCTTTAATGCGTGCCAGTGTGTTCACAGAAAAAAAATGACAATAAAGATTACCATATCTTATATCTTATATCTATCTTATATCTTTTACATCTTATAACTTAATGTTATATCTATCTTGTCCTGCCCTGGCTTATCTTACCCTAGTTTACATCTCATCTCATCTTATCTCTCCAGGGTTAGCCTTACTTAAATTATTCTTTCCAATTCCATGACACCAATATTAATTTTTATTGTTTACCATTTCACAATATTTTGTCATACAAATACTGCTTTTGAAATGATACATTGGGCAAAAAGTCATCCAAATGTATTAATTAAAAAAGAGAGATTGCAATTTGAGTCCCTGAATAATTATAAATTCTCTAAAATACAGAATCTTTATATGATATTAGCTGGATTAACTACATGAAGAGTAGTTTTTCCCTCTAGTTTTTGCCATTGCAAGGTGGAAGTGGCTCATTAAAGATTCTTTAGAGGCTTACATTAGTGTAAATTATGAGGTAGAACAATGTCTTATGCAAAGTGTGAATTTCTGTTCAAGTAATTGTATTAGCATAATTATCTTTTTTAGAAATTAAATGCATCTTATTGCACTTGATGTGCCATAAATTGTACAAAAAAGGAACTTTTCACTTGTGCATCTATACTGTTTTCAAGTAACTAGCTATATTGCACCCTATAAACCAAAATTAAATGTATACATTATATCAACAGGGGGGATAATGCTATTCAAATAGGGGGGAAACTGTGTGTAGCTTGTGCTTCCAACTCAGATTAAAAAAATAGACCTGGTGAAAACCAATTAGGTAATACATTAAATTATTTTTATTCCCTTTTTAAAATGTCCTGGCTTTTCATTTTAGAGTTCATTTAACTGTATATTTTACATCACTGGGGATAAAATTCTAACATATTATAATGTAATTTGAATAAAATTTTGGAATGTACTATTTTAAAGAAGAATGATAACTTACTTTATATAGTCCATTGGCTCCTGAATTTTGTAACTATTTTCACCTTATTCCTGAACTTTTGGGATGGCTGCAGATTCAGTTGCCAAACTGAATTTCAAAGGAGTCTGGTGGAAATTGATTGGTCAAAGTACTTTCACTCTTCATGTAACTTGAGAGACATATATTTCATTGTTTTTGGACAATTTTTGGATGGTGTACTTAAATTATTTAATCATTTACTCTGATGTTCCTGCTTTTTACACAGAATGAGTTGAAAGATTTTTCATCACCTTCATGACTTTAGTCTATGTACTAAGATGAAAAAATGATCTGATTGAATTTGACTATTTGTACAGTCTTATGTTCTTTTACTGAATTCTCAGATAGATCCAGTTAAAGAAAAACTCATTCTTAGAAGATTTCTCTTAGAAGATTTCCATACCATCAGGGAGATCTGGCCTTTGTTAACTTTCAACACAATTTCTACTTTTGCTGTACTAGTCACACCTCTTATTTGTTCCACAAAAAAAAAATTCTTTCTACATGGTAGTCTCACATTCAACAAGACAATATTCTTGTCAATCAGATATTTACTTGTAAGCCCTTTGTCCACAAACCAAATGTCACCTAAGCTAGTCTATTTTTGATTTACCTTGGGCGCTATGCTTTTTCACCCCATTCCAGAATCTGACATTAACCTCTTCTCCTGTGCATTTTTTTCCATTCAACTTCTACGTGTAAAAGCAAATGTGAGGAAATTTTGGCCATCATGGAAACCTTTCAAAATTGACACCTCAGTAAATACTACTGAAGATCAAAATGCCACAAAAATGTGGATTGGCTAGAAATTTCTCACAGACTCCAATAGCAACTGGTTAGGGAGCAAAATTGTTTTTCCTTGTAACTTTCATATATCTATTTTTACTAACAATGGGTATCTTATTATATAAGCCACAATATTTCTTACCAAACATACTCCTTCTACTTCCATTCTTTTTTAACTACATCTCCACAACACTTAGCTTTTATTAGACCAGATGTCATGACTTAAATTTCCTCCTGTCATTTGTTGTCAGTCCAAGCCATTAGAATTAGGATATTCCCTTACAGCAGGAGTGTCAAATTCATGGCCTGCAGGCCACATGCGTCACATGTTGGCCACAACCACCCCAGTTTTAGCAAAGGGGGAAAAAGTCCTGATACATCATGTGATGACGACATGATGACATGAGTTTGACACCCCTGTCTTACAGCAAGTGCTTTAGCTCTCTTGAGCCTATTACTGACCTTGGTTTTTCTTCTAAGCTAGTGCATTTCATTCCCTGTTGTAACATCACTTCTAATCATGTAATAAGTGGTCTGTTTATTCAGCAAGTTGTCCAAGATCACATTTGCCCAATTAACCAATTTATGATAAAGAATCTCATGGTTATTCTAAGCTGTGACTGCATTCCATATACAATTCCTCATTTTGGGTACAACCCTGGGGAGGGGCGGAAGCAAAAACAAAACCCCCACAATTTGATGAGAAAGCTATAATGCAGTGTAATTTTGTAATACAATTAACGAAATCCAGTATTGAGAACAAGTAGAGTCTGTAACCTGGGTTATTCATTTCTTCCTAATAAATCAACAACAAAGGGAAATTGAATATGTAAATGCCACCATCTCTTCCTTGATTTATTTTTATGTTATTACACCAAATGGCCAATAATCACTCATGAACTGAGTGCACATTATAAAAAGAGATGTAATAAGAAAGGAGATTATGAACAATACATATGCAGAATCGTGTTCAAATTAACTTGTATACATGAAGTTTTTTTTATATCTGAGATTATTATAGTAGTAAAAGCTGACCTATTGCTTATTATCTGCAGTTTGGATGATAAAAATGAAAAAGGAATGAAATGAAGGTCCAACATTTTCTTTGAAGTTTCTATCCCATTTTGTTTTCTAATTGCTTTGTTTTGTAACAGATTCTCTATCTGTTTAGTCTTTTCCATTTAAAGGCACCAGTTGATGGCAAACTTAAGAAAAGGGCAGTAGAAGATTTATTCAAATACCTAAAATTTATTTAAAGGAGTAATTTATATTAAAATAAACCATGAATCTGTAATAATGCATCAGATATAGGAGCATCCCGAACCAGAGAGTTAAACCAGGCACAACAATACATCTTACATCTCCAGAAATTCATTTCTGATTTTAGAAGCTAGTTAACTTCAGAAATGTAGCAAGCTTAACACATAAAGTACTTTACCAAAGACAGATGTGTAGTCAAATATTGCCAGAAGTTGTGTCTACCACAGAACATAAGAATCAAGCTGTGTATGGTATGCAGCATACAATAGGTGTAACAGAGTATGAGAGAGTTTTAGGCTTTACATTGCAGGCCTTTTCCTTTTGCAATTTTGAGTCAATGAACTTTGGGCCATTTCTTTCCCTGCCTTGAGAATCAGAGACATTGTACAAAAAATGCAATTCCAGAATTTTAGAAAGAGGCCAAAAGTATATTGTTATCAAAGGATGGACAAAATTTAATTTCTACTATAGATTATTTATAGACCATTTTCTTCATTGAATAATGATTATAAGGTGTTTTCATCGATTTTGACCTCCAAAAGCATGATAGATACTTCCTAGTTAGAAGTAGAGTATTATAGAAAACCTTAGCATAATCCAGTCAAATTTTCAGAAAGTGGGGATAAATTGGCAGTTTTGAAGAAAATAGGAAGAATCTGGAAATGACAAGAATTTGATAGGAGGGATAGCCATTCACTATGAGTAGCCTGAATAGTAACATAAATAGAGAAATAATAATAATAATAATAATAATAATAATAATAATAATAATAATAATGACAAACAAAACAGGCAAGGTCATAGAAGATGATGGAATAGAACTTGAAAATGAAGAAATGATAAAGGCAGTAAAACCAGAAGAAGGCAACAAGTACTTAGGGATTTTAGAGGCCTCTGACTTAATGCATAATAAAGTCAAGGAATTAACTTCAGTCAAGTACATTCAATGAATTCGCAAGATATTAAAGTCCAAATTGAGTGGAGGAAACATCATAAAAGCCATAAATACCTGGGCTATACCTGTAATCCAATACTCTGCAGGAATAATTGACTGGACCCATATGGAGTTGGACAATTTGGACAGAAAAACAAGGAAGCTTATGACAATGAATCATGCTTTGCATCCTAAAAGTGATGTTTACCGATTATATCTACCAAGAGCAGAGGGTGGTCGTGGACTCATACAAGTAAAACAGACTGTGGAAGAAGAAAAACACAGTTTGAATGATTACATCTAGAAAAGTGAAAAACCAATGATTAAGGAAGTAAATAAAGAAGGCCTTTTAAAGACAACTAAGTCAAAAGCTGAATATAAGAAAGAAGTAATTGAGAAGCGAGCTGAAAATTGGAAAAACAAAGCTATGCATAGCCAATAGTTGAAATGTATTGAAGGCAAAGCTGACCAAAAGCTAACTTGGAACTGGTTAAGATCAGGAGCACTGAAAAAAGAAACAGAAAGCTTTATTTTGGCAGCTCAAGAGCAAGCCTTAGCCACAAACTGCATGAAGGCAAAAATTCAATATGTTACCACCAACAGCAAATGTTGCCTCTGTAATGAGAAAGATGAGACAGTTGACCACTTGAGCAGTGGGTGCAGCAAAATTTCACAAACTGACTACCTACAATGCCATGACTGCGTTGCTAAGATCATTTACTGGAAATTGTGCCAAAAGTTTTGGATTTGAGTACAGCAAAATCCACTGGGATTATCAGGTCCAGAAGGTTTTAGAGAATGAGAAAGTCAAGATCTTGTGGGACTTCAGAATTCAGACTGACAGGCACTTGGCCCACAACACACCTGACATAACAATAGTTGAAAAGAAAAAAAGTATCGTTTATTGACATTACAATACCTGGAGATGCACGAATTGAAGATAAACAGCAAGAAAAAATTACAAAGTACTGGGACTTGCAAATTGAAGTTGAGGAACTGTGGAAAAATAAATCGGGTGTTGTACCGATTGTAATTGGAGGCCTTGGAGCAATACCTAAAGGGCTGCATTGCTATTTGGAAATTTTAAATTTATCAGACTTGAACATTCTGATTCTACAAAAAAACCACCCTACTTGGAACAGCTTATATCCTCCAACGTTACTTTAACAGTTCCTAAGTCCTTGGTGAGGATTCAAGCTGTTGAGCTACCAACCAGCTCCAAAGGCTGTGAATCTCACCAAAGATTAACAAAATAACAATAACAACAACAACAACTCTAATCATACTCTGCTAACATTTTTCCCATTTCCCTTAATATTTAAGTTGGCCCAAATTTATACTGGAATCCTCTGATGAATGCAATTTCCCTTTATATCTTCTGATAGTTCTTCTGAAAGAAGAAATAAAGTTTGTTCATTCTAGCCAGAACTTGACTAGCAGCAGATTTCTTTTATACCAAACATTTATACTGTCATGAATGGGTGGGTTCTTTTTATGTTTTGGTGAACACTTGTATTATCAAAAGCTGGCTGTCAGAAATCTCAAAAAATTGCTGTAATTGTCCGAGTCTGGTTGTTTTGTGTCAAAAGAAAGGGTGCTCATTTTTCAGCTCCTTTTGTCACTAGGAGAATTATATGTCCGATGCTTGATTCATCTATGGGAAAATTCCCTTAGTGGCTTTAAATCATCTTACAGCTTAGAATTTATACTGAGTAAATATGGTAATACGTATGCCTCCTTTCCCATCATATTTCTAAGGCAGACATGCAGGCAGGAGTTCAGTAACAGAAGGCTGAAGCTTTTGTAATAGTAGTTCATCTGGTTCATCTGCGTTGCAATTTTGTTCAAATATTATTGGCAATTTGATCTGGGCTAGTATGACTGCAAAAGGTGTTGTAGATGTTGTTTGAATCCTGGGATTGGTATGCAAGTTCTCCTCCCATTCAACTGGCAGAGTAGACAGATCTTAACAGAAGGTCAGCAGTAAATTCTGATGATCCAGAAATGTTGTCCTCTATTCAAGTAACAAGCTAACTGCAGTAAGTTTCACAGACTCAACACAGCTACACAAATTTATTTATTACAGATAAGCAAGAAGTCATTTAAATGCAGAACATCTGCCTTGAAGAAACACACAAAAATCGAACACTCTATATATGCCATTCCTAGGATTTAAATCCCAGTATTTTTGCTTCTATCCTTTTAAGTCAACAGAATGTTGGTCATTATTTTACCAGTCTTGAGACATGAAGACATTTGTTCCACATTTACAACTTTACTGTGACAGCACTTATACTGAGATTTTTCAAAAATGAATATGAGCCAACATAATTTCCACATCTATAAAACAGTCTATTTATATGTTCTTGAAGCACAGTTTGGAATTCCTTCAACACCAGGCACATAAGGCGTTACCTCAGAATGCAAAAGTTGATGTTACAATTCAACTAAAACCCTCAAATCAAAGAGCAACTGCGAAGAGTAACATAACACAAATGAATCATAGTAATATATCAAATCAAGATTCCATCTTCCTTTGCAAAGTTTTATGTAAGGAATCTCCTATGAATCTATATTAAAATCTTGATAATGTGTTTATTTCTAGGAAAGAGGGAAAAGCCATATTAATTAAATAGAGGTATGGTTTTTAATTCAGCTCAGTAACAAAGCAACTACTATAATTTCATACAATTTGCAATGTCAATAGTATCATCATTTTGACATCATCATGGTTTATTATGGGTGTGAGTAATTCTGGTGTGAAACTGTACAATAAGGAACTTTCTAGCACTTTGTCTTTTCAGGACACACAATGCCAGAGTGAGCTGATAATATTTAATTAATGATTCATAGCAAAATAAACCCATAATTAAAAAGAATTAATTTGATTTCAACTTTTCATAGAAGTACCTGTATAAAATAAAATGGCAGTCATCTTAATAAACTAAAATTTATTAAGTGTCATTTAGGCTAAACAATTGTTATTGTATCCATTATTCCAAAAAGATCTCACAGAAGTTGACAAACAGTATAACTAAGAACATTTTTAATATATGAAAGTGTTATACACTTTTAGGCAATATAAAACAGGGAGAATATAATAGAACACTTGGGATTTAGCTTGGGATTTAGACAATGTTAACTAGAAATACATGTTTCTTTTAAGTAATAGTAGCTATGTCTTACCACTTAAAGAATTCTCTGTATGGGATGAAATGTCTGATTTAAAACTGTTCATATATAACTTCTCCAAAACTTAAAATTGACTATATTTATCTTGCTTTCTTCTGTTTAACCACATTGATGTTTTTTTTTCCTTTAAAGTGTCAGCATGTATGTAAGGAGTTGTTACTTACAGGTAGATCATTTGATAGTGAACAAACATTTGAGTATGTCTTTCATTTTGTTTGCTTCAGACGGATGGATCTGAAAAGGAGAGATACAATTCTGATTAATCGTACCCCTCTCTTGATTTTAAAAAAAAGCCTTGCATAATTCCCTCCCCTTTTCTTTTTCCTTCTTGTTTTGAGAGAAACCAGGGAGATATTTAAATTTAGGTCCTGCCAGAATGAAATATCACCCATTCACAGTATTTCTCCCATACTGAACAACTAGCTTTAAAATTGTGTTAATTTTATTTTTTGTACTGAATAAAACCTAACTCTAACTCTTAATATTACTCCCAATAATCATGAAATTAACATTCTAACAAAATCCAGTAAGCAGGGTTAGCAATGGCAAGCTGTCACACACATAATAAATTATATTTTTATGTTTACTGTTTAAAATCTGCTTCTAATTTCTTACAAAAATATAGTGGTGAAATATGTTCATATATAAAACAATTGAGAAGATCAATGGGGAGAGAAATTAGAAAGAAGAATCATTTATTGTCTTTGAAACAATTTTCCAAACTTAGTTTGATATAAAAAGTAAAGTAATACAATACAATAGCAGTGTTGGAAGGGACCTTGGAGGTCTTCTAGTCCAACCCCCTGCCTAGGCAGGAAACCCTATACATTTCAGACAAATGGCTACCCAACATCTTCTTAAAGACTTCCAGTGTTGGGGCATTCACAACTTATGGAGGCACATGTAGAAGTACGAAAGTAAAATGTAAAAGTACAAATGTAGTACTATGTTTCATAAAATTAAAGTCTTAAATGTGGAGAGGGAAGGAAAAAGTAGGTAAAAGAAGGGAAAATCTGTGCTGCAGAAGGAAAGATTTATACTGAATTCAGTCACCAATGTCTATTTTCAATACCAAGTAACCCTTGTCAAATGATTACTGATAGTTCTAATCACTGTAACTGAGGGAAGTTATTATGAAGGGAAGAGATCCTTATTTTTCTAATTATACAATTAAGTGGAGTTTTTAAAAATATTTTGATTAGTCCCTAATCTTTGTAGGTGTTATGACTTTTTTTGAACTGGGTTAATTTCTAATCTTGCCTAGCATCTTATTTGTTATATGGAAAAGACTAGTAAATTCATCCTTTATCCTCCTTTATACTTCTAATGATCAGATGTATTTTCTAGAGGTTTTGTTATTTCATATAAATGATGTTTCTCTTTTTGTAAATCATTGTCTGAAAGTTGAAATTGATAGTCCTAACACTACTATTATTGCAAGATTAATTTGATTATGTCACAAAGTTATAGGCAGTTCTAAAAAAATAGAGCATGGTTTAAAACTATTAAAATGATCTACAGTGATCTGATATCTTGTATTCTTCATCCTTCATAAAGTTTTGCAAAATTCATCTCATGAATCATAATGATCATAATGCATGCAAAATTGGTTACCTTCTATGAAACACATAATTGTTACACATGATTTCTAGTACACATGACAAGTGAATTTGTAGATAATGTTCAGAACAAAAAATCAAGTTATCTATATAACTTGGATAGATATACACACACTTTAAGAGTATAATGCTTGTTCAATTTATTTTCATTACAATTACCATTATGGTTACACAGAATGGCTTGAGATAGGATTGTTAAAGGACACATGTACTCTCCCCCACCCTTGTTTCTAGTCTTCCTTCCACATAGAAATGAGATTGCACCTAGTTCACCAGTGCATAATAATGAGTTCATGTGTACCAATTAGTGCAATACAAAAGAGATAGCAATTAAAAATTTGTGAAGTAGTAAATCATCTTGGTAAATTCAGAATGCAATGCATTTAGATTTTCTGGAAGAAAGGGGATATATATTATGTATGTATGTATGTATGTATGTATGTATGTATGTATGTATGTATGTATGTATGTATGTATGTAAATTATACAATTTATCCTCTCATTCTTTTCAAACACCTGTTTTGGCTGCCAAAGAATATTGTTTATTGACACAGATAACTTAACTGGTGAATTAATACATTAAGAATGATAAAAGCACAAGCAATTTTTATGCAATCATTAAAGAAGCATATTAATACACCTTTAGTTAGGATATATTTCATTCACAAAAACAAAGGGATGTTGACATTCAAAACCTCAAAAATCTAAAGCTTATAAAAATTCCATATCTGAAGCTAATATCCTGAAACCTGACTTCATGTAGTACCTAATGAGGTTTATAGTCGTGTCAAGTATGAAACTGATCTGATGAAAAAATTCAAGGTGTGGATCAACCTAAATAGGACATATTTATCCCTTTTTTCCAGTTATCAGTTAAATCTATAATGTAATTTTGTCCTAAGTTATATATTAAATATAAGCACACATCTCTGCAATTAAAGGAAAAACAACTACTACAATAAAACCAAAGGGAAAGACCTGTTCATTTTACATAAGAAAAGGACTGGCAGAGCCAGGGGAAGGAGTAAGAAGAGGGATCAGCCTAGAATCATTACATAGTCACAAAGAAAGTTCCTCTTGATTATTGTTGACTTTATATAACTATAACCATGAGTTGAGAAGATTCTTGTACCTAAACTTTTAGCAATAAACCAATTAAATTGAACCTTCGCTTGTGGACCTGATATTTTGTGTCTGACATTTTTTGTTCTAATACTATTCTTCCTATTGTGATTAGTAGGATGACAATGAGCAGTAATCATGGCTATGAAGCTTTCTATCCAACTGATATTGGATGACAAATGGTGCCATGGTGTCAAAGACAGGTGGCAAGTTATTTTCAGTGATAATGTCTTCTGAAATATTTGCTAAGATTGCTGATGATACTCCAATGTCCTTCTGTCATTAATACTATCTACTGTAGCTGATGATTATAGAAACATGGCTGGAAAAGATATAGTATCCACTGAGTCTGTCCTTTGAGGGTTTTTTTTAATCATATTTTTTTAATTTTTGCCAAACAATGAACATGTGTGTATCCCAAGCATGTATATACTCAATTATTAATGACTGAATTACTACCTCTGCTAGTTCCAAGTTTCCACTACTCTTTCTGTAAACTAATAATTTCATTTGGAAGTTATGCTCCAGGTAGAAGTTATGCCCCTGCATTCTTGATTTTTGCTTAATGTTGAAAATACTGCCTTCTAGAATCTTAGTCACACCCTTAATTACACCCTTTAAAAGTTTTAATCTTGTCTTCTCTTTCTCTTTTGTCCTCCAGGACATTTATTTAATTCCTCTAATCTCTCCTGATATGTGTTGGACCTTGCACCATTTTTCCCCCATCTCTGGACTCACTCAATTTTATTAATAACTTTTTTTTCTATCTCATCCTATTCCTTGCATGTCTACACTTGTTTCACATAAACATTTTCAAACTCACTATAACACATCAGGTAATCAAAACATAAATTGTGGTTGAAGACCACAGAGTTTGGGTAGCTTCCAAGCTGTCATTTCCAAATGTTCCCAATTCAGTATTACAGAAGGAGAGAATTACTAAATATATAAGCATGTTAAATATTCAATTTTAATACAATTTAAGTCAGTCTATTTCCTCTACATTTGTAAGCAATGTCTCTGGGCACACCATGCCCAGGCCAACAGGTTGTTACCATTACTTAAAAAATGCTTTACTGCGGGTCTGGAAAAAATACCAATATAAATTAAATGACAAGATACCCATATGGGCAATTCCTAGACATGCAATTGAAAATATGAACATAGCACAAAAACAGGATAGAACCACCTATAGACAGCTTCTCATTTTGGAAAGGGGGTACTACAACTAAAATCTTTAGAGGTATTAAAAGAGGAGAAGGTAGTTCAAACATGGTTCCAGTATAGCAATAGCAATAGCAGTTAGACTTATATACCGCTTCATAGGGCTTTCAGCCCTCTCTAAGCGGTTTACAGAGTCAGCATATCGCCCCCACAGTCTGGGTCCTCATTTCAGGTTTCAAGTTACAAACTTAGCCGAGATGGCTAAAATATCGGCATATCTTAAAGATCACTCAAATGAGAGATATAAACAAGACTGGAAAAAATGGATTGACTATATACAAAATAAATACGGGACCAAGAAATTCCAGTTAGCCTATGCTTAAGATCAGAAATGATTTAAATTGTTTAAAGTTAGCTTAGCAAGAAGAAGCTAAGATCAATGTAGAGATGTCATTAATTTCTTTATTTCTTTTTTCTCAATAGATTTTAGACTGTGTTTGTTAAAAATCCATACAGTGTACGGGTTCTGGGAAGTCGGGGGGGAGGAGGAGGGGGGTTGGGGGGGAGGGGGGAGGGAGGGGTATACATTAGGCTAGACAAGAATTTGGTGGTAAACTAGAACTATTTTGACACACAAAAAATTGTACTCCGATGTCTTACTGATTGAGGAATGATGAAATGTTTGTTTTAAAAGAAATAAAACTTTTGAACCTAAAAAAAAAAATGTAGTCAACTACATGGACATGTCCATATATGTTGGACTGGGGGTTTCCCTCCACCCTCATTTACAGAATTGAGAATACTAACTTTTTCCTTTGACACGCTTTCCCAGTTGTCCAGCCTCCAAATCACTGGCAGTTTGCTTTCCATTGATTAGAGTTTAGGGCTGGGTTATTTTTCTGATTTTTTTTCCAGATACCTTTAAGATACCTAAGGCTTCTTTTTATGGTTTCTTTCTCATAAGTCTAGATTATTTGGCTCCTGATTCTTCCAGCTGATGCTTCCTGTGCTTCATGCCTGGTGACTGTTCCTCAAACAGCATCTTCTACCAAACTTAAAAGAATACACTCCCTTCTATTTCTTCCTCCACTTCTGCCTTTGCCTCGTTTTCTTTTAGCAGTTCGAGTGTCGAGGGATATTTCCTGCTTTGACTAATTTCATTTTAAAAAGGGACAGGAAATTTCATGGATGATAGGTCTGTTAAGAGCCTTGATGTGTCAATATTATATCCACGTTACTGGTGATATGCCTTAAAACATCAACTTTATATATGTCTTCCTTTTGAAAATTGTGCCAGTTTGCAGGCAATTTTAAGGAGTTTAAACTCTCCACCCCTTTTCTTCATAACAGCCTATGCATCTAAACTATACTGTAAGTTGTATTAGATTTTTTTGTTTCAGGGTATCTCATCCATCTGTGCCTCAAAAGTTGTCCTCACTTCCTGCAGATATCCATATATAGCTAGACTGGGCAGTCAAAATTGTTCAAAAAGAAGTAGGAAATGGTCTGGTTATAAGAATTTAAGAAAAGCCCTGCTGGATTAAGCTTTTGACCCAGGATTGTTTTTCCCACAAGTCAACCAATTACCTCTGGTCTGACAAATAGGAGATGCGACAAATATCCCTCTGTCACAATAATTCCACTACAGTTGATATTTGAAGGCATATCACAACTAACATGGATTGAGACATCAAGACACTTAACAGATCTATCTTCCACGAAATTTCCTGTCCCCTTTTAAAACCAAATCAGTGGCAATACCATATCATGTAACAGTTACATGCTATAGGGAAAAAGTGCATATTTGTCTTTTCTTAGTTTCTTACAGAATCCACTCTGTGTATATGTGAAATTAAAGGTTTTTTTTTAGTTCCCAACATGCATTGTTTTGAGTTCCATTTGCCATTTGGCTGATCACTCATTCAAATTAAAATATATATTTCTGAAAAATATTTACAAAGTAATTTACAATCACTTTTGGTTTTTTAGCACCCTGATTAGTTTAATATCACCTGAAAACTTAGGCAGTGCATTGTTCATCTCTATGTCGGGTTCATTTTTAAAACAGGTAAAAAAAACACTGGCTTGAAAATAGAGGAACTCCACTTATAAATTCCATTCATGGGGTTAAAATTTCTATTTATTCCTTTGGTTTTTAATATTGGTAGCTAGCAATCCATATAAGGACAAATTATTTTTATCTCATGATACTACATTTATGTAAGCAACTTTATTACAAGCTTTCTGAAAATCCAAGTATACAATGTTGACAGGCCTATCGCAATCCTTGTGGCTATTGATATTTTCAAAAAAGCTCTAAAATGTTGCTGAGGCAGGATATACGTTTGTGTTATTCATATGAGATTTCCCTGAGCAAGGTTTGTTCCTCTATTAAGCTAGCTGGCTTTCCTTTGATTAGTACTTCAACCATTTACTTTGAACATAAATTAAGCTAGCCTGCATAAATTCTCATCTTATGACTCTAAAAATCTGCCTTATAATTTGATTCTCTCCCTCCCTCCTTCCTCGCCTCCATATTCGCAATGAGCCTGCTTTTATTGAAAGTACAACTTTGAGGTAAGCCAAGCCTGACAGCTTTACTCTAACTGAGATAAAACTGTTGATCATAAGACCAAGAAAATGCAATTTTAGTTTCATCAAGAAAAGTAACATTTCCAAAGTCATTTCCCATTTTCAAATTGTTCCATTCTATTCTGTTTTGCTCACAACCACTTCAAATACTATGTCATGTTCTGGGCATGCACTTTAAGAAAGATTCAAAGAAATTGGTAGAGTTTCACAATATGGCAATAAATATGGTCAGAGTACTAGAAACGAAGCTCTATAAAGAAGTGGAGGTATGCTCAGCCTTGAGAACAGATGGGGATATATGATAGTAGTTTTCAAATATCTAAAATGATGTCATAAAGCAAAGTCATAACCTATCCTTTCTCATTGCAGAGTTTAAGGCACAGAATAATAATTTAACCTACAGCAAGGCAGATTGCACTTGAATGTCAGGAAAATCAAAAACTTTTTAACAATAAGAGCAGTTTAATAGTGAAATCAATACCTGGTGGAGTCATCTTCATTTGATAGGCTTCATGTGGAAGCTAGATGAGAAGGCTTTACTTAGGTTCATATGGAGGCCAATCTGAAATGCTTTAATTTGGATTTATTTACTTAGCATTGGTCTTGACAACCTAAATGTATCCCTTCGTATCTATGCTACTAAGGTAATGGCAAACTGTCTCCAAATTGTTATTTATAAAAGTTTAAGGACATATCTTGAAAAACCCCAAGACAAGTTTTCAGGATGAGTTGAATGAGACTTGACTTTACTATCAAAAACTGAGAGAAAATAAGGGGTGCCTTTTCAGGATTAGAAAAATGTAGGCAAAACTGAGCTTTATTGTACAGATAGATTGCAAGTTTGATTAGTACAATTTATAAACTGACACCAAATTGCATTTAAAGCAAGCTAAAACTCAGAAGGTGTGAGGTTAAGTGCATGTGGTTGAGGCTACACTATGTACAGATACAATTAGGATTTTATATGATAATTGTTGTTTGTAAAAAATGGGGGAAAGAACAATCCATTTGAGGAAGCTCAAAAATGAAGAGATTCATTTTAAAGAACTGTAGCAGAATACAGGAGATAGCAGGTACACTTGGAATATGTATTTTTTTATTATGATTCCAATGTCATAAAGAAACATGTAATAATTATTGTTTAAAACTATAATTTCTACTTATTCAGTAGCTGAAACCAATTATCTATTTTCATGGAAATATCTCTTTGAATACAATACTTCTAATTCAAATAATGCAGTCATTTAATGGGATTCATTTAACTCTACTATTTGAGATCTACCTGTATGTGGCTACATCTCAGTTAGCCTAGTGATTTTGGTCTACCAAGCATACAGTATGAAATTAATGTGCAGATATAGAGAAATGCAGAAAGGAAGGGCAATTTAAAAGATTTTTTTTTAAAAAATCAGCTATTGTCTTTTTGGATCAACCATCAATAGAAGCCAATAATCCAAAATATTCCACAGAGTTGGTAGAAAAGTAATAAAGTCCTTGGAAAAACTAGTCAGATTGTGTGATGTGTTTATACTTGCAAATATCATTTTCCTTGTGACACTCTATGTAAGTGAAAATTGGATTTTCGGGAAGCGGGATAAAAAGGGTACTGATTATTTTGGAACACTGGTGTGGGAAAAGACTCTAGAGAATAATAAAGATAGTCAAGAAAAGAAACAGATGGATCACAGAACAAATTAACCTAGAGTTCTCAATCAATGCTCAAATGACGAGGTTCATATAATCACATTTTGGACACATTATGGTAAGACATAACTCTATGGAAAAGTCTATAATGCTGCAAAAGTTTGAGGAAAGAGGACAATTAGCAGCAAGATGGATGGAGTTTACATCATAATTTAATTACAGCATAATGTATGGCAATATTGGAAGATTAAGGAACCAGCTTCGGTCTTTCTGGAAAAAAAAATTACGTGGTTGCTAAAAGTCAGCACCAACTTGATGGCATATGACCAATAATCAGTCAGGAATATGAATGCTCTTGCCAACTTAAGTGCAGGTTGATTGAATGAATATCAGTAAAGATGATGATATTCTTTCTTGAATGCAGTGAATAAGATAGTATAAGAAAGTAGGAAGCAACAGAATAGAGCAAATGGTAATACAGGTAGATCTTGATTTACAACCACAGTTAGGACAACTAAGGGGTCTATCACTAAGTGAGGAGGTTGTTAAGTGACTTGAGCCCAATTTTATCACCTTTTTTGTTGTGGTCGTTAAGCAAATCATGCAATTGTTAAGTGATTCCAACTTTCCCATTGTCTCTGCTTTTGGGAAGATTCCTGGGAAGATTGCAGATGTCAGAAATGTGATGCCAAGATGCTGAAATAGATACATGCCAATTGCCAAGCACCTGAATTTTGATCATTTGATTATGCAAAAGTCATATCATGTCACTTTTTTTAGTGCCATCGTAAGTTCAAACCATTACTAAGAAAAAGGTATTAGTCATTAATCTACATGTAATGGGGATTTTCTAGTATTCCTGCACTGAGCTAGAAGTTCATTTGTAATGGTCTCAGATTATGTTCCTTCTTTTAGTTAGATGCATAGGAATGAAGAGATGCCTCAGAAGCTTAATAGAAGGGCTATCACTGTCACTTTCAAATTTATGAAATTACACATTAACATGTTCACAGTAAAGGTGGGGGAAAATACATTTGATCCACATTTTAATATAAACTAACTTCATTTACACCTTTTAATGAAAGCCAATCTAATTTACACTTCCTGAATAAATATGCAAACTGAAACAGAATAGTTCTTAAGTTTTATCACTTTTCTGAATTTTACAGTATAATATTCTGAATAAAATGTGTACAGAAAAAGGAATATTAATAAAAAATATTGTACACGAAGTACTTTGGGAAAATATTAATAAATATATACTTTAAACTGAGTATAAACTTTACTTTTTAGAAAAGTACAAAGAAATCATGTTTAAACCACCGATTAAATAAAACAAGCATATTTTTCTATTAGTACTTTACACTTGATTTATTATATATCATATTTCCCTAAATAATAAAAGAGAATTCTTGCTTGTAATATCAGGTCACTATATTCTTAAAGTTAGGCTGATCTGATAATCTGTCTTTCTGAGTTTGGAACAAACTGGGACTCTTGCAGTATGAAATAGGACAATATCTAGGCTTTAAATATGACTGACAGAAAAGATTGTCAATTATAAAACTCCAAGTATAACCACAATGACAGGTTTGTAAAGAAGATAAGAAAAGTGATGCTTAATGTTTCAAACTGATAGTAAAATGAGTAGGTGTCAGAAACGCACACAAAGGAAGAAATAGTGAAACTACTGAGAGAAAGAGACAGAACAGAAATCCTTTTGCAAAATCCTGTTAAGATTACAGGATGCAATGTACAGAAAGTACTTTCCTGAGCAAAGCCATCTGCTCCTATATAAAGAATGGAGAAAAAGAAAGAAAATAACTGACTTCAATGGTTTAGGAAATGTTCATTAGATTGAAGCACAAAATACCTGGAGCATCACATTTATTTGGCCTTAATAAAATCCTGATCAGCCAATTGCAAAAGAGATTTTCACTTACAGGAAGAGCAAACTTACTACCTGAGATGATCACTTTAATATTATTAAAAAGCAATATCTGTCAATCCCAAGGCATTGGGAAGGACTCGGTAGGTGGATAAAAGTGCCGAATTTTAAACATCTGGCTTAATTCTCAGTAATAGAGAAGAAATGGTAAAAGGTGTTGAAACCACAGGAATCCTGGGGGCAAGTGACCATGCAATATTGGAATTCAACATTATGCAAACACAAGTAGTAGAACAAAGTCAAACTAGAGTCTTGGAATTTAAGAGACCTAATTTCTATAAACTCAGAGCTTAGAAAGAATTCTATGGATGAGAATCCTCAAGAGGAAAACACTCAAGAAGCTTGGGAAATTTTGAAAAATGAGATTTAAAAAGCCCAGTCTAGCACAATACCAATGAAGAAGAAAAATAACAGCTCCCAAAAGAAACAGCATGGCTGCATAAAGAACTCTCTGACAAATTGAAAGGCAAAAAGGATAAGTGGAAAAAGTGGAAAGAGGGCGACATAACTAAGGTAGAATATCAGCAAATGGCCCAAGGCTATAAAGATGAAGTGAGGAAAGCTAAGGCTCCCAATGAAGAAAGGCTTGTGATAAAAGTAAAAAATAACAAAAAAAGCTTCTTCCAACATGTTAAAAACAAGAAAAAAGTCAAGGAAACAAATGGTCCATTTCTGCGAGAAAGTGGCAAGAAGGTGACAAGTAACAGGGAGAAAGCAGAACTACTTAACTCATTTTTTGCATCTGTCTTTACATAAAGAGAAAAACAGTCCAATCTATCAAAAACAGCACCACAAAAATTAGATTAGGAACACAAGTTGAAATAAGGAAGGAAATGGTAAGTGAGCACCTGTCTACCCTAGACGAGTTCAAATCACCAGGACTGGATGGATTTCACCAGGGTTCTGAAGAAACTGGCAGATGAGATCTCGAAACCACTAAATTATATCTTTCAGAGATCCTGGAGCACCAGGGAACTGCCAGAAGACTGGAAAAGAGCTGTGATTCCCATCTTCAGAAAAGAAAAAAAAAAGATCCAGGAAACCACAGACTTATAGCCTGACTGCAATACTAGGGAAGATTCTGGAAAGATAATCAAGCAACGAATTAGCAAACTCCTAAAAGTAAACAAAGTAATAGCCAAATGCCAACATGGGTTTGTCAAAAACAGATCATGCCAGACTAATCTTATTGTAATCTTCAACAAAGTGACAAAATTAGTGGACCAGAGGAATGCCATCAATATAATTTACTTGAACTTCAGTAAGGAATTTGATAAAGTAGACCATAACCACACTACTAGATAAAGTAGAAAAAGGTGGGTTAGACAGCATCACCACCAGGTGGATTCATAACTGGCTGACCAACTGCACTCAACATGTAGTCCTCAATGGAACTGCATCTACATGGAGGGAAGTGTGCAGTGGCCCAAGGCTCTGTTTTAGTCCAGTAGTCTTCAACATCTACATCAATGATTTGGATGAGGGAATAAATGGTGAACTCATCAAATTTGCAGATGACACTAAGCTAGCAGGAATAGCCAACACTCCAGGAAATAGATTTAAGATACAGAAGGATCTTGACAAGCTTGAAAATTGGGCAATATCTAACAAAATGAAATTCAATGGTGAAAAAAGTAAGATTCTACATTTAGGCAAGAAAAACAAAATGCACAGGTACAGTATAGGTTGTACCTTGCTCAATAGTAGTAACTGTGAGAGGGATCTTGGAATCCTAGTGGATAACCATTTAAATATGAGCCAGCAGTGTGCAGCAGCTGCCAAAAAAGCCAACACAGTTCTAGGCTGCATAAACAGAGGGATGGAATCAAGATCACGTGAAGTGTTAATACCACTTTATAATGCCTTGGTAAGGCCAGACTTGGAATACTGCATTCAGTTTTGATCGATGTAAAAAAGATATCAATACTCTAGAAAGAGTGCAGAGAAGAACAACAAAGATGATTAGGGGACTGGAGGCTAAAATATATGAAGAACAATTGCAGGAACTGGGTATGTCTAGTTTAATGAAAAGAAGGACTAGGGGAGACATGATAGCAGTGTTCCAATATCTCAGGGGTTGCCACAAAGAAGAGAGAGTCAAACTATTCTCCAAAGCAGCTGAGGCTAGGACAAGAAGCAATGGGTGGAAACTAATCAAGGAGAGAAGCAGCTTAGAACTGAGGAGAAATTTCTTGACAGTTAGAACAATTAATCAGTGGAACAGCTTGCCTCCAGAAGTTGTGAATGCCCGAACACTGGAAGTCTTTAAGAAGATGTTGAATAGCCATTTGTCTGGAACTATATAGGGTTTCCTTCATAACCAGGGGGTTTGACTAGAAGACCTCCAAGATCCCTTCCAACTCTGCTATTGTATTATTGTGTGATCAGCCATACTAACAATAATACATACAGTTGATTGATTATTGGGAGTCAATCAGTGGTGGGATTCATTTTTTTTTTACTACCAATTCTGTGGGTGTGGCTTGGTGGGCATGACATGGCTTGGTGGGCATGGCAGGGGAAGGATACTGCAAAATCCCCATTTCCTCCCAATGAGCTGGGACTTGGGAGGCACGGAATAGATGGGAGCAGGCCAGTCAGAGGTAGTATTTACAAGTTCTCCAAAATACTTAAAATTTCTCTACCAGTTCTTCAGAACTGGTCAGAATCTGCTGAATACCACCTCTGAAGTCAATGTTGAAACTTTGGAGAACCCTATTGTAAAAATTCAGAGAATTTCAGAAAGCTCTTCCTCTCTTTGTTTCCTTATCTTGCTCTCTCTGTCTGAGGAGCTTTCCTAAAAATTTATAGAAACCTGATTTGAAGTAGCTCATGCTATTCTGATACCACTATATGATTCATGTCTATTTTTTTAGATGATTAGAACATCCCAGCAGTGAGGCTTTTTAAATTCCTTCTACTTGTTTTAATCCAGACATTTTCAACAGTGTCACAAGTATATTCTCTTGGATTTCTCAGCAGCTGTGGATACTTTTAACATATGGTGAAACTCCTGTCACTTCATTGCTTCTAAATAAATATCCTTTATTTGCTATGTATAGTCATGGAAATTATACAACCAGGTTTCAGTTCTCTCTATTAGTCCATTTTTGTTTAACAAATTTCTATAGCTGCCCTTCTCATAAAGACAAGTGATTCTGGATAGTGCACTTTCTGTAATGATAGTTGAACCCAGTTGTGGGTTCCGGATCCCATTGCAACCAATATGATGCAATGGGGCCTGGCGTCCACCACATGAATGCACGCAGCACGCGCGCACATGCACACAGCATGCACATTCATACTTACCGCCTGTGATGCATCCGCAATGCTTCAGCTGCTCTGCGGAGCGTCACGCAGGTGCCATATGCTCCGTGTGCATGTGTGGAAGCCCCGAACAGCTCAAATACAGGTAAGGAGCGTGGGCGAGTGGGTGGCCCCTCCAGAGCACCATACCTGAATGATACCTGGTGCTCCTAGCAGGCACTGGTATGCCCGTACCAGGGCGTACCGGTCATATCCCACCACTGGTTGAACCCTATATGTTAAGTATTAATGCATAGATATATATAATGTTTTCCCAAAAATAAGACCTGGTCTTATTTTCTTTTGGGCCCCAAAATAAGCATTAGAGCTTATTTTCAGGAAAACATGATTTCTGGGTGATTAGCCCAGCTGGGCGCCCCACCCCCAGTACACACACAAGAGCTAGCAAGTGTGTGGGAACCAACTGTATCCGGCAGCAGCTGCAGCCCATTTGTCCATTTCTTATATGCATTCTGGGGCTGCGCAAAGCAGAAGGCAGGCAATCCCAATGCATGGAGTGTATGGAAGACAATTCCGATGTGTTGTACAGGCTGCAGGCAAGCCAAGAAATGTGAAGACAAGCCTCCCATGGCCATCTGCTGCTTCAGCCCATTGCCACTCAGCTTTCCCATGGCCAACCTGTCACATCCGGATTGTCTGTGCCCCCCTCCCATGCCTCTACTTCTGCTGCTTGCATAGGTACTCAACTCAGCTGTGCTGCATGGGCTGCGGATTCTGCCAGACACTGTCAGTTCATGCATGCTTGCTGCCTCCTATGCTGGCTGCCTCCTATGCTGGCCATGCCCACCAGCCCTTTTACTAGGGCTTATATTAGGTTCAGGCATGTAAATATGGCTAGGGCTTATTTTCAGGGTAGGTCCTATTTTTGGGGAAACACAGTAGAGCCATGGACAGTGAATCTGCATTATTCTTAATTGTTTGGTTGTTTTTTTTTGGGGGGGGGAGAAGTGGTTTAATAAAGTATTTATAGTCCAAAAATGTAATTGTTTACATGTAACAATATCTCAAATATTCTTGTTTGTGGTTGTAGTGCATTTCAGTTTCTGACTACTTTGGAAAACAAAACATGTCTTTTCAATTGAATCAGTGCTTACCATGTACTCTAAAAATTTCTACACATCTTTTTTCAAGCAGTGCTGAAATAGCACAGTAGCTGTAATATTTACCTAACATATATAAAATTGTAAGTTGAAACCTTGGAAGGTATTTTTATAAAAATACAACTTTTCATAACCTTAGGATTTTTTCTTTAGGTCCAATATTGTATTGGCCATCTATGTGCAGCAATTGTCTCATTTTCTTCTTCCATGGACAAAATGATAGATAAAATATAATTCTTCAGCTTCTCTCTTATATCTTTATAGCTTCTCCTGGCAGTATGTTTCTTCTCATGTGGATAAGCATGAAGAAGTATCTGTCAGTGGGCTTGATGACTTGGCAGCTGTTTTGTCTCATCCCTAATCAGTATTTTTGACAGATTGTACACTTCAAAAATAAGCAGATCAAGCCAGAACACATTAATTTCTTTCTTGATAGCATAGTAATAATTACTGCAACTTTCTTATTTGTTTTCTTTGAAGTAGCAGTTGAATCCACTCTTGCTCGTGTTCATCTCCTGGTTTATTAGTCTCTGTAAAAATATATTTTATCTTCTTACAAGTTGTTGAAATGTTTGCACTGTTTCACTATTGTGTCATCAAACTTAAAAGCTTGACCTTTTAAAATATTTTCCCAAGTAATATTTGGCACTCTTTTGTTTTGTTGTGACAATTTCTTAATAAAAAAATAAAAATGGATAAAAACCCACAATAGAATAAATACAATATGCCTTAATACTTTAGGAAAAGTGGTTTTATGTTACCAGATTTCACAAGATGTTTGCATATTTAAGTGAGGGGTATATTTGAAAAGCATATAGCTGGATTTTATTAACATTCTTCCAACTTGCCTAGAAATTTATCTTTTCTCAGTTAGAAATAACTAAAAGTTATTTCTATGAAATTTTCAAAGTGATATAAAAATGAAGGTTTGTGAAATAATATCATAGTTGGTTCAGCAAAAGGACTAAAAGCTCTCTTTGCATGGAGTTGGGATAATAAAGGAAAGATGATAGCACAGGAAGCATTAGACTAAATGCTAAAATAAATGTATGCTTAAAGGCATCTTTTATGCCCACTCTGGCATGAGTTTGAAGTGGAGTGTTTGAAACTTGAATGATCAGGTATTAGAGAGAAGGGTGGGAGGGATGATGATGAAAGTCAGTTTGGTGTAGTGGTTAAAGTTCTGGCCTAGAAACCAGAAGAGTTCTACTCTTGCTTTAGAAATGAAAGCAGTGATGGGATTCAATTTTTTTTTACTACCAGTTCTGTGGGCATGGCTTTGTGGGCATGGCAGGGGAAGGATACTGCAAAATCCCCATTCCCTCCCCACCCCACTAACCTGTTTTCTAGCTCCATTTTCCTGCTCAGGGCAACAAAAGAAGATCAACTGGGAAACTGGGAGGCAGTGGGGTGGGGCCAGTCTACTTGCTGGTTCTCTGAACTACTCAAAATTTCCGCTACTGGTTTTCCGGAACCTGTCAGAACTGGCTGAATACCAACTCTGAATGAAAGTGGGCTGGGTGACTTTGGGCCAGTCACTCACTCTCAGCCCAACTTACCTCACAGAATTATGGGGAAAATAGAAGGAAGAAGGAGTATTATTAAATTTGGTCACCATCTTGAGTTACTGATAAAGTAATTAAGGTGGAATAAAAATCTAAACGTTAATAAAATAAACTCTGCCATTAGGATGCAAGGCATCGGTTTCCGCAATCATCTTTGAAAACAAAATGGTTTCAGTTGCCCTCACAGAGAGTATCATACTGCCAAATATGAGCAGTTCACAATCTGATGCTGTAATCAAGAAGGCTTTGTCTTAATTACATGACTATGAATGTTAAAAAAAGGCACTCTGGGACAAGAGAATTGTACAGGGATAGCAAATAATGGAGAAAGCAAAAAAGGTGGCAAGCATGTGGAGAGTATAAACTATTAGAAGGTGAACTTGTCTCTCCCCCCACTCCCTTTCCACAAATGCCTTGTTTACATTTAAAGAGCTTGGGGTGAAATTTTGGTACATCTCTAAAAATATACTTGGAATAACATACCTTCAAAGAAAAAAATTAAAAGCAAGAAACAGGATTATAGGACAGCAAACATACTAATTTTCAAAGCTGAAAATGCGCTTTGAAATTTCAAAGTGCTAAACATAACTATATTATATAATTAATCATGTTTGGTGGCATAAATATTAATGCTTAATTAGTGTAATACATCGAGATGCAAATCCAAACATAGAAAAATTAAATGTAATCTCTCTATTTGTATTGAGAAGAACCCATGTCAAAGTATTCCTCTTTGCTTATATATAGCAAGGAACCTAAACTTGCAGCCAATACATTATTTTTCTTCTTGGGTATCAGCCGTGGTGTATGTAGTTCTAAAGCTTTTAAAGTCATGGAAAATATTCAATTCAGGAAAGACACTTTCTTCTTGTTCTTTGCTTGAACAGAAACATTTTAGAGGTTTTTAGTAATATATGGCACAACAGTGATTCCTACTTGGGCTGCTCTGTTATTTTGTGCCTGATGAACTAGAAAGAGAAACAAAACAGAGAAATATATTGCAGATGTACCTCTGGCCAATTCATAACAACTAATTCTAAGTTCTGAGAGCCAAAGATTTCCTGAATCTCTTTCAGCTCCTTGGGAATTTGTTTCCTTCAAGCCTGCAGCTAATCCTTCAGCAACAGAATGGCTTCGAAAGGCTAATTTCCCTTCCTCCTGGGCATCCAATGGGAAAAGAGAATCAACCTTTTTGTAAATTTTATACAAACTGTATTCATGTCAACAGCTTCCATCAACTTCCCTGTAACCACAGGGTTATAGAAAAAGCTTGGAAAAGTTGGTATAAAGACTACAGTAAATAGTGTTTTGAAGCGTGCTGTGCTTAGTTTTAAATAACAAATCACAAAAATATGTACTTATACCCATTCCTTCTTTAGTGATTACCTCAGTTAGGGACCATGTGCAAATAAGACATAATAAATGGTAATTTAAAAATGATGTTTTATTATAAAACTCTTTTCTGATCTATGAGGCAATTTACAACTAAATTCTGTGCCCCTGACAATGTTTGGTGATGTGAGGGAAATAAGATGTTATAACCAGTGATCTTTGAAGCATCACTCTCTCTCAGTCATCTATTCACTTAGCAACCTCCCCACATGATGATCTGGTTAGTGAATAGAATTCAGTCACTAAACAAGGTGTGGGTGTCATCATAGGTTTCAGCTTTCAAGAACTGAGACAGTTCAGTGTTGTTGTTATTAGTTGCGAAGTCATGTCCAACCCATCACAACCTCATGGACAATGTTCCTCCAGGCCTTTCTGTTTTCTACCATTCCCCAAGTCCATTTAAGCTCACACTGACTGCTTCAGTGACTCTATCCAACCACTTCATTCTCTGCCATCCCCTTCTTCTTTGGCCTCAATTGTTCCCAGCACTAGGCTTGTTTGTTTGTTTATTGGATTTATATGCCGCCCTTCTCCCAGAGGGCTTAGGGCGGCATACAATATTAAAAAAAAAACACACATATTACCAAAGTTAATAAGGAAATTAAATAAACTATCCAAAAACAAACCCAATTAATTTTAACAATACAATTTTAAAAATTAGATTAAAATTAACAATTAAATTAATCCTATATTTTATTCTATTCAGGCCAGGCCTGCTTGCTGGGAAAGCCAAATTTTAGGGATGCGTCGGAAGGGCCAGAGGTCGGCGATTATACGAGCTCTGAGAGCAGCTCATTCCAGACGGAAGGTGCTCCCACAGACACGGCTCTCCCCCTGGGGTCGCTAGCCAACACTGTCTGGCCAACGGCACCCTGAGGAGGCCAACTCTTTGGGATCGCACTGGGTGGTGGGAGGCTACTGGTGGCAGTAGGTGGTCTTGCAGGTACCCTGGCCTAAGCCATGGAATGCTTTAAAGATCATAATTAGTACCTTGAATTGCACCCGGAAAGCAACCGGCAACCAGTGCAGGCTGCCTAAAAGGGGTGTAACATGGGAGCACCTAGGTACCCCATGATAACCCGCATGGCCACATTCTGGATCAGTTGAAGCCTCCGGGTGTTCTTCAAAGCAGCCCCATGTAGAGAGCGTTGCAGTAGTCCAGGCGAGAAAGGATGAGGGCATGAGTGACTGTGCACAGAGCATCCTGATCCAGAAAGGGGCACAACTGACATACCAGGCTCTTCTCCAGTGAGTCCTTCCTTTTCATTAGGTGGCAAAACTATTTGAACAGTTCAGTGTAGTACTATATAATGCTTCTCCACAGTATACATAGAACCTTTGGACCCCAAGAGACTTGCAGAGGCTTCCACCAGGGTCTCCTAACAAACAATTGTTCTGATAAAGGAATTAACTTCTTTAAACATCTTAATTCTAAAGCCAATACAGAACACAAGCTAAGGTGTCAAAGCTAAATAAAATGTAATTCTGTATTCTTAGACATTTTATTTACATTGATTTGTATGCTGCCTTTTTTCAAAGACCCAGAAGCAAGTAAAATATAATGAAAATAATGAAAGAACAGTACAGGTAATTGTCGATTTACAACAATTTGTTTAGTGATAGTTCAAAGTTAAAACAGCACTGAAAAAAGTGACACAGTATAAGCAAAATATACTAAAATATAAGCAAGTTAACGTTAGTATTTCCTTTGGCAAATGCTGGAATAGCCATTCTTTGTAATTATCATGAGAAGCTGATGGGATGGTATATAAGTCTAAATGCTAATGATATGAAATATGGTGCTGACTATCAATTGTCTCGCTTCAAAGAACGTTGGAGCAATTTTATCAACTGACTCATATTTATGACGATTGCAGTGTCCCCGGGGTCATATGGTCACCTTTTGTGACCTTCTGACATACAAAGTCAATGGGGAAGGCAGATCCATTTAACTGCCTTCTTACCAACTGCAGTGCTTCATTTAACAACTGTGGCAAGAAAGTTCTTAAAATGGGGCATAATTCATTTAATAAATCTTACTTAACAACAGAAATGTTGGGCTCAATTGTGGTAGTAAATTGAGGATTACCTCTAAGCCAAATGGCATTGGATTAAGAGAAATGTTGAAGAGAAACTTCAAGAATTTCTTTTCCTCTCCCAAACAAGCTCTTACATGGACATTTCAGAAATATAAGCAAATTGGTGTTATTTCCTCTAGCAAATGCTGAAATGGGCATTATTTGTAATTATCTGAAGTGCTTTAAACAACACATTTCATGATGATGTGATTCTGAATGTGGCAGAATCATAAATTCTATAAAAAAATCTGACACATTCTATGGCATAAACATGCTAAGTGGAAAAGTGAAGCAGAATATCAATACAAACAGCAAAATGAACGTCCTTAGGTGTGAAAAATATAAGTTTGTAAGCGAGACACCAGCGAAGCAGAAATTGTATTGTTTCCAGTTAAACACATACAGTACATGCTATGATTCTTTAAAGTTAAAAGTTAAAAGTAAATTATATTAGTAGGAATAAAATTTCCCCAAATTATAGTGTTTAATACATATTGTTAACCTAGAAAATGCTCATTCATTTTGTAATATGTGCTATTCTTTGCACTAAGGCAGGGAGACAATCCTTGAAACTCAAAAGGTACAGAGAGCCCTCGGGTGACAACCTTAATCCATTCCAGGACTTCGGTCAGCACCAGATTTGGTCTTGATCAGAAGCAAGACAAACTGCGCATGTGCGCACACACAAAAAAATGACGTGGACAGGGAAATCACAGCCGCGGCTATGTTTATTCGGCACCCAAGGATGTGTTCATGACATGAGTGAAGAATTTAGCAGATTTTTTGGTCGGCATCCCAATTGTTCATCATCTAAGCTGTTCGGGACCCAAAGTCCCACTTCTCATGATTTTTTAAAAAATTTATATCACTGCCTGCCTCTACTAAGAGGTTTTAGCGGGTGCCATAATGAAATTACACTGGGCAAATCTCAGAAAGAATAGCCTTCCCACCATCACAGGAAGGGTCTTAGTGAGTTTTTGGTAATACATGCCAAGTCAGCCTTTTCAAGCACAATCAAGTCATGATAAAGATGGCCTTATTTTACATTGACCTGGCTATTAGAAGCATCAATCGACAATCCAGGACCCTGAAGTAGGATTTTGGGACTGTATCATACCACATAAATAATATACACGTGGCACAATCCCCAAGAATCACATTCTCCCATGTGTCTCATCTTTTGTTCAACTACCTTTCACTACATTGTCCGTAGGAAGATATCAGAAAAGTAGTTAAAGAAACTTCTATCATAAAAGACAGACTTAGAGATTTTCAGGTGAGGAAATGGTGAGACTCTCTAAAAGTAAAAATATGAATAAGGAAAAGATGAGAGATTGTCAATGCTCTAAATAGCTGCTCTTTATAAGGAGACTGCAAGTTAGTGGGCCATAAAATGCCCAGGTCTCATATACAGTAACAAAGTTCCATTGTTTTCAAGTTATTTATCCAGTAGTCCTAAAAGGAAAACCACTGGTTTCAATGTTATATTCATTTTAGTAATCTACTATGTTAAAACATGCATCTGCCCCACAAATTTCTTTGCTTTGTCACTACTTCACCAAATATGATAAAAATTCTTTACAATTGCATTTACAACATTCATTTGAAATATTTTTATATATCTTTGACAAATTAGGTGTTGGGTAACAACAATATATCATTTTGTAAACATTTTATTTTAAATTATAATTCAGTGTAAATTTTACAGCTTTCATCCACATGTTTTCCCATTTCTCAAACAAGGAACCGAGGTGGCGCAGTGGTTAGGGTGCAGTATTGCAGGTCACTTCAGCTGACTGTTATCTGCAGTTCAGCGGTTCTAATCTCACCGGCTCAAAGTTGACTCAGTCTTCCATCATTCCGAGGTGGGTGAAATGAGGACCCAGACTGTGGGGGCGATATGCTGACTCTGTAAACTGCTTAGAGAGGGCTGAAAGCCCTATGAAGCGGCATATAAGTCTAACTGCTATTGCTATTGCTATAAACAAGTTCTTTGCCCATTGAATACTACATATTCACATATTCTTTTTTTCAAATTCAGTTTCAACCACGTTTTATAGACTTTTTAAATAACATGTTCATGAAAGCCATCAAAGTCTTTATCCACAGTGAATCCTATTTACTTATTTATTAAATTTCTATGCCATCCATCTTCCCTATAAGATGTCTCTGGGTGGAGACACACAAACATGAGGTTTGTCAAACTTCACAATCTAACTCATTTGGGATGTAAGCATTTTAAATAAAAAATTAACTAACACCTTATAAAATTTATAAAATTTAAAGAAAATTTTAAATGGACTAAGGAAAAACAGACAAGTTGGGAATATTAACATTTTGATACATTTTTGATCAAACAAATAAATAATCAAACAAATAAATCAATAAAATAATATCTTCATGTGAACATAAATTGTTTAGTCTTTTAGGGAAAAGATAAAATGGTGAATTTCTTGAAACAAAGAAACTAAATAAATTTGAGACAGATCAGGTGACCGTAGAAGTATAAAACATAGAGGGAGCCAATGATTGTGGGGAGGAAGAAAAAAGAAAGAAAGAAAGGAAGAAAGAGAAAAGCCTTATTTTATTTTGATACGTGATGAACAGCAGTGAAACTTAGAGCAATGACAGATAAAGACCTCATACTTGAGAAATTTCTAAAAAAAATTGGAAAAAGATTTGCAGTTATAATAATAGCAACCAGATCTGCTCATGTACAGTATATGTATTATTCAAAAGAAATCTTAAAGAAGAAATGAAAGATTTGAAGGAGAATAATTGGGGACAATCTGGGGACAATAGAATGAATAAGTAAAACAAGATATAGCTATGCATAAATGGAAAATAAAACATAAGTTGTGTACTATAAGTCCTAGATGAAAATTATTATGGAAATACGAATATTAAGCCAAGAGATGATAAAATTTCTTGAGAAGTTGGACTTACAAAGAAGAGCTTAAAGTTTTGGAAAAAGTTTTGAGATGATAGTTTGATTTCAATTCCTATCAAAGCACTTTAATGTTAAATTAGGGATCAAGAATGTTAGAATATTGACCAGAATAAAAGGATATAAAGTTTACTTGCTTCATCAGGGTTAAAATAAGAAATATTAGTATAATATTCTAGAAACCCTTATGAACCTTTTACTGCTATTGGGCAGAATATTAACGATTTTGGTATTTTTAGATAGATAAGGGTTATAATATTTGTAAGATCTATGTACCTTTAAAGGTGGAGGATGGAGATAAAGTTTCTTTGTACTTGCTATAAAGATCAAAAGTAAATTCCTTAATTATTATTTCTTTTCCTTTCCTTTCCTTTCCTTTCCTTTCCTTTCCTTTCCTTTCCTTTCCTTTCCTTTCCTTTCCTTTCCTTTCCTTCCTTCCTTCCTTCCTTCCTTCCTTCCTTCCTTTCTTTCTTTCTTTCTTTCCTTCCCCTTTAAAATTTTTTTAATTTTTTTCTTTCTGCTTTTCTTTTATAAAATAATAATTTTTGGATAATAAAAGTAAGAAAACAGGCTAGAATAGCCTAAAGGAAAAACATAAAACCAACAGAGATAGATAGAAAGTTCTTTATTTAGATAAATGCAAACACTTGTAGTTATAGGATGAGGAATATCATGCCTGATAGGTTTTTCCAACTCACTAATGTGATTCTGAAAGTTTCTGGGAAAATGTGTGACACTATCCATTCTATATGACTTCAATTTTATTTAATTTCTTTTAATTAAACAACATTTAAATGTGTTGCTAAACATGGGAAATAGATTTGTTGCAAAATGAAATACCAGACTTCAGATTCAACCATATATCCAAGAATTCAAATTTCATATATATTTCAAGCAATAAAAATAGTGAATGCTGCAATGCAGAGCTTTAGAACTGTGTTCATCTGCCCAGTAAAGGGGGGAAAATAGAGTATTGGAAGGCACCTTGTAAGCCAGGGGAATTAACAAAGTTGTGGCAAATTACTTTCTGATAATTGGAAGTTGTGTGACTTGTCACATTTCTAATGGGAACCATTTTGTGAAAACAACTGCAACATCAATATTCAAAATGTGAATGTGTCCATTTACCCCAATTATTTAAGATCTTTATTGAACAAATTGTCAAAGGGAACCATGGCCTTGTCACGACTTGGAAGCAAAACAAGTTTAGATCTGATAAATTAAATAGATTAGAGACAAAGAGAAATATCAGGATTGTAGCTCAACACAGGATATTTCAAGTGCCTTCCTTCCTTCCTTCCTTCCTTCCTTCCTTCCTTCCTTCCTTCCTTCCTTCCTTCCTTCCTTCCTTCCTTCCTTCCTCATTCATTAATACACACAATGATATGCAGAATTTTCTTCTTTTTAAAGTGCCAAACCAGGAGTACAGAGAAAAGATTATAGATACCTGAATGTCTTGCCTATACAGTAGAACCAGTGACTTCTGGCTACAAGGAGCCATGTGTTTAAAATAAATGCAACAATTCATACTAAATATCATTACTCATTATGGACGTGGCAACATGAAAATATATACTATCCTCTTCAAAAGTATTATAGAAAAATTTCATTACGTAGCAGGATGTCTTTTTTATTACTGTTTTCTCTACTGAAAACTGAATCAAGTTATAGATCAGCTCGCAGTATAAAAGCCTTTACTTCTACCTTGTTTTGGGCATTTTTGAGTGACTTGTTTCAACTTACTTCTAACTGTTTTATTGTGATGGACTGTGTGCATCACTGGACTGGAAACCATGTGCCATCCTCTGAGCATAATGGGCCTGTTCTAAGTTGAAAAAGTCATCGTAGCAGAACTAGGGTGTAGAATAACTACACACTTTTCACATACAATATAACCAATGGGTTCACTGATACAGGAAAATGTTTTCTTTGGACAGTTGACAAATATATTACAGGAAGGTCTATTTGCCACTTCTCAGTTACAGTCGACTTAGAGAGCAGATTGTGTTTTACTGATGCAAAGAAAATTTTAACAGTTTATTAATCCCTGCCTATAGAACACGGGATGCTAGGAAGATTCAATTTGATTTGTTTCTTGATATATTTTTTTCCTTAGTTTCAAATATTGTTGAGAACTGCTGATCTTCATGAATTACATAAATTCAATTATTTACTTCTAGAATCTGTAGAGAGAGAGATAAATTTCTAGTGATTAGGTGGTGCAAACTCTCAATCCTTCACAAAAGTTCTGGTTTTCTGGTAAGTTTTTTTCCTCTTTCCATTAAGAATTACAGACAGTGCCATGGACCGAGATGCTTCTCTAAAACAGAGGCTACTCTAACCCAACTACTGGGATATAGCTTTACTGTTTTAAGTCCCTTGAACTCATCCTGTGTTCTTAGTTTTTGAAGGAGTCTTAAAATGACAATTTTGCCACAGTGTCAGTTCATTAACTTGCATTGCTGTCAAAAGTATTCCCCTTCTTCTTCTAAAGGTGCTATAACTGGCCATCGTAAGACCTACAAGTGCTTTCATCTTTTTTGTTCCTGGCGTCATATATTCTGATAAAAGTGACTTTATAGAAAAGTCAGAAAATTATTCTACCTATGCTTCTGATCAAACATATTTCCAGAGCAATCTGTATTTTTTCCCTGGATTGTTGCTGGTTAAACCTCTGTATAATGCATTACAGTAACCCAACAAGGAAGTGAACAGAATGTGATTGACTATGGGTAATAGGTAATTGGTGCACAAGATAAATTTGTACAAAGACCCCACTAGCACAGTGCCATAGGGTCTTCAAGCAATAGCTGCGAGTCCAGGAGGTAAGTCCTATAGCTTCAAATTACTATATTTGCTTGAGGAAACACTACTCCATCAAAATAGACTTTTTAAAGGTTTCTACTCTGTTCTCCTGCCACATATTATGACCAATATGTAATATGATTCTCATCAAATAGCTGTTTTGGTAGACAAGCTTACTTTTAAGATCTGATCAATATAACAGTATAACATATAGTAATTATATACATTTTCCTGAACAATTGAGATATCCCCTGAAAATATAATCATTGATTACACTGAGAGCTTTTTAGAAATTAAAAAGCCTTAAAAGTATACTCTTCTTCATTTTGTAAAATTAATACATGTATGAAATAGTTGAATAAAATAAATACTTCAGAAGCACAGTCCATTGGGATCTTGGGCTTCTCAGCCCTAGAAAGGAAGCAATTGAGATTCCTATATAAGCAAACCATTTTTGAAAAACATTGCCAGAAAAATGGCCTGGACCATTCCAGACAGTTACTACAAGTAAAAAAAACCCCACAGGTACAAAAAAGTGCAGTTTTTAATATCTTATATTAAAAGACACCCACAACATACATATTCTAATGAACTGTAGTTTCCTTGTTAAATTAAATTCAGAATCAGACTTATTTTTATTTTAAATATAAAGTTTTTTTAAAACATTGTTGCATATTCCCTTCTAAATTTCTTCTAAAGGAGAAATTCTAAAGGAGAAATTGTCTGTAATTTCCAGGAAGAAGTATTTCCAGTAAGAAGTATAAAATCTCTTCGCAGCTGTTATCATGTTACAGAGCCAACTCTGTGTACTACTTTGTTGGAATGCAAGTCTTAGTAATGCTTAATAGAACAGCTGGCAAGAAACAAGTCAATATTTAAATTTTGTTTCATGAGTGAACCATTTCCAGGATTATTGAGCTTCATGACATTGCCTCCAAGAGTGAAAAAATAATCCAATCTGATTATTGTATTTTCATATTTTTTTTAAAAAAATATGGATTTTGTACTTCAGTACTGGAGTAATATACTAATGATAAAACACTTTGCACTACTTTCCTCTGAGGAAATATTGTCAGTAAATTTAATACTTATTTTTCATTGGTATTTCCATTATTGTCCATCAATTATCCTATTTAAATTCTGCATCCATTTAATCATAAAATTTTTGATTTGTTTAATTTCTGAGTCATATTTAAAACAATAATTTATAAATAAACCCTAGCAGGGGTTCTGAATTTTGTGTTACAAGCATTTCAAATCCAGTCAGATTATTGAATGCCCTACCATATTTTTGTAATTCTTTTTCAACTATGCTAACAATTTAAAGAATGGACTTTTGAAAACAGCTTTTTTCATTGTGCACTTTTTAGAAAATTCTGTGTTATTACAGAATAACAGAGTTGGAAGGGAGCTTGGAGGTCTTCTAGTCCAACTCCATGCTCAGGTAGGAGACTCAATACCATTCTAGACAAATGGCTGTCCAATCTCCTCTTGAAAACCTCTAGTGATGGATCAGATTTCCAACTGGTTATCAACATGCATTTATCCAAAATTATGGTTATTGACTGATCAGCTCTATAAGCATTTTTTTTAGGAGAAATGCTTATCTCTATAAGGTCGATAAAGATACATCCAAATCTTAGAATTAAAATGCCTACAATCACACAAAAAAACTGTTTTTTCCTATTGAAATTATAGGTAATTGTAGGATATAGGTGTGAATTATGTCTCCACTGATTTATATTGCTGACTTGATTTGGAAAACTGGGTTGCATTGCTTAATCAGTTTGAATTTCCCTATCTTAAAGTATAATCAGAATAATTTTGGGAAGTTGTAATTGAAGAAATTTCAGAGGCCTTAGTTATTCACCTTTGTATAAGTAAACTGAAATTTGTTGCACTCCTAATACATTTATTAGTGAGCTTACTTTTACCTAGATTGACCTGATGTTTCCATCCATATTTTCATAATGTTACTTTAAAAATAACCAATGCGTATAGTAGTTGAATTCATTTACTTCATGCTTACTAATTTAATGAAACTTTCAGTTTAAGCCAGGGCTGTCCAACAAATGGCCTGCAGGCTGGATGCGTCATGTGCTGGCCACACCCACACCCAGTTTAGCAAAGGAGAAAAAGTTAAGATATGTCATGTGTCACCTCTGTGATGACGTGAGTTTTATAGCCCTGGTTTAAGCAAAAGAGAGGAACACCCTCTTCTGTCCTATTAGGTGAGTGGTTGTGTGTATTTCTTCACCCAGTTTTAGAAGATCAAATCTTTAAAACCAAAGTATCTAAAAAAAACCTCTAGAATATTTAAAAAATATTTTTATCAATCTAATGAAAACGTTTATTTATTTTTTTAAAAAAACTGCTCCTAACCACAGCTATTTTTTTCTATTAAAACAAATAGTTGTTTAACTTACATGAATCAATAAATAGATCATGAGCCGAGGTGGTGCAGTGGTTAAATGCAGCACTGCAGGCTACTTCAGCTGACTGCAGTTCTGCAGTTCGGCTGTTCAAATCTCACCGGCTCAGGGTTGACTCAGCCTTCCATCCTTCCGAGGTGGGTAAAATGAGGACCCGGATTGTTGGGGGCAATATGGTGACTCTGTAAACCACTTAGAGAGGGCTGAAAGTCTAACTGCTATTGCTATTTTATGTGGTAATTGTTTTAGATTCAAATTTCAATAGTTATAAATAGGACTAATATATATATATTCCCAGATATCTATAGATAAACTAGACCCACTGATACCAATGCTAAAGTTATTATGTGATGGATCATAAATCCAGTAAGGTGAGAAATCATAATGGGCAGCAATATATACAAAAAGTGTTTGGATCTTTTAGAGAATCACAAACTGACCCTAAGCGTAATAGTTGTTCAACAATTAAATAGACTAGAACTGTTTAAGCCTAGGCCAGATGATCATCTCTTTACTCATGTGGTAGTAGAGGTTCCTGCATTGAGCAGGGATCAAAACTACCTCTAAGGTGTTTTTTTTAAAACATTAGCATTCTATAATTCAAATTATGCTTAATTCTGGCAACACTGACCTGCAGCAGAATATATATAAATAATAAAATAAAGAGCACGTTAGAGATAGAGATGTAGGTATATTTTCATGATTTCTCAATGATTATAGAAATGGGCTCAAGTTTAAATTTAGGTTTCTTGGATATAACTAGCCTAATCTATCTTCAACCATTGTTGGGGAGCAAAACTGTTAAAATACAGAATAACAAAATAACAGAATAACAGAGTTGGAAAGGGCCTTGGAGGTCTTCTAGTCCAACCTGTCCTGTTTAAACAGGAAACCCTATATAATTTCAGACAAATAGTATCCAATTTTGTCTTTAAAACCTCCAATGTTGAAGCACTAGTAATTTCTGGAGGCAAGTTCTTTCACCGATTAATTGTTCTAACTGTTAGGAAATATCTTCTTAGTTTATTTATTTAGTTATTTGTCAATCATGTACAAGATAACAAGTATAGGTATGAACATAAACATGAACAAAGAAAGTAAATACAGATAAACAAAAAAAGAACAAAGAAAGTAAATACAGTAAGACAGGGATGGTAGACAGGCACTTATGCACATCCCTTTTATGGACCTCTTAAGAATGGGATGAGGTCCATGGTAGACAGTTTGACATTGAAACTAGTTCTGGTTTAGTTCTGTCCTTGATTAGTTTCCATCCACTACTTGCCCTGTATTCAGGTGCTTTGGAGAACAGGTTTAGTGGTTTAGTGGTTTATTAGCATTTGTAGGCCGCCCTTTTCCCTGAGGGGACTCAGGGCGGCTCACAGAAAACCAGGGAAGGGGGGAATACAACATTAAGAGAACAACATATAATAAAATAATAAGCAACATACATTCATCATTCGGGCGGGGTAGTGATCCTTATCCCCAGGCCTGACGGGCGAGCCAGTTCTTCAGGGCTATGCGGAAGGCCCGGACGGTGGAGAGGGTACGAATCTCCACGGGGAGCTCGTTCCAAAGGGTCGGGGCTACTGCTGAGAAGGCCCTCCTCCTTGTAGTTGCCAGCCGACACTGGCTGGCCGATGGGATGCGGAGGAGGCCTAATCTATGAGATCTTATAGGTCGTAGGGAGGTAATTGGCAGAAGGCGGTCTCTCAAGTATCCAGATCCACTGCCATGTAGGGCTTTATGGGTGATTAATAGCACCTTGAAGCGCATCCGGAGATCGACAGGCAGCCAGCGCAGCTCGCGGAGGATAGGTGTTATGCGGGTGAATCGAGGTGCACCCGCAATCACTCGCGCGGCTGCGTTCTGCACTAGCTGAAGACGCCGGATGCTCCTCAAGGGCAGCCCCATGTAGAGCACATTGCAGTATTCCAGCCTAGAGGTCACAAGGGCCCGAGTGACTGTTGTGAGGGCCTCCCGATTCAGGTAGGGCCGCAACTGGCGCACCAGGCGAACCTGGGCGAATGCCCCCCTGGTCACAGCCGTTAAGTGGTGGTCAAATGACAGCTGTGGGTCCAGGAGGACTCCCAAGTTGCGGACCCTCTCTGAGGGGTGTAAAATTTGACCCCCCAGCCTGAGTGTTGGAATATTGGCCAAATCTTTGGGAGGGAAACACAACAGCCACTCGGTCTTTTCTGGGTTGAGCACAAGCTTGTTAACCCTCATCCAGTCCATGACCGCCTCAAGACCCCGGCTCATCACGTCAACCGCTTCATTGATTTGGCACGGGGCGGACAGATACAATTGAGTATCGTCCGCATATTGATGGTATCTAATCCCGTGCCTGCGGATGATCTCTCCCAGCGGTTTCATGTAGATGTTAAATAGTAGGGGGGATAAGACCGAGCCCTGCGGCACCCCATAATTTAGGGGCCTTGGGGACGATCTCTGCCCTCCCACTAACACCGACTGCGACCTGTCCGAGAGGTAGGAGGAGAACCACCGTAGCACGGTGCCTCCCACTCCCACCTCCCGCAGTCGTCGCAGAAGGATACCATGGTCGATGGTATCGAAAGCCGCTGAGAGGTCAAGGAGGACCAGGATGGAGGAGTGTCCTTCATCTCTGGCTCTCCAAAGATCATCCATCAATGCGACCAAGGCGGTTTCTGTGCTGTAGCCGGGTCTGAAGCCTGACTGGAAGGGGTCTAGATAGTTTGCTTCCTCCAAGGACCGTTGGAGCTGGAAGGCCACCACCTTCTCAACAACCTTCCCCAGGAAGGGAAGGTTGGAGACCGGGCGATAGCTGTTAAGAACAGCTGGATCCAAGGATGGTTTCTTCAGGAGGGGTCTCACCACCGCCGCTTTCAGTGCGGCGGGGAAGTTCCCCTCCCGAAGGGAGGCGGTTACGACCGCCTGGATCCAGCCTCGTGTCACCTCACTGCAGTTAGCAACCAGCCATGAGGGACACGGATCCAGAACACAGGTGGAGGAACTTACAGCTCTCATGGCCTTGTCCACATCCCCGGGGGTAACGTCCTGAAACTCAACCCAGAGCTGTTCTACTTGGTCCCCCTGTGCCTCGGCTGGAACTGCAGGTGTGGAGTCCAAGTCCGACCGAAACCGAGCAATTTTGTCCGCCAAGAATTGGGCATATTCTTCAGCTCTGCCCTGCAGGGGTTCCCCCGCCTCCCTTTTGTTCAATAGGGAGCGGGTTATCCTGAACAGGGCGGCTGGACGGGACTCAGCGGATGCAACCAGGGTGGCTATGTGTGATCTTTTTGCTGCCCTAAGTGCTCTAGTATATTCCCTGGTGCAGGTGGTTACCATTGCTCGGTTCGATTCGGACTTATCGGACCTCCAACGGTGCTCTAGGCATCTCCTCCGGCGCTTCATCTCCCGGAGCTCCTCGGTGAACCAAGGAGGTCTCCGGGATCCGCCGCCTCGGAGGAGCCGCAGTGGCGCAATCCGGTCGAGGGCCTCTGACGCTGCCAAGTGCCACGCAGCAGCCAGAGTCTCCACCGGACTGTGGGCGAAAGTGTCAGGAATAACCCCAAGCTCTGTCTGGAACCTTGACAGCTCCATGAGACGCCTGGGGCGGAACCACCTGGTCGGTTCCTCCTCCCTACAGTGGGGGTTTGGCCTCCGGAAGTCGAGCCTCAGTAGGCAGTGGTCTGACCACGACAGGGGTATGATGTCGCTCCCCCTCAGACCAAGATCATGAATCCACTGCTCCGAGAGAAATACAAGGTCAAGCATGTGTCCCGCTGAATGGGTTGGGCCTCGAATTACTTGGGTCAAGCCCATGGCTGTCATGGAAGCCATGAACTCCTGCGCCCCATCAGAGTTTTCACCGAGCGATGGCAAATTAAAGTCCCCCAGGACCATCAACCTAGGGAACTCAACTGCCAGCTCGGCTACCGACTCGAGGAGCGAGGGGAGGGCTGCTGCCACGCTGTTGGGAGGCAGGTACGTTAGCAGCAAACCCACTTGACCCTTGAGGTCCAACTTTAACAGCAAGGACTCACACCCGACAATCTCCGGAGCAGGGACCCTACGAGGAACTAACGACTCCCGGATAACGGCGGCCACACCCCCACCCCTTCCCTGGGCTCTCGGCTGATGCAGCACCTGAAATCCTTCTGGGCACAGCTCTACAAGGGGGACTCCTCCCTCTGGGCCCAGCCAGGTTTCAGTAATACATGCCAGGTCTGCCCTCTCGTCTAAAATTAAGTCCCGGACGAGAGGAGCTTTATGAACAACAGACCTGGCATTTAGCGACAACAGCCTGAGACCAGGGTCCTGGCTACTCACGCCATCTGGTCTTGGAGTGGGACTCCCAGGGCCGGAAGGAGGGATCTCTGTAATGTAGCGAACCCTCCTTCCCCGGTAATGGCCTGCCCTGAAGTCCCCGCCGTATCTGCCCCTCCCTGTTACGACCGCAATACCCCGACCCTCTCCCGTGTCTCTGGTCCCCTCAACCACCCCTATGGCCCCCGCAACTCCCGGCAGGTCCTCCGAATCACACATACTCATACACTCCTCCAGACAGTCCCCATGTAATAGTTAAAAAAAACACAAAATTTACAACAATATAATCATAAAAGTGGGACATTCATTCATCTTATACATACCTCATACATAGCCCATACAAAGAAAGAAGAAAAAGATGAAAGAAGAGGAAGAGTGAAAGCTAAAATAGTTGTGCAATTGATTAAAAAGTTTTTAAAGTGCGAGTTCAGTTTGTTGCCATCAGCTGTCCATCCACAGCCCAGACCAAAGTTTCCTTCTGGGGATAAACACCAGGAGTAATGATGGTAATAGTCAGAGCTAAGACAAACAGGAACATAGGGCCTAAGTCTATGGGTAAGGGAAGTCTGGTAAGCAAAGTCCGAGGCGGCAGGGAACCAATGCTGGTAAAAAAGGCAGCGTTAATAAAAAGAGCAGCGTCGAAGAATAAGGCAGCGTTGGTGAAGGAAACAATGCTGAAACCGGGGGCTATGTTGCTGGAAAGAGTAATAGCAGTACCAGTAGTAGCGTTGGTAAAAGGGACAGTATTGGTAAGGGGAACAGTGTTGTTGAAGCCAATGGCGTCTCTGTGAAGCTGAGTTAAGTATGGAGGGGGGGGAGGCATCCGGAAGAGGCTCCAGCACGGCACACCCAGTCAGCTGCCCGCTTCGCCTAAGCCGGACCAAACCCCCGTTTGAGTTTCCCAACTCCAAACAACGATGATAAATAGTCAACCCAGTCAGAGTCACCCTAAATTCCCCAAATTCTCCGAGCTGTCCGCCAAGCCGTTCGCCAGGCTTCAGAGCTTGTAAAGAAGGGGCCAAAAAGCTCCACCGTTGCCGAAGCCGCCGCGAAACGCCCTCACTCGTCTCCGCTCCCAGTGCCACCATGAGATCGCTGTACTCGCCGCCAAAGGTGCCCAGCCGCTGCCGAAGCCGCCGGAGCCGCCGCGAAGCGCCCTCCGTCACCTCCGTTTCCACCATGTCCATGCGGCCGCTGCGGCCGCTGCGCTCGCCGACAAGGTCTAAAGCCCCAGAGCGGCAAAAGGCGTCGGTTTCCCTCCGCTCGTGGCCCATACAAGTCCTCCGGATTCTTGTCATCCCGGAGGACCCTGGCAGAGGCGGTAGGAGGCTGGTTCCACGGGCTCCCGAAGCTTTTTCTGTCAGGTCTTCTGCGACGAAGGAGCCCTGGCCGCCATTCCGTTTCTCGCACATGCGCACACTCCTCTTCTTTGCAGTAGCCCCTTAGATATCAGAACACTGTTATCATGTCATCCCTGGTCCTTCTTTTCATCAAAGGAGAAGTCTATGTGCACCTGATATTCTGGGGGTGGGAAGCAAAGTATAAATCTAACAAATAATAATACTGAGAGTCCATACAACAAAGCAACAGTTCAGACTTCCGGGGGAGGAGTCTGTCGCCGCTAGGAGCTCAACGGAGCTCCCCTCAGAGTTCTGGTCTGTATATCTAAGAGATCATTAGATATCACCCCTTTTTGGCAGAAAGGGGCAGGGAGCAGTTCAGTTGCTAGGATTTCTTCGTAGTTCACAGCCTTGTTTTTTTTCCGCTGTGAACGGAGGAGAGATCCAGCACCAGCTGAGCTTTTTTTTTCTCCAGCCAGTTCTTCTCAGCTGTTTTTTTCAGCTCTAGACAGGTGCCCCCCCCCCTCAGGACAAAGCTAAGCTATTTAAAGTTATTTAAAATTAATCCGAGCGGGGTCCACTCCTGAGATGCCTTTTTTATTACTATCTTAAACACCAGCCTCAATTTTGCTTAAGGCTTCTTTGTTCAGCCGTGATACAAGATGGCGATTTTACAGCGTTTGTGACTGATATGTGACTACTTAACTGGCTCTACTCTCCTGAAAATCTTTCATCATTAACTATGAAAAGCCTATAAATAACCCTTTGAAATTTGAGGGGAGCGAAAACCCTGCTTATTTGTTTATCTCCAATTTTTATTTATAATGGCGCCCAGATCAAAGCAGGCAAAACACTCTCTTACGAAGGAGTTTAAAGAATCTGCTATAAAATCGCTGCCCTTGCCTCCTACGCCATCTGCTGGAGATTTGTTAACACAGGAATCTCTTTTTCAAACGCTTAAGGATTTCAGACAGGAAATTAAGGAATTTGTACTGGATTTATACGATAAACTTGAGGCCAAAATTGCCCAAATAAAGGTGGATATGACTGGAGTTATGTCGGTTATGACAGATTATATTGGTGAAATGGAGGACAAATTGGAAATTTTGGAAGAGGCTAACCTTAATCTGACTTCTAATATCCAAACGCTACAACAAGAAATTGGAAATGCTCAAAAACAACTCGTTATGATAAATTATAATAGGAAAGCGTTTGCAATAAGAGTTAGAGGACTGCGCGAAAAGGAACAAGAGAATTTAAAACAGACTTTTGTTGAAGCTCTTAGTTGTTCGGTGGGAAGTCCGGGACTTAATTTTGATTGGCAGATTCAAAAAATTTATCGCCAGAATTCATGTGTAGCAGAACAGCGACAGCTCCCGAGGGACATAATTATATATTTTTCCACAAAAGAATCCAGAAATGCGATTATACAAAAGCTTTACAATAATAGGCTAAGAATCGATGGACAGGATTTGACTGTTTTTAAAGAAATTCCATTTCAGATGTTGAAAGCAAGGAGAGACTATACTTTTTTAACTCAAGAACTTAGAAACTCCCAGATTCAGTATAAATGGGAAGCGCCAGAAGGTATTACAGTCACATTTGAGAATCAAAGATATCGTCTCAATTCTGTTCCAGAAGCTCGAGATTTTTATTACAAGACTCTGAAGGCGGGACTTCCTGATTCACCCGGAAATGTGGAAAGACAAGGAGAAGGAGAGTACAAGCAGCGGACCATCTAACTACAAGACGGAGGGCGTTGCTCTCCCCCTTTCGGAGAGGCAGAAGAGCGGAGATTAAGGATTTAGCGATAACTTTAAGATACCCTTTTTTTTCTTTAAATTTCTGGTTTGAATAGGACTTTGCGATCTTTGTTTGGTATAGAGGGGTGGAGCTGGATATTGATGAAATATTGGGACTGAATGAGGCGGTGTGGATTCTGGACACACATTTTATGGGACCTATATGCTTGAACTCTAACCTAAATTGCCCAGGACTTTAAAGTGAAGAGAAAGATCGTAATTTTATTGAATTTTGGTTTGGGATGAATGGAGCTGGGAAGCGAGGGGTAGGTGGAAGGATAACGAAAGTTTGATTAGATTACCTTGAGGTAGAAGGCAAACTGATTTTTGTATAAACTGTTACTTGAATATAAGGTTAAGAAAGACTATTTGGAGAGTCTACAGGAAGTTGGGGTAAATATCAAAGAAGCAAGGGACGAAGATAAGATACATACGGAATGATCTACACTGGTTAAACTTTAATAATGATGGGAGGCTGAGCCTAATGCGAAGAGTTCTTTTTTTGTGTGTGTGTGGGGGGGTCTTTTCTTTTTACTTGTTTTGGGTTATTCCCTTTTTTTTCCTTTTTTTTTTCTTTTCATTATTTTTATTTTCAATCTATTTTGACTATAAGATATCCTAGAAGGTGTTTGATAGAGAGTTGTGCCGGGTGTGGGACCTGGGAAGTCGGAGGGGATTAGGGAGGGGGGTTCATTGGGGTGGGGGGTGGGGGGGTGGAAATACAATTTCAATATATAGAATAAGAAGAATGCACTTGTATACTGTTGTTCCTTATCTTTTCTTTTTTATTTTTCTCTTTTTTTTCCTTTTTTTTTCTTTTTAGCTCAATTTTAGTAGTTAAGAATTGAATAGATTAATGAATAGAGAAATGCACCAAAGTGAGAAGTAGAGGGAAAGAAGAGGGAGAAGTAAGGAGGGAGGAAGAGGGGAATGTAAGGAGGGTGAGAGGGGAAGGAGGGTGAGGAAGGGGAGAAAGGAAGGTAGGAGGGGAAAAGGAAGTAGGTGGGGTGATTGTTAGAGGGGAGAAAGGAAAGTTGGAGAGGAAAAGAAGGAGGGGTGTATGGAGGATGAAAGTGCCAGGTTGGTTTTATATGCTGGACGATGAGTTGTGTTTAAGGTTTTCTTTTTATGTCTTTTTTTATTGCAAATACTCAGTATATAAGTAATTGTAAAAAAATTGAAAATGAAAATGAATAAAATATTTGAAATGTAAAAAACAAAGCAACAGTTCATAATTAATGAAAAATCATCAAATAGCAATTATAATAATCAGCATCAGCATCCAACTATTACTAGCTGAAGATGATATGCAAATTTTCAGAGGAAGGAAGGAAGGAAGGAAGGAAGGAGGGAAGGAAGGAAGGAAGGAAGGAAGGAAGAAAGGAAGGAAATCACTTAATATAATTAAAATTGTTTATCAGGAAAAACTTTGCTTTGATTTTAGTATCTCTGCCAACAATTTTATGTCATCATAATAAAATATTCAATTTTATAGAGATTTGTTATTGCTATTGGAATTAATTACATGCATATTATTAAAACTTAAAAAAGACATATAATTATAGAAAGAAACAATCTATAGTTCTGCAGAGTTTGTTCTGTTAAACCTATATTCAGACCATTGATCCAGCTTCAAAACTCAGTAATCCTTTAATGAAAATATGACGAGTAGGAGACTCAGGGAGAGTGAATAGGAATGCAAATTCTAGCACTTTTCTTCTAAGAAATAACAATTACACATTGTTACAGTAGTCAGGGGTATAATAGACTTCTAATATTTCTTGTCTGGCTTATTTAGATAGTGATGTCTATTATTTCAGGGGTTAGCTACTCAAAATTTGACAGTAGAATTCCTTAATGGAAAAATATAAAAAAATATAAATGTAGCATGAATGCTGAATTATGATTTTCAGTGAAATTAACTTTGTTGTTTTATATTTTGGTGAAAAGTGAAGATCTGAGGCCACTTAAGAACCATTTGAAACACATCTGGTCTACTCAGTATCAACATTTCATTAAAATATTTTTTTTTTTAAAAAACAACACTTCACAATGTTCTACTACCACTGTCAGATAACATAACAGAATAACTATTTATTCAAGGAGTATTTTAAACAATTTAACTCTCCAAATTTTGGTGAAATACATTTTATCTGAACACTTTATATAGGCACTTTTTTGTAACAATATTTACTCTTGAGGAATTTTACAGCATTTATCAGAAAGGCAGAATCAGTAAAAAATAATAATAATAGTAGCATGGCTGAAGCCATGTTTGAAGCATTTAAGCCATTCAGAGATTCCTTCAAAAATACAGTTTGCCAGAAGCCTTGTAAAAGCAGATAAGATGCATAAACAATGTAGTGGAAAAGAGGTCAACAAACAATTAGTTGCATAGTCCGTATGAGAAGCTATACAACTCCCAGGAGAAGATTTGTGATATCAGTGAATGGTCAAGGACAAGGTGCTTCCTTTTCCAAATCAACCTATTATTATTGTTTTTTTTAATAGTTCTTCACAGAAGATTTCAGTAACCAACTTAATGAAAGTGCTCGTTGACATGCACATTTTGTCTTCTCCTATAAGGGAGTAATTTCTGGTCACAGATAAATAAAACAGCTTCAAAGCACTTTTCATCTGTTTCTTTTGTGGTTATTTGAGATTAGCAAAAAAAATCCTGAAAAATAAATAATTGTACATTTATACTGCAGCTTATATGGAATTAGAGTGATCTTTCCTTTGCCCTTTTAATATTTATTGTAAGGTGACCAGACATCCCGCTTTTGGTGGGACAGTCCCGATTTTTTAAAATTTGTCCCGCGTTCTTGGCGTGTTCAAAAAGTCCCGATTTTCCAGTGCTCAGTCCCGGGCCAAGCGGCTCAGCCATCGGAAGTTTTTTTTTCCTGCCTGCTTCTCTTGGGGGCCGCTCTCCCTGCAGCCGTGCCATGCAAGCCGTCATCAACAACCTGGTCCAGGTGAGCCGAAGGGAGGCAGGCAGGGATCCGGTTGGGAGAGGCTGGCGATGCGGGTGGCTTTTGAAAGGGTTGGGGGTGTTGGGGGAAGGCAATCGGGGGAAGGCTGCTTTGCAACCGCCAGCAAAGTCCCATCTAAACTTCTTGGTTCGCCCTCCCTAGCCCGGAGCAGACTGTTCTCGGGAAAGCTGGGTTCTTCCTCCCTCTGTCCCTTCTCTTCCCTTTCTCCCTTTCCCCTTCCTCCCTTTCACCTCCCTCCCCTCTTTCCTTCCCTCCCTCCCTTCTTTCCTTCCTTCCTTCCTTCCTTCCTTCCTTCTCCTCCCTTTCTCCCTCCCTTCCTCCTTTCCTCCTTCTCTCCTTCCTTTCTTCCTTCCTTCTCCTCCCTCCTCCCCTTTCTGCTTCCCTCCTTCTTTCCTTCCCTATCTACCTTCCCTTCCTTCCTTTCTTCCTTCTCGCTTCCTTCATCCTTCCCTCCTTTCATTCCCTATCTACCTTCCCTTCCTTCTTTCCTTCCTTTCTTTCTTCCTTCTTCTCCCTTTCTCCTCCCTCCTTCCCTCCTTCTTTCCTTCCCTACCTCATCTTCCTTCTTTCTTTCTTTCCTTCCTTCCTTCTCCTCCCTCCCCTTTCCATCCTGTAAACTATTCAGAGAGGGCTGTAAAAGCACCATGAAGCGTTACCCCTGCCGCCTCCTCCTCCTCCACTGTGCTTTTGAGGAGCCATGAGGCCGCAGGAGCCAGTAGGAAGGTGGCGGAGGGGGCAGGAGCAGGAAAAAAAGGCCCCATGGCTCCTCAAAAGCACGGCGGAGGGCGAAGTGGTGGTGGCAGGGGTAACGCTTCATGGTTTTACAGCCCTCTTTTTTTTTACAGTTCAGGTACTCCCTCCCCATCAATGGTGTCCGCTTTACCCATCTTAAAATCTGGTCACTTTAATTTATTAGCTATTACCAACTTTGTTTTTGAATTGTTACGTATAGCTAAGATTACATGTGGAATGAAACTGATTCATTTATCACAACCTAAAACTACAAGGATATTTTTGGGAGCAGTCTGAGTATATAATTGTGAGAAATATTATAAGTGAATTTAAGAACAAACATAGAATAACAAAAACATGTGAACTCAAAACAGCATTCTGAGAGAGCCACAGTGGCGCAGCGATTATGAATGCAGTACTGCAGGCTATTTCTGCTGACTTCCGGCTACCTGCAATTTAGCAGTTCGAATGTCGCCAGGCTCAAGGTTGACTTATCTTTCCATCCTTCTAAGGTTGGTAAAATGAGGACCCAGATTGTTGGGGGCAATATGCTGACTCTGTGAACCACTTAGAGAGGGAGGTAAAGCATTGTTAGATTGTGTCTAAGTAGTACTAAGTACTATTACAATATAGTAAATGGAACTATTTATGGGTACAGTTATCATGCAGGATTCAGTTATATATAGCTGGATTTAGGATATCTCCACTGTCAGCTTTGCTCCTCTTTAACAGAAACAACAACAACAAAAACCTTTTTGCATAACTAGTATGCCTGACAAGTTTTCCCAATGGAAAGGCAAATATGGCTGTTCCCCACTTGCCATTTATGATTGTCCATAGAAGAAAGGATAATGTCACTTGTGCTGGAAGCAGGTTTTTCTTTACAATTTTCTTAACCTTTGTTAACTAGTATTGCAATTAGTACATACAGTATTACTAGCCCCGCTCAGGTGCACATCTCAATGAGACATTTCACCAAGTATTGTGGTGGGCCCTGTTTGGTAGAAGATACCATTTTACTTTCATTCAAAAGTTCTTGAAAGTGTAAGAAAGTGCCACCACACACCACAAACCACTTAGAACCATGGGTATCTTTAGAGTGAATAATCAACAAGAACAAAGACAAAAGTGCAAACTGGAGATTGAAGCCTGTCCCTGCCTGTTCTGACCAGCCTTCACAAGGAATGAGAAACCACTTACTCATTAGTAAAACACACCCTTTGTTAAAAACAGGGCAAGAACAGTCTTTATTCACATTGGATGGACAAAAATTAGTCACAAATGAAAGTCGTTTCCTGTTATGAAACAGAGCACAGTCTCAGTTAACATGAGAATTCAAGATAAAAAGTCTTTTAATGATTAAGCCAACAGAAATAATCCCTGTTTACACCAGCTGAGGCAAATATACTATCTATTGTTTTCCAGCACGGAGACTCAGTTGGCACCTCAAATACAGATCAATTCTAGCAAACATGGTTCTGACAAAGGAATCCGACTTGATTGATATACTCTGGAAAATGAATGGTTGTTTGCAACAACAGGCCACTCCCAAACGCCTACTATTTATTTCTAAGATAGGTAGAGGCTGGCTAGTATCTATGTCAGCTTTTCCTTGAGAGCCTTCTGTTGCTCTCCTCTCCCCTTATGCATACGCACATCTGGATGGGACCCATTTGTTCCACCCCTTACTCAATTCAGGCCCTGAAGACAGCTGCCTCTCCACCTAGAGGCAGACAGAAGTCCCTGGTTGTGCACCTGCCTCGGCTTCTGTTTCCTCCTTCCTCCTCATATCCTTCCTAAGGGCCCAAAGCTTGCCCAGGTGCTCCCCCCTCCTCATCTGACTCTGTTGCTGCTCTGCTGACAGTTGATGGGCTACAACAGTCCCTTTAATATGTGGGCGATGGGCACCACACTTATTAAAGAAGGTCAGGGCTTTGAACACCCAGTTGCAGCTATTATTTTGATATGATATACGTTCTTTGAAGACATAGTTGTCTTAAAATTTTGTTGAAATGAAACTCCTTTTGGAAGATCTGTATAAATAAAATGCAATACTTGCAAGTACTTTACCGGTAACTGATCCCTATTTTAGGTAAATTGTTGGTGCTAAACCAACGTTAAATACTATTGAAATTCTTCTCAAACCGTCTTGTCAATTTTCAGTGGCAAATAAAGCACTCAGGACAATTGAATGCTAAGATTGATTGAAAGGTAAAACATTATTTGGTTCAAATCAACCAGGGTGTGACTGATAATCATGTGACCTGACTAAGTACTAACTAGGTAGATCCATTAAAATCAATTTTCTTTAAGTTATTTGTAGCTAATTTTAATTGCATCACCCTCAATTTCTTTATTTAATAGCAATAGCAATAGCAGTTAGACTTATATACTGCTTCATAGGGCTTTCAGCCCTCTCTAAGCGGTTTACAGAGTCAGCATATTGCCCTCAACAACAATCTGGGTCCTCATTTTACCCACCTCGGAAGGATGGAAGGCTGAGTCAACCCTGAGCCGGTGAGATTTGAACAGCCGAACTGCTGAACTGCAGTCTGCTGAAGTAACCTGAAGTGCTGCATTTAACCACTGCGCCACCTTTAATGGTTTTATTTCAAATATATAAATAAATCTATTTAATTTCTTTAATATAATAATTAATATTGGATCTGTGTTGAAACCAATGATTGACTGTAAGGAGAAAATGAAGGTTATAGATACTTTAAAAATTCCACAGCAAAAATGCAAAGAAGTAATACAATCTTTTCAAAAAGTATTTGGCAAAGATGGTAATAATTTAGTATCCCTTCTACTAGAAATTTCATATGTAGTAGCATTAAAAGAAACAAGAGCCCAAATAACACTGGACTGAAATCAGAATAGCATGAAATCATATCATTTACTGGCACTTTTTATGCTGATCTCTGAGACTACATGCATTTTTAAGAAATTACACAGAAATACATTTTTCTGTGTCATGTTTGCCCACATTATGATTTAAACAATAACATTTCTTAGTAGGTTCTTTATTTTAAAAATAAAATAACCTTTTCTGTCATAAATAATACTACAATTATGGCATTTGAATAATATTATAACATTAGGTATTGTAATGATATGCCTATAAGCATAATTATAATTATAAATATAAAGATAGTGTAGAGGAAAATAGAAGGAAAGTAAAGATGCAGATATTTTGTTTTAAAAAATAGAAAAGATCCCAGGCAAAAATGTTCAAAGAATCACAGAAGTGAATCTGACAAGAAATGGTAGTCCCAGTTCAGCAAGTCACTTTTAAATCCAACAAGGAAGTAACAGACATCATTTAGTGTTAATGTTTTCCAATGCTTCTGTGGTATTTTATTAATCCAAAGTGAAAGGAAAACTGTGCTGACTGGGAGCAAGAAGGGAGAAGTGACAAAACATGTGACATGTTGTAGTTATCAGCATAATGTCAAAGCTCTGTCTAATGAACCTAAGAAAATCAGAACTCTGAGACTAGGATTCTTCTCAAAGGTCTTCTTTATTGAGTACATCATATTTGGCACAGCTTCAAAGGAAAACAAATTCTAAATCTTTCCCCCCAGTTTCAGTATAATTAAAATAGGAAATAACCCTTCCCCAAGTGTCACAGGTCACTCTGGCCAATTGGGTTAATTAGTGGACTCTCCAGGCACTCCTTCCCTAACTTATCTGTTGCCAAGAGAGATGACCTTGGTTCTCATGAGAAAGCTTTCTGTTGTGTCTAGTAAGGCATTCCAACCTCCTCCCCTCTTTCCTCTGTGTGTTGCAACTGAGAAACAGGTTTAGTATGAAATTGACACAATGTCAATTCACCAAGCATTCCTGGCCTGCTCTTGAGCTGCCATAGGAGAGTGGGAATGGGAAACCGATGAAACGGCATGGCAGCAAAAGACAGATGTATATTGCAGACTTATCTTTCTCAAGGCTATATCCCAGGGTTACTTATAGTGGCTGTAGGGGAATGATTCAGTGGTGGGATTCAAATAATTTAACAACCGGTTCTCTGTCCTAATGATTTCTTCCAAGAACCAGTTCACCAACCTGCTCAGAAAGTTAACAACCGGTTCTACTGAAGTGGTGCGAACTGGCTAAATCCCAACACTGAGTGATCTCCACAACCTGCAAATAACATAACATAAGATATTATAAACTACAAATAAGTAAGGGAGGAGTTTGCATTATATAAATATGCATGTGTTGTTTTGATTCAAGTATGTTTATTCTGGATATCTACTAAGCAAAGCTCACTTACCAGCCTTACCAGGAAAAGGAAGGGAAGGGAATTTGGGAAAGTTATGATTGTTTCAGTGTTATTGGAAACTGTTGATCTTCATATTCAATATCCATGACAGTTTCCCAGTCAGTCTTGCAATCCCTCGATCCCTCCTCCATCCATGAGAATCACCCACTTACCTATCTGATAGAAAGGCGAGGCGAGGCGAGGCGAGGCGAGGCGAGGCGAGGCAAGGCAAGGCAAGGCAAGGCAAGGCAAGGCAAGGCAAGGCAAGGCAAGGCAAGCTGAGGTTATCTGAAGCAAATTGAAACAGGCAGGCATACAGGCAGATTTCTGATGCTCCCTGCCAGCTTTTCATAAGGAAACTCAATGGAGAAACTAGCAGGAAGTCAGAAGTTACTTGTGCTCCTATTATACTTTTGCCCACCAGTGGTGATTCTGTTCCTCTGTTGAGATAAAGACATACCTCTGAAATGATGACCCAACAGGACATGTATTATTAAATTTATTAATGGCCATTGGTTAGAGACTTTTCCTATTTTGGAAAAATAAATAATTGAATAGCAACAGCATAATTTTACAATTACCTTTTCCTCCTCTTAATTGCTTCCTTTAGTTATCCTAAATGTTTGCCACTGATTAAAGATGATTAGTTGGACTTTTGGTTTGTTTTAACAGGGTACTTATTATATTTTATGGTAAGAACTGAATAAATCATGGCAATTGAAGATAAAAAGTCTTTTTAAACATAGGGAGATAAGGAATATTTTAAAGAGAAATAACTTCAATAACTAATATCAGTCATTATGAAACTTAAAGAACAATCAAGAACATGGGGGGGGGGGAGGCATAACCTCAAACTGACAGGAGGGAAGTTCAAAAGTAACATTAGAAAATATTACTTCACAGAAAGAATAGTGGAAGCTTGGAAGCACTTCCAGAGGAGGTAGTGGGTCAATCATCAGTAACTGAGTTTAAACATGTTTGGCATAAACACATCTGACAAAAAATACTAATAAATAAATAAATATTTTTAAAAAATAATTAAAAATAATAAATACTAAATTAAAAAGAAAACAAAAACAAACAAACAAGCTCTAATATAGTATTGTGTTTTGGATTCTGGGTTTAAAATGAAGGGTTTTCTCTTTTTTCCTTGATACTTGAGTAATTTTTTAAAGTTGTAAAATATCAAAACTAAAAAAAAGTGTTTTCTTCCTTTAGGGTTAGAAAAAAAATGAAATAATATAGAGGATTTTCTTAATATAAATTATGATAAAGATTAATGAGTTAATAGAAGCATATATTACTCTCCACGGCAAAGAGAAGCCAAGATGGTCAAATGGATTCTTTTATTAAAAAAGAGAATATATCTAATCTTGTTTCTATTCTGAAATTGCTTCCGGATTTTGTGCTTGCAGTGGTAAAAAAGAAACTTTGATTTTGTTTTTGTTAACTAGATAGGTTTATTGTTATAGGAATGGCTTGTACATATTGTTGTGTGAAAGCAAAAAGTTGTGATTGTGATGTTGTTATCTTCTATTATGCTAAAGAGAGTCAGAAGTTGGTGCCTTTTTCTTTCCTTTTCCCCCTTTACACTATATTTCTTTTCTTTTCTCTCCTTCTCTTCTTAGTTTTCCGTACTTTGTATTTTTCTTTGTATTTTATGTTTTGAAAAACCCATAAAATCATATATGATAAAAAAAACCAAGCAAGCAAAAACTCAAAGGGAAGATTTGATGGATCATTGGGTCTTTTTCTGCTGTCAGTTTTATATATCTCTATGTTTCTAAAACCAACATCATAGTTTTCTTGGACAATTGGCTTCAGTATGCATGTCTTTGTGTGCCTATATATTTCATATCTCAAAAGAATAATGTTAAGGTTTTAAAGGAGCACATTTTAGTACAATATGCTAGTGCCTTCTTAATTCTGTTCAATTCACCATAATTTCCAAAGAAAATAAGACAATGCAGAGACCCAACTAGAAAGGGCTTTTCTCCTAGTTGGCTGAAATGAATGTATTGGTCTTACAATTGAAAGATTCATTTTGGTAACTGAACAACTGGCTTTTATTAATACAAACTTGTACTCATTAAAAAGTAACTTTGAGACTTTTGCTTGAAAACACACTCATACACTTCCTGCTTTTATTGAAACCATGTGTCAGGTCTGGACAAGCAACATTGTCTGGGAAAGAGAGTTAAGCAATCTCAGGTCAACAAAGCTGTTAAAGTCAAGAGTGATTCTCAAGACGAACATTTCTCCCTCATTGCAAAGACAAATGTCTCCATCACTCTTCTCCATAAAATCCCTTCAGCCACAAAATAAATCACTTCACCAAAACACACTAGTTCCTTCTAAATAAACAAGGCTATGCTTCATAGATTACTGAACATTTCCTCTTCCCTGGGTCAGTTCCTCTGATGTCAGTAGCAACAAGAAGATTTCTGTGAGAGAGACTACAACTGCAGTTGCTAAGTTCAAGCATTCTTTATGGCTCTGGCATTTAGTTAATGGCTCCCTTAAAGATAGAGGTTTGGGTCCAATCTGCCAAGTATGAATAGAATCTTGGGAGAGCTATTTCCTGAGTATTCATAATTGGCAAATTAATGGGAATGCTATTGAACATGTGTTCACTTATAAAGACCTTAGAGTACCATACTCGCTTTACTATCCTGGAGAGAACATTTCCTATAATGGTCAAGTATTACGCAGCATCGTTTCTTAACTATTGTGATATTTTTTCACTTAAAGGAGCCCATTTTATTCCTTCGGCTTGCAAAGTCTTGATTACTAAGGTCATTGTATCTCATTTTCTCTATGGTGTCAAAGCCTGTATATTTATTTATTAATCATATGGCATACAATGTCAGGGAAATCTACACAAAGCAGTTCTGACAGCCCAGATTGCTAGTTCATTCTGTTTGGCGCTTGCATGCCTATCCTTGGTGCACCACGAGGAGATGAACTAGCACTGCACTAACAAGCTAGTGGTAGTTGGGTTGCTCGCTCTTCCAGGCTGCTCTGCTGGTTTTACCTCACCTTGTGTTACCATGCCTCAAATCCATCTAGGTCCAGCACTGACTTCTGCTCTCCAGACATATGAATTCAGCTATTTTCCCCATCAAAGTGGTATCCATTTATCTACTTGCAATACAGTATGCTTTCAAACTGCTGGGTGGGCAGGAGCTAAGGATTGAAGAATGGGACCTCATTCCATTTCATGAAACTGGACTCAAACCTCCAGGATGCAGACCATTTCTGGCCTGAAGTTTCAGCATCATGCAATCGCTGCATCTCCACATCCCACTCAACTTTGTACACTTAAAAAATTTGACATTCTTAAGCCATTTCCTCTATCAATACTATCTTTATAGCTTTGTATTGAAAATGCTGCATCTTATTTAGAGATGGTTTAATACTGATGGTTTGCTGTCATCTTTTACATTTTTGACTAAATATTTGATCTCATTCATTGTCAGAAAACAAGTTAAGTTTATTTAGTTAAACAAAAGTCATTGGTAGGCTTATTTGTTTATGAGTTTTGTTGGAAAGTCTTTGTCCAACTCAGTTTTAATTATGCCAAAAGAATGATTAAATAGTATATTTAGAATATTTGACAGTGCCTAACTGCTAGTCTTGTAGCACATGGGCTCTTTTCAAATTCATATGTACTAGCCTCCTATCTCTCCTCCATCACAGTTCTGACATTTCTCTGGGTTTTTACAGTTGGCTGGGATAGATTAATTGCCCTTGGCCAACTTGTTTGGGATGCTATAAAAATATTTCCCTTCATCAACATAGAAATCCTTGTGGAAATGCATCAATGAAATCTTTGAGCCCTGTATTCTTTTGGTATTCTCTTTATAAGAATCCTAGATTACTTTTATTTATTCCATCCTTGAGAAATTTCCTAATAGAAGACAGAATTTCTATTTGCAATTCTTCTGATCACTGTTGATATCAGTAGTTATCCAATTATGTTGTTTATATGTACCATCTGCCTCGTCTTATGTCTGAAAATTGTTTGAATGTTCTTTACTACTAACTTCACATTTTCATTTTACCTGTTTTACTTTTTTATTGTTGGCCATATGTACATAAATATATTTAGATTTCATTTTAATTTATATTGTATTTTAAGACATTTGCTGCTTGTTTGTTTTTCCTTTCTTATTTGCCTTGCCTTGAAATCCTAAAGGAAAAGGAAGACAAGAGAAGGCAGTAAGAAAACTTACTTTTTTAATGCTACAATAAATTATTTAATTGGTCTACAATTTCTTTCACTAGTGGGAAAAATAGTTTCTATCCAATTAAGTGATGTACTGTAGGTTTAAACATAGCTAGGGCCTCCTAGTGCTTCTGCGGAGGACATGGCTCCCTTGATATGCTTCTCTTCAACTATTGTATATACTTCTTTTTTAAAAGAAAAAAAACTATAACAATAATGTAACTGTTTGTGGTTGAACAAGTTCTCTATACCTCTCAGAATTATAATGCAATAGGCATTGCAATAATCACTATCCTACTTGTTATATTCAATTTGTGGTGTTGACATTAGATAAATATATACCATATTTTTTGGAGTATAAGAAGCACCAAGATTTTGAAGAGGCAAATTTTAAAAAAAGGAGATAGGTAGGTAGAGGGATAGAGAGGGAGAGAAAGAGAGAGAAATACAGTAGGTAGGTAGGGAGAGAGAGAGAGAGAGTAGTTAGGTAGGAAGGTAGATAAAGGGATAGAGAGAGAGAAATAGAGATAGATAGAGAAATATAGTAGGTGGGGAGAGAGAGTGTGTGTGTGTAGGTAGGTAGGTAGAGGAAGAGAGAGAGAGAAATGCAGTAGATAGGTAGGGAAAGAGAGAGAATAGGTAGGTAGGTAGAGGGAGAGAGAGAGAGAGATACAATAGGTAGGTAGGGAGAGAGAGAGAGTAGGTAGATGTTTCCAGGTGTATTTAGCCATGTGCTGAAAAAGGAAATAGCTGACAATTTGCAGCACCTACAGTAAGACTTTGTTTCTGCTGGCACAGCACTTGATCAATGTAATTCTTATCAATCAGTTAAAGAGCTTTCTGAAAGGGTGGAAAAAGTTTTTGCACTCTGCAAACCTCCCCAAAACTGCCCCTTTTTTGTGAAAACTGGGCTGTTTTTTTAAAAAAAGGCATGAATACCCTTCCAGAGTGCTCCTGGAGAGTGGGGGTGGGGCAAAAATGAGCAAAAAATGGCCCATTTGTTTGCAAAAACAGGCCCATTTTTTGTCAAAAAAAATTGCATGCATAGCCTTGTGGAGGCTTATAGAGTGCAGGGGGCAAAAACTGGACCGTTTTTTGCTCATTTCCAGCCCCAAGGAGCTCTCTGAAAGCCTCCATAAGGCTATGCACAGACATTTTGGTGAAGAGGGCAGGGCTTCAGGAGGCAAAAAATTGCTGTATTTGATGTATAAGACGCATCCAGATTATCAGCCTCTTTTTTTGAGGAAAAAAAAAGGTAAATCTTATACTCCAAAAATATGGTATATAAACTATGTGAAAAGACAATGAGCATTATTTTTGGGAAGAGATTGAAACTTTGTGAATGAAATTGGTATAGGGCTTGGATAAAATGAAAGGCCAAATTGACAGGAATTATCATAGAATATGGTAATTCTTTGGTTGGAGATAGTAATTGAGTATCTTTGGCTTTTACTTCTGTCTCCTAATAAGGTGTGTTTTATTTTCTTTGACACATGATGTTTTTGTCTTTTTTAAAAAAATTGTAAACTGCCCAGAGTTGCTACATAATTAGGCAGCCTCAAAACAGATTGCCAGACTGACTCAATACATAAACAATCAAACGAAAATACAATCAAATAAAAGAAATAGATATTTCTGTTTTGGGGGTTTCTCTTTGCAGTGTCCTAAACTAATTTGATCAGTAAAGAGAACACATAGATTGAAATTTTGCTTAATTTAGCTCTGCAATATGCTGACCCTGTTTTCTGTACTAGAGGGATACATTAACTAAAATATATATTTGAGGAAGTGGTACAGTCGGCATTTGGGGGCTTTAGGTCTCTAGCTTGGTGAATTACATTCTGAAAACTGGAATAATCATTAGTATTCCTTCATTTAATGAAACTTCGAATTCTTTCCAACATTGCATTGCTATCAATCCAGCTTCATTTCAACAGATAAAAGCAATAATTAATCTAACTAATAATCATGCTGTGCCATATAATGAGCTGTGCCCATTTTTAGCAGTCTTTTCCTGTCTCTCTTTTTCTTTCTAACTTTCATCTGCCAAATGTCAGCAGTAGCACTGTTCGCAAAAGAAAATCAGTTCTGGCTCTCATGCAATTCATAGTTTGGAATTTGAGGACGGAAGGGATTATGCTAACAGAGGAGAAATCGGATGGCTGACTGTGTGTGCCGTGGCCGGAGCCTTTTCCGGATGCCCCCCCCTCCATATTTAGCTCAGCTCCTTCAGCGATGCTACTGCCCTCAACAGCGCTGCTCCTTTCACCAATGCTGTCTCCTCTACCAATGCTGCCTCTGGTATCACCATTGCTCTTCTCAGCAACATAGCCCCCTCCACCAGCACTGTTTCTTTCACCAACGCTGCCTTCTTCTCCAACGCTGCCTTTTCTACCAACACTACCTTTTCTACCAACATTGGTTCCCTGCCACTCTGGACTTTGACCATCTGACTTCCCTCACCCATATATTTAGGGCCTGTGATCCTGTTTTTCTTAGCCCTGACTGTTACCATCACTATTATTTCCTACGGCCCGTGGACTGCCAATATTGCCATCGTCATTACTCTCCACTACGCCCCTTGGACTGCTACCTGTCCCTGGCATTCCAGGGACACCAGGGACATTGTTCAATCTGCTCCCTACTTTTGCAACCGTCATCTATTCCACCGGATTGGACTTTTCTGTACATCTACTTTCTTGTACACCCGCCTACGAACTTCGCATGGTTGCGCAATTTTTAACTGGTATGGTGAGTGTATGGGACTGTATGTGATTGAGTGAATGATCCCACTTTTTATTACCTATTACTGTTGTATTTTTTGTGTTTTAATTACTACGTGGGGACTGCTTGGGGTGAACGAATGAGTGTGCCTGATTCGGAGGACCTGTCGAGGAACCTGGGGGTCATTAGGGTGGTTGGGGGAATTACGGACACGGGAGTGGGCCGGAGCATTACGGTCGTAACGGGGAGGGGCAGATATGGCGGGGACTTTAGGGCTGGCCATTACCGGGGAAGGAGGGTTCACTACGTTACAGAGATCCCTCCTTCCGGCCCTATGAGTTCCACTCCAGGACCAGATGGCGCAAGTAATCAGGACCCTGGTCTCAGGCTGTTGTCGCTAAATGCCAGGTCTATAGTTCATAAGGCTCCTCTCGTCCGGGACTTAATTTTAGATGAGAGGGCAGACCTGGCATGTATTACTGAAACCTGGCTGGGCCCGGAGGGAGGAGTCCCCCTCGTAGAGATGTGCCCAGAGGGATTTCAGGGGCTCCATCAGCCGAGAGCTCAGAGAAGGGGTGGGGGTGTGGCCATTGTTATCCGAGAGTCTCTAGTACCTCGTAGGATCCCTGCTCCGGAGCTTGTCGGGTGTGAGTCCCTGCTGGTGAAGTTGGACCTCAAGGGTCAAGTGGGCCTGCTGTTAATGTACCTGCCTCCCAACAGCGTTGCAGCAGCCCTCCCCTCGCTCCTCGAGTTGGTAGCCGAGCTGGCAATTGAGTTCCCCAGGCTTATGGTCCTGGGGGATTTCAATTTGCCTTCGCTCGGTGAACACTCTGATGGAGCGCAGGAGTTCATGGCTTCCATGACAGCCATGGGCTTGACCCAAGTAATTCGGGGCCCAACCCACTCGGCGGGTCACATGCTCGACCTCGTATTTCTTTCGGAGCAGTGGACTTGTGATCTTGGTCTGAGGGGTAGTGAGATCATACCCCTGTCGTGGTCAGACCACTACCTACTGAGGCTTGACTTTCAGAGACCACACCCCCACTGTAGGAAGGAGGAACCGACCAGATGGTTCCGCCCCAGGCGACTTATGGACCCTCTGAGGTTCCAGACGGAGCTTGGGGTTATTCCTGATACCCTCGCCTGCAGCCCAGCGGAGACTCTGGTTGCTGCTTGGAACTCAGCAGCGACGGAGTCTCTTAACCGGATTGCGCCTCTACGGCCGCTCCGAGGCAGTGGATCCAGGAGGGCTCCTTGGTTTACTGAGGAACTCCGGGAGAGGAAAGGCTGGAAGAGACTCCTAGAGCACCAATGGAGATCCAATAAATCCGAATCGAACCGAGCACTTTTAACATCTTGCATCAGAGAATACATCCGGGCAATCAGGACGTCTAAAAGAACTTACATTGCCACTCTGATTGCTTCCACCGAGTCTCACCCAGCCGCCCTGTTCAGGATAACCCGTTCCCTCCTAAATAGGAGGGATGCGGAGGATCCTTTGCAGGACCGGGCTGAGGATTACGTCCAGTTTCTTGCGGACAAAGTTGCTCGGTTTCGGTCGGAGTTGGACTCCAACGCTGCAGAACCAGCCGAGGCACTAAGGGATAATCTGGTAGGCCATCGCTGGGTTGAGTTTCAGGCTGTTTCCCCTGAGGACGTGGACAAGGCCATGAGAGCTGTACGTGCCTCCACATGTGTACTGGACCTGTGCCCCTCCTGGCTGGTTGTTAACAGCAGGGAGGTGACACGGGGCTGGATTCAGGCGGTTGTTACCGCCTCCCTCCGGGAGGGGGTCTTTCCCCCCGCTCTTAAGGCGGCGGTGGTGAGACCCCTCCTGAAGAAACCATCTTTGGATCCAGCTGTACTAAACAACTATTGTCCAGTCTCCAACCTCCCCTTTGTGGGGAAGGTTGTTGAGAAGGTGGTGGCCTTTCAGCTCCAACGGTCCTTGGAGGAAGCTAACTATCTTGATCCATTCCAGTCTGGCTTCAGGCCTGGCTATAGCACAGAAACCGCTTTGGTCGCATTGACCGATGATCTCTGGAGAGCCAAGGATGGAGGCCATGCCTCCATCCTGGTACTCCTTGACCTCTCAGCGGCTTTCGAACAGAACTTTTTTATTTTTCTTTAAAAAAAACACAAATATGTCATCATTTGTCAATCATTAAGACATTGAAGTACAATTTTTTGTTGTTGTGTGTACTCCTCCCTCCCTCCACCCCCCACGCCCCCTCCTCCTTCCCCCCCCCGACTTCCCAGAACCCGTACACGGTATGGATTTTTAACTAACACAGTCTAAAATCTATTGAGAAAAAAGAAATAAAGAAATTAATGACATTCTAGATTGACCTTAGCTTCTTCTTACTGAACTGACTTTTAACAGTTTAAATCATTTCTGATCTTAAGCATAGGCTAACTGGAATTTCTTAGTCCCATATTTATTTTGTATATAGTCAATCCACTTTTTCCAGTCTCGTTTATATCTCTCATTTGAATGATCTTTGAGATATGCCGATATTTTAGCCATTTCAGCTAAGTTTGTTACTTTCAATGTCCATTCTTGGATTGTAGGCAAGTCTTCCTTCTTCCAATATTGCGCCACCAACAGTCTTGCTGCAGTTATCAGGTGCAGAATCAAATTGGTCTCTACCACTGTAAAGTCAGTACATATACCTAGTAAAAATAACTGAGGACTAAACTTTATCCTTCTTTTAAAAACATTTTGCATGACCCACCATATTTTTATCCAAAATGCCTTAACCTTTTGGCAGGTCCACCATATATGATAGTATGTAGCATCGAGAGAACCACACCTCCAACATTTAGGCTGTACATTCGGATACATAGAAACCAACTTTTTAGGATCTAAATGCCATCTATAGAACATCTTGTAAAAATTTTCTCTCAGATTTTGAGCTTGTGTAAATTTCACATTTCTTACCCAGATTCTTTCCCATGTATCCAACATTATTGGTTCCTCAATATTTCGAGCCCATTTTATCATACAATCTTTAACTAATTCTGTTTCCGAATCCATCTGTATTAATACATTATATATCCTCTTTATATGCATTAAGCTTTGATCTCTTATTTGTTTAAACAGATTATCCTCAACTTGAATAAAACCAATTTTTTGATCTATTTTCCACCTAGCCTGTAATTGCCCATACTGGAACCATGTTTGAACTACCTTCTCCTCTTTTAATACCTCTAAAGATTTTAATTGTAATACCCCCCTTTCCGAGGTAAGAAGCTGTCTGTAGGTAATTCTGTCATGTTTTTGTGCTGTATTCATATTTTCAATTGCGTGTCTAGGAATTGCCCACATGGGTATCTTGTCATTTAATTTATATTGGTATTTCTTCCAGACCCGCAATAAAGCATTTCTTAAAATATGACTTTTAAAGTTCTTATCCAATTTTTTGTTGAATAACAGGTAAGCATGCCAACCAAATACCAGATCGTGTCCCTCAATGTTCAATATTCTATCATTGGTTAAGTGAATCCAATCACTAATTACAGATAATGCCACTGCATCATAATATAGTTTTAAATTAGGTAGTTTCAATCCTCCTCTCTCACGTACATCTTGCATTATTTTCATCTTTACCCTCGGCTTCTTTCCTGCCCACACAAATTTGTTGATACCCTTCTGCCATTCTAAAAGGTTCGCATCTTTTTTAAGTATAGGTAACATTTGGAAGAGAAATAAAAATTTTGGTAAAATGTTCATTTTCACTGCCGCTATCCTACCCAGCAAAGATAAGTGCAATTTCTCCCATTTTTTCATCTCTGTCTGTATGCTATGCCAAAGTGGTTCATAATTATGCTTATATAATTTCCCATTTGAAGTTAAAATGTTAACTCCAAGATATTTGACTTTTTTAACTACCTCACATCCTAGCATCACTCCTAATTCTTCCTTTTGTTTAATATTCATATTTATAGCTAATATTTTGGTTTTTCCTAAGTTTATTTTAAAGCCCGACACTTGACCATATTGATTAATCATATTCATTAAAACCATACTGGATTCCTGCGGTTGTTCCAATATTATGACCAAATCATCCGCAAAAGCGCGGACTCTATATTCTTGCTGCCTAATCTTGATCCCTTTTAAACCATCCAAGCCCCGTATTTTATTCAACAATACTTCCAAAGTTATAATAAACAATAATGGGGACAAAGGACAGCCCTGTCTTGTACCTTTTCCAATTTGAAAAGAGTCTGTTAGACTTCCATTGACTATGATTTGTGCTGTTTGCTGTTGGTATATTGCTTTAATTGACTGTAAAAAATTATCTCCTATCTGCATTTTTTGCAGTATCTTCAACAGAAATTGCCAGTTAACTCGATCAAAGGCCTTCTCAGCATCCAAAAATATAAACGCAACAGGGATCTGGTTGTTCTTTCCCAAATATTCTAATGCATTAATAATTAATCTAACATTACTTTTCATCTGTCTCCCTTGTATAAAACCTGTTTGGTCCGTATGTATCAATTGTTGAGTGACCAACATTAACCTATTTGCTAATATTTTAGTAAAAATTTTATAATCTACATTCAGTAATGAAATAGGTCTATAATTTTTGGGTTGAGTAGTATCTTGATCTTCTTTGGGTATCAAAGATATAAACGCTGTCTTCCAAGATGGAGGGACTTTACCTTCCGTTTGAATCATATTAAATAATTCTCTAAGAGGTTCTACCATTTCTAACTGTAAGTTTTTATAGTAAACCGCTGTCAAGCCATCTGTACCTGGTGCTTTCCCTGACTTTAATTGCTTAATTACCTGCAGGATTTCCCCCGAGGTTATTGGTTGATTCAATTTTTGCTTGTGTTCTTCTCTAACTGAAGGTATTTTCTCTTTGCCTAAATATTTGTCTATGTCTAAACCATTAATTTTATCCCCTTTATACAGTTCTGTAAAAAATTCCCAGAAAGCCTTTTGAATCTCTTCCTGTTGAAACACCTCCTTCCCTCTGTAAATCAGTTTAGATATATTTCGAGTTTTCCTTTTTTTCCTAATCTGATAAGCTAACCATCTGCCAGGTTTGTTTGCATTACAAAAAGTATTGTGTTTTGCATATAATAGATTAGTAGCCACCTGGTCAGAGATCAACATGTCAAATTGAGATTTTAATATGTTAATAGCTTCCTTAACCTTTGTATCGTCTGGGTTCATTGTTAACTCCAGCTCTTTTCTCTTAATTTCCTCTTCCAGTTCTGTTCGTTTTAACCCTTGCTTATTTCTATGTGTTTTATTTATATTCATCAGAACTCCTCTCATATACGCTTTGCTTGCGTCCTATACAAATTCCATAGATGTACCCTTATTCATATTCAAAACAAAATATTCAGATAGTAATTTTTTACAATCATTAATATACTTTTCATATCTAAATAAGTTTTCATTCAATCTCCAAGACCTTCTTGCCTGCACTACCCTTCCCAACTCCATCCAAACTGGGTTATGGTCCGAAAGGATCCTAGCTGCAATCTTTGTTTTCTTGACCCTAGAAAGCAAATCATTAGTGGTTAGAATAAAATCAATCCTTGAGAGGGATTGATGCCTGTCCGAGAAGAAAGTGAAGTCACATTCCTCTGCATTTCTTTCTCGCCAAATATCTCTCAATTCAAAATCATCCATAATGTCAAAGAAAGATTTGGGTAACTTTGCTCGCATCTTGGTATTTAGGCAGGAAATCTTCTTATCTCTCTTAGTGTCTATCACTCCATTCCAATCACCCAATAGTATACAGGAACTATAGTCCCACTGTACTAATTTAGCATGAAGATTTCTATAGAATCTATCTTGCTGTTGATTGGGAGCATAAATTCCCAAAAGTAATGTCTTTTTCCCTTCTAAGATTAAGTCTAAAGCAATATATCTTCCGAAGGGATCTGCTTCTATTAATTCAGCTTTCATATCTTTTCTTAAGTATACAACTATACCATTCTTCTTTTCCATAGCAGAAGCTGCAAAATGTTGACCAAGTTTTGAGTTGATCAAATATTTTTGATCAGTTGACTTGATATGAGTTTCTTGCAAACAAATTACATCGTTCTTAAACTGTTTGAGGTAATGAAATATTTTCTTCCTCTTCTGTGGAGAGTTCAGTCCGTTGACATTCCATGTTAAAATCTTAGTTGTCGTCTTTGGTTGGTTGAAGCATTTTTAGAGCTTCCTGCACGGCCTGTTTAACCTTAGGTCTAGCTCCTCCCATTGCTTCCAGATTTGTTGTTGTAGATCCTTGATCGATGGCCGATGATTGTTGATGCTGTTGCTTTTTAGCTTGTTTCTCCATACATCTAGTAGTCATGCGGCTAGGTCTTGGTTCCATAGCACCTTGCACTTCTAGAGAAGAGAGATACTCCATCTTGTCTGGTGGTTGTGTAGTTTGCTGTCTATCCTGTCCTTCTTGTGGTCTTTCTCTAGGTCCAGATGGTGCAGGGTGTCCGGCCTTCAATATATTATAATAAAAATCTCGGGCTTTCCATACAGAGTTGAGGCGGTACCTTTGCTTATCAAATGTAAATATGATGCCAAATGGTGCATCCCATCTATACTGTATCTGACGATATCTGACGATTTCTCACCCAGCCGCCCTGTTCAGGATAACCCGTTCCCTCCTAAATAGGAGGGATGCGGAGGATCCTTTGCAGGGCCGGGCTGAGGATTACGTCCAGTTTCTTGCGGACAAAGTTGCTCGGTTTCGGTCGGAGTTGGACTCCAACTCTGCAGAACCAGCCGAGGCACTAAGGGATAATCTGGTAGGCCATCGCTGGGTTGAGTTTCAGGCTGTTGCCCCTGAGGATGTGGACAAGGCCATGAGAGCTGTACGTGCCTCCACATGTGTACTGGACCTGTGCCCCTCCTGGCTGGTTGTTAACAGCAGGGAGGTGACACGGGGCTGGATTCAGGCGGTTGTTACCGCCTCCCTCCGGGAGGGGGTCTTTCCCCCCACTCTTAAGGCGGCGGTGGTGAGACCCCTCCTGAAGAAACCATCTTTGGATCCAGCTGTACTAAACAACTATCGTCCAGTCTCCAACCTCCCCTTTGTGGGGAAGGTTGTTGAGAAGGTGGTGGCCTTTAAGCTCCAATGGTCCTTGGAGGAAGCTAACTATCTTGATCCATTCCAGTCTGGCTTCAGGCCTGGCTATAGCACAGAAACCGCTTTGGTCGCATTGACCGATGATCTCTGGAGAGCCAGGGATGGAGGCCATGCCTCCATCCTGGTACTCCTTGACCTCTCAGTGGCTTTCGATACCATCGACCATGGTATCCTTCTGCGACGACTGCGGGAGGTGGGGGTGGGAGGCACTGTTTTACGGTGGTTCTCCTCTTACCTCTCGGACAGGTCGCAGTTGGTGTTAGTCGGAGGGCAGAGATCGACCCCTAGGCCCCTAACATATGGGGTGCCACAGGGTTCAGTCCTGTCCCCCCTACTTTTTAATATCTACATGAAACCACTGGGCGAGATCATTCGGCGGCACGGGATAAAATACCACCAATATGCGGACGATACACAGTTGTATCTGTCCGCCCCGTGCCAACTCAATGAAGCGGTGGACGTGATGAGCCAGGGTCTTGAGGCTGTTAGAGACTGGATGAGGGTTAAGAAGCTTGTGCTCAATCCAGATAAGACCGAGTGGCTGTTGTGCTTCCCTCCCACTAATTTGCCAAGTGTTCCATCTCTCAGGCTGGGGGGGTCAAATACTATGCCCCTCAGACAGGGTCCGCAACTTGGGAGTCCTCCTGGACCCACAGCTGACTTTTGAACACCATTTGTCAGCTGTGACCAGCGGGGCATTTGCCCAGGTTCGCCTGGTACACCAGTTGCGCCCCTACCTGAACCGGGAGGCTCTCACAACAGTCACTCGTGCCCTTGTGACCTCTAGGCTGGAGTACTGCAATGTGCTCTACATGGGGCTGCCCTTGAAGAGTATCCGGCGACTTCAGCTAGTTCAGAATGCGGCCGCACGAGCGATCGTGGGTGCACCTCGTTTCACCCACATAACACCTATCCTCCGCGAGCTGCACTGGCTACCTGTCGATCTCCGGATACGCTTCAAGGTGCTACTTGTCATCTACAAAGCCCTTCATGGTAGTGGATCTGGGTACTTGAGAGACCGCCTAGTGCCAATTACCTCCTCTCGACCAATCAGATCCCATAGATTAGGCCTCCTCCGAGTTCCATCGGCCGGTCAGTGTCAACTGGCTACCACGCGGAGGAGAGCCTTCTTGGTGGCAGCTCTGTCCCTATTGAACGATCTCCCCGTGGAGATTTGTACCCTCACCACCCTCCAGACCTTCCTCATAGCCCTCAAAACCTGGCTGTCCCGACAGGCCTGGGACTAAAGACTTCAACCCACCCGAATTGTATGAATGTTGGTTTTTTAATGATGTACTGTCTTATGTGTTTAATTTGTATGTCCTCCCTTCCTTTTGAACTGTAAGCCGCCCTGAGTCCCCCTAGGGAAAAGGGCGGCATATAAATAAAACTACCTACCTACCTACCTACCTACCTACCTACCTACCTACCTACCTACATGTTTTACATTTTGGCGGCCTTCTTGTGAGTTAGGGCAGAGCAGTTAGGCCCATTATAAAGTTATTTTTGATGAAGTTGAATAGAAAAACAGAACTTGTAATTGGAAACACAAAATAAAGGCTATTGTATCTGAATAATATAATAAACTCAGTGCATTTTGTTTTATTGTGATCATAGTTTATGATAATCATTAACCCAAGTTTATTATTACACTGAGCGATACATATTGTTCTCTTATACAGGTGTATTTCTATTATATTTTATTGTTACACATGGTGATTAGCATTTTAAAGATATATTTGTAACTCTTTTGTCACTCTGATAGTCTTTCCGCTAGTCAGGGTATGTTCCATGTTGCTGTGGCTTAGTCAACTCATAAGTCTCCATCACTTCAGTAGGCTGAATCACAGTTAGATCAATCATACAATTCACGATTCAGCACGTCTATAATATTATATAGTCCCTGAACCTTGTTAATATAATGTCATTAAGTATTGTAAGCATTAAGCACTTGGCAAAAGTTATTTGGTTCAAAAATAAAGAAGGCCAAAATAACCAATTTTTCAACGAGAGTTCTCAGCAGAACACATCAGAATCAGGATTCAGAGCACAGGAACAAAACCTGTGGTCTTTCAACATGGGAAAACTATAAAGCTTTCTACAGGATCTTTACACATTTTTGAGCACTAATCTGTAGTAAGAAGAGCAATTGGCACTTCTTTTTCTGTAACAGGTGACTCACAGCATGCATGTTGGACAGAAACAAAGCCAAGGAATCGATCAATTGGTGGCCTTAAACATCTCATCAGTACAGATGGATGGAAAGAACCGCTTCCTGATTTTATTACTGAAACAGAACTGTGATCAGAAAGCTGGCATAGTTCCCTGTCAGTTCATGGACTGGAGAAAAGTACTTTAGTGCTATAATCTGTATATGCTGTAAGTATATCTAAATTGCAACTACAGCAGCCCCAGATGGTGAAGAATGCAGCAGAGTCTAATTCAACAATGTGTGACGGCTACAGATTCCCACAAAAAGTCCTGCTAAAAGCAGTTAGCAAGAATTCAAATTCAGCTACCAGAAAGACATCAATTCTATGGAGACTATTGTGCAATCCCTATACAATAATATTCTGGAGGACTTGCTTTGGTTCTTATTCCAGCTCTGTAACAATTGAAAACAACATGATTAAGTAGAATGCTTTTGCACTGAATTACTAGATTGTTTGCTTTTGCTTACCAGAATGTGGGAAACCAACAAACCTGCTTTCAGTTTGAAGAGAGAAGATTTTTTGTATCTTTTCCTTTATATGTAACTACTGTCCAGTGGTGCGCTTCGGATCCCGGTACGGTTGCAGCAGGGCCCTGTGTCCATTACATGAATGCACGCAGAGCGCACATGCATCCTTAACTCTTGCGATGCCTCCGCAAACCTCTGTGACTCTCCAGCTGCTTGGTGGAATGCTGCGCAGGCGCCATGTGCTCCGTGAATGTGTGCGGAAGTGCCGAAGAGGTCAAATATAGGTAAGGAACTTGGGTGGGCGGATGGGCCCTGCAGAGCACCATACCAGAATGGCACCGGTACACCCGTAATGGGGATAATGCCTGCAACCCACCACTGCTACAGTCTAATTAATGTCTATTGCATACTAACATGTTATCTTAATTGAAAAATCCCAAAATTATGTTTGCAAAACATTGTAGGTTTTCAGGGACTCAAATAGCTAAGTAAACTATAAAAGTAGTTCACTTTTATGAAATAAAAATTGCCATAAAAGCTAATACAATTGTGATATTTAAAAACTGCTGCATGTTATCTGTGTATTATTGATTTCTACAAAATGGACTTTCTTCCCTCCCTCCCCCTTCCTCCATTCTTTCCTCCCTCCTCCCTCCCTCTGTTACTCTTCCTTCTCCCCCCTCCTTCTTCCTTCCTTCCTGCCTTCCTTCCTTTGTCTCACAATTTGTTCTATACTTCTTACTGAGTATCTTGCCAATTGCAAAAACGGAAAGCTGGGGTGTTTTTGGTGGTAGTTGTTAACTTCATAAGGTACATGTCTAGAATAGAAATGAAGTAATTTGTACAATTGTACATCCATTTTACTTTTTTGTGTCTTTGAAATAGAAAAGAAAACTTTACTGTTTTAAGATTGAAAGGAACTACAATTCACGTTATATAAAACTTTTTTCCCTTTTGCATATCCATAGTATAGATATAGTACTTATTGTATTAGTATCATTTTCTGCAGTATATAAACTTTTATGCTTCTTCAGGAGCTTGTACTTTCCTAGAGTTGTCCTGGATTGTATTACGATTGACACATATGATTTTGTTTTTCAGTCTAATTGGTATAGAAGGGAGTCATATTAGTTTATGTTATATATCCAGCTTCATGTCCTCACTTGCTAGCCCATTATTCTAAATAACATGCTGAGGTGTTGTGGCCCAGCAGGATATGGTTGAGCTGCTGATGGACTTGGATAGCGAGGAACCATATGAGTCTGCCCTGGAAGATGTGGAGGACCCTGGGCAGGGTTCAGACTCAGAGCAGGGACCAGAGAGGCTGGTTGGCCACCAGGAGGTGCCTGAGGCATGGAGCAGTGGGGAAGATCAAAGGCAGTTTGTCCCTGATGCTAGATTGAGAAGGGCTGAGAAACGGAACCAGCAACTCCATAGGCAGACTCACAGAAGATGATTAAGCACAGGTGGTTGTTGATTGGCCCCTCCCAAGAGAGATTATAGGTGAGGCATTGGGAGAGGACATTTGCAGGAAACAACCGTTCGAACTAGTAGTGAAGAAAATCTGTCTGTATTCTAATTGTGTCTGTTCATTTGGACTATCTGCTTTGCTTTGTTTGAAATATCTTGGTTGCTGCAAAGCTACTCTATTGAACGTGAGTTGCCTGGGCCCTCAGCCAAAGGATTCATTATCTCAGTAATTGAACAGTGGCAAACAGCCAAGCCTGTGTTCTGATTTATTCACAGGCCAGGGGGTAAGAACACTGAGGAATGTTATTTAGGTATGCTGAGACAAAAATTATTTTATTCAGCATTTAGCCTCCCAAATATTAGAAGCATAAGAGTTGTGGTAGGAATTACCTGGAAGATACTTGATAGTTTTTTTTTTCTCCTTAGGAACTATTACTATTTCCAGTGGATCCATAACGAATCATGAGGACATCAAAACCCTTGCAGTGTCTGGAGGCTATTAGGGGCTGGATAGGAAGCAATGGGTTGAAACTGAATCCTGGCAAGACTGAGTGACTCAGTCTGAGTGGGTTGGACATCTTCCTTCATGGCTTAAGACCAGGTTATCTGAAGGACAGTTTCCTTTGTTACTGAGAAAAAAATGTGCCATTAGTGTCCCAGGTTATGCACAGTAGCAGATAAGTCTAACTATTGAATTTAGTTTCATTTGGATGACTGGAAAAACAGTCCTTCATATATCCTAAACTACCCTAAAGTATGATATAGTATTCAGCCCTTAAAGCAGGGGTATCAAACTCAAGGCCCGCAAGCTGGATCTGGCCCATGGGGCCGCCCTGGAAACTCAAGGCCCCCATTCGGGTGCTTAGATCTGGCCCATGGGGCCGCCTGGAAACAGCAAAAGACCAGCCTGCAGTGGCTCTGCCAGTGAAAACAGAGCTTGGGAGGACTGCACACGGTTTTCCCAGGCTCTGTTTTCAACTGTGACAGCCTCCTGCATTCCCCTGCCAGTGAAAATGGAGCTTGGGGGGGGGGAGGAATAGACAGAGGGTTGCAAGCGGTCATTGTGGCTGAAAACAGGGGCAAGGAGCACTTGGGCCACTACAGGTGTGCCCAGTGAATGACCTCATGCTGACTACACCCAACCAGGTCATACCCACCCTGGACTCCGAGGTCAAACACAACCTTCAATGAAATTGAGTTTGACACCCCTGCTCTTAAGTATGATATAGTATCATAAAGTATGATATTATCTAAAATAAGTTTGCACTGAAAACAACAAGTTAAGAGGTATCATTGCAAACAAAAAGAAAGCCTACTTCTAGGAATTTTTTTTTACCTTGTAAATGCATAATGTCCATTTACTCACTTTACATAATCTCATCAGAAATAAAGAAATTATTGCTGTCCCAATCCTATTAATCTGAAAACATAGGAATATTACTAATCCCTATCCAAGTTGGATGAATCTGACAATGAACAGCAGGGATCCAGCCTATGCAATTGCCCGAGGCAGAGTTAATGAAGGGAAAATGCAACTATGTAGACAAAACTATAGATGTAGAGCCAAGTTCAGGCACGTGCCTAATCTTATTAGTGTTCTGCCATTTGTTAACAAGAGACAGTGACTATTTCCAGCACTACTGCCTCCTAAGTGAAATGCAGTTTTCTCTATAATAAAACAGTTCCACTTGCATAGATTAAGAATAATCCAGTTTTCATTCTATTTTCAACCAGAAAAATGCAGCTCTATTAATTCCCTCTTTACAGCTCAAAATCCTATAAAATATTTTACTTTTCTAATATGTTTTGTTACTCCTTTCTGTAGGCTAAAATGCAACAATTGTTCCTTTGACAAAATGTGTGTTTTCTTCTTCCTGAGATATATAGTCCATTTTTCACCATTTATCACAGAGGTGTAAGACAATTTTATCCTTTATAAATAATGAGCATAGATATTTAAAATAGAGGTAGCTGCTTCACCCATAACTAGCTGGCATTTATTATCCATCCATCCATCCATCCATCCATCCATTCTATTCTGTTTGACTCCTCAACAAGCATACTATCTTCAAAATTCTTCTAGGCTAAAAGGTAATGATTGCCCTAAAGTCACCCAAGGAGCTTCCATGATTGAGAAATGTTTTGAGTCCTTCCAGTTCTAATCCAAAACTGTAGAATCATATACAATCCATTTTAGCAAATGTGCTGAATGGGCTGCTGAATGACATAGTTTAGAAGAAATGTTTTTGTTGCTGCCAAATAAAACAAAATCTCAGAGGGATGGAAGGAGGAACAAACAGTAGAGATGACTTCTCATGGAAAGCACCATGATTAAATTTTCTTATAGCATCTCTCCACCCAATACAGATAAATCACAATCACATCTGGTTATGTACATCATGGTATACATTTCCCTTCTCATATTTATTAATTAAATGAAAACCATACATTGACTTGTTCTCTTGCAAAAGTGACATTAAATTTCTATGATATGCAAGAATGCTATTCATATTTCTCATAGTAATTCCTTTCTATCTTACAAAATTGCTTTGATTCCCTACTTTTGAATACTTACTACTATAGATAAGACTCTTTCATAAAAACGTTATCTTAACATTGCAGGTAATTTTTTTCATCAACATCAATTCCCTTACTCGCACAACTGCAGATAGCAAGCAGGGCATCAATTCATTTCTTTTACTTCATGCTTCTTCATAAAGCAGTTTCTTTATCAGGAAGCTATAAGTTGGAATCCCTCTTTTTTTATATATAGCTTGATCTGAATTCAAAAGTGGCTTTGTTTTAAGGGTAATTGTCATGTTATGTAAGAAAATTATATTTGGCAAAATTCAAAGACAAAAGCAAATTTGGATTATGTTGACTAATGATAACTATATAATACTAATGGTAAAATCCTAAAATTTGCTCTCATGATTTTTTTAAATGAAAACAACTTAATGTGATGGTGCAGGTGCTGGTCCATATGGACTTCTACTTATCTCATCTTGTTACCAGACAGTAATTTGAAACAGGAAGTACAATAATGTAAGAGCAGATTATATACAATGTGATTGGCTTGGCGAATATAACTGATTAGTTGCAATGGTGAAGCAAAATGGTTTTGTAGTATTACAGAGTAAGTTTAGGGTATAGACTTTATTTTGTAAGACCAACAGAGCTAATAAGGTATCAGCAGTGCTGGACCAAGTGGTCTTAGTTTTCAAGAAGGGTTACTTCTACTTCTGACTTGCTTTATTGCTTTAGGATTATTTTCAGTTAAAGGCAAACATGATAAATTCAGTTCCAAGGGTACACATTAATATAACTAGAATGTGTTTAAATAAAATATGTTGTGTACGTTTCAGTTATGTACCATGCTCCACTTAACTCCCTGGGGGGAGAAATAAATGTATAATAACAAGTCAAATTTATTACTTGTTATGACAATAGAAGTGTGTTAAGCGTTATCCTAATATTATCAATATAGCTGTTCAGAACTAATTCATATGTGTTATGTAGATAGGTTTGCAGTCTTAATACTTTTGATGAATTTGCTCCAAAACAAAGGAGTTCTGGTTGCAATTTCAAAAAAGGATAAAGCAAAAGTGTTTGTCCCTAGCTTTAACACTTTAATTCTTCTTTTGAATTATTTGGAGAAATCTATTAAACCAGAAATTGAGATAATCTACCACATGTTAATTATTTATATTTTCATTGCTCGGAATATAAAAAAAAATAGCACGAGTCTCTGTGAAAAGTTTTTGGTATTAGAGAAAGTTCAGGATTATCTACCCAAAATCAAAAGAGATTCATCAGCTTTTCTACCATGGAAACAGATATAATGTAACAAATCAATATATGAAATGTTGAATAAAGTATACACCTTACACTGTAAGACCAATAGACCTACTGTTTCTCATTATGGATATATGTTGATTTTAAATACTTATTGTTTATTAACTGCAATATTACTTAGAAAGAATAAATCCTATTCAGATTTCCTTCTGAATATGCCTGTGTAACCCTAATACTTTGTTGTCATTTCGAGAATTAAAAAGTTGCAAACATCACCAACAACAATCATTATTAATAATGTTGAAAAATCAAATCTCTGAAAGCAGGAAAGCTATGCTCTTTGTTGGGAGACATAATGTAGATGATTACACTAATGCTGGTGCAAATGATGACAATGAAGATGACAATAATCTTGAATGGGAATGGTCTGAAATGTTTAATTTCCAGATATATTTTTTTGTACTTAACGAGATAGCTAATTTTTCCTGACTCTGTTGCTTTGAGCATGATACATTTATTTTTAGAGGTGGATGTGGGTGTAGGGCAGGAAGCATAAAAGTTTAAAATACCACCACCAATTCTGCTAAGGTCTATTGTATATTTCCTTATAATTTTTATTCATCATATATCTAAACATTGTTTAAGTGGTAGGTTGTTCTACCAACTATGTTCTACAAATACTTCTTTCTTTGTTTTCATTATAGCCCATTAAAGCTTATGAAAAGGTAAAAACTGATGACATGTGAAAAAGATTGATTGCCCACACAGATCTTCAGAGTTTTTGTCCCAAATTCCCAAATCTTAAATAAAGATTTCAAAGTTTCAAAATGGTTTGTCACACTGTGCAAGGGAAGTAATTTGGAACAGAATATTCATGCAAGACTTTTGTAGTATTATTTATTCAAATAATTAAGTTTGAAAGTAAATATGTGTTTATGAATAGTAAATAATCTATAACTACAATCTTAGCTCAACCAAAGGGACAACTTTGGAAAAGAGGTTAGCACATAAATATGTACACTTAAAAAGGGGGGAAAGGAACTTATATGCATATTCATCTTCCTAGTAATTTCAAAGATAATACACATAGCTAAATTCATTTTTTTCCCTTTTTCACTTAAAAGATAGACCTCTGTGGGAGAAAATGGAATATTTGTGTGACATACCAAATGACACAAATAGTCTGGTTTAAGCAACTATGAAAAGAACTGAGAATTCTTGTATTATAATTTATTACTATAATTGGAGCAGTTACAGCTGCAGGGTTTCTTTTAATGGTTCAAAGCTAGTTGCCAGAACAAAGTAAAAATATGGGTCTTTGAGGACGAATTCCTTTTAGGCCATTGTGCCATATGAAAAGATTTTTAAACACTGATTTTTATTTTGTACTCAGCACCTACATTCCTTTTATGTTCCTTCTGCTTTTATTACTTGGGAATGGCTATAAGTTTCTTTAATTTCTTAACATGCTTCTTTACACTGTTTTACATGTTTGGGTTCAAGTGGTTCCCCCAAAAGGAACCTTAACATTCATTGAAGTGAATTGAGAATTTTTAGTCACAGGCTACAGTCAAAATAAAATTTCACTTTTAAAACAGGGTCATTAAGAGCCAGATGCTGTTGAAAGAATAAAGACTAATTAAAAGGCTGACTCTGAAGCAGAGAAGTTTTTACACAATAAAGAAAACATAAATGTAACACTTGTTCTAAGGAGATTAAAATGTATCCTGCATTGTAAGAACAATTAAAAGAGCAATTTTGTCTTCTCTGGGAAGCAATCCAAAACAACAAACAAGGTAACCTGCTAGAAGAATGGGCCATCAGATGTCCCTCTGATATAGGCAGTTAAAAGCTCTGTTGTTGTCATTCTTCAGATCCATCCAGATATATTTCCTTTACTGGAATTGCCAGTACCATCTTCATTCCACTGATGCTGAGTTGGACCACAGTTATGACAGCTTTTGGGACTGGGTTAGGAGTTTTTATCTCATTATAATGAATGAAATGCGGGAGGGGGGTATCAAAATGGCTGGCTGATGCAAACTTGCAAAGGTTTGAATTCATTTCTATCATGGAATTTTGTCTTCAGTCTAGCATAGACATACTCTATGCTTGGTAATATTATGGGCATTTCAAAATGCAGGCATACCTTTTTTCAGAACAGTCATGTAAAATTATTTTTGTATGTTACTTATTTTATACTCAGCACTAAAATTATCATATAAGATATGCTAGGCTCGCTGACCACTATCAAGATGTCTTTCTCGCCTGTGCTTATTAGTTTAACCGATTTGATAGCCACCTGAGTAGTGTTTCAAAATGTAAATCTTAGCATATAAATTGGGATGAATGAAAGAAGGCTAAATTCATGAACAACCTGTGGGGCAGGAAACTACTTGAAGGGGAGACATGATATTAGTATTTCCAGGCTTTTTGTACAAGTAGTTCTCAATTTACATCCATTTGTTTAGTGAGAATTCAAATGGCACTGGCACTGAAAAGTGACTTACAAGTAGTCCTCACACTTATGACCTTTGCAGCATCCCCGTTGTCATGTGATCAAAGTTCAGGCCCTTGACAACTGGCACGCTGAACAATCTGAGGTCATGTGATCACCATTTGTGACCTTCCAAGCTGGCTTTGAACAAGCAAAATTAATGGATTCACTTAAGAATAACATTTAATTGCTCAAATTTGTTCAATATTGATGGCAAAAGAGGTCATTATATCAAGCATGAGTCAGTTAACAGCTACCTTGCATAGCAATGAAAATTGTGGTTGTCCAGTAAGTCAAAGATTATCTGTATGCTCCTAAAATAAAACTGATTCTGAAGTGATTAAATATTGGCCAGCCAATGTTTTCCAAAACTCTTGATATTCAATGCATTTCTTCAGAATGTAAATCTCTTATTTATGAATTGGCTAGTAATTTTACAAAATCATGCTACTGGACCTTCAAACAATTATTTTGTTTACTTCTTTAAATAATTTACTATTTTAATTATTCTAATTTTTTTTAAAGATTTTTTAAAAGATTTTTTTTATTATTTATAGGCCGCCCTTTTCCCTGAGGGGACTCAGGGCGGCTTACTATTCATGGGAGGGGAAGTGCAAGACAAAACATAAGACAATACGTGAGTGAAAAAAAATAAAACGATAAAACACAACTTTCATTCAGCATTCGGGTGGGGCAGGTTAGAATCTTTATCCCCAGGCCTGACGGGATAGCCAGAAAATACCCATTAATACCCATAAAATATGCAAAGAAATAATCAGAGCCAATAGTTTGTAATGGTGAATGAAGATTTAGAAAAGAAAAGTAAGCTAACCTGGTAATACTGTAGCCATGCCAATTATATTGAAATACCTTTGAACACAAAACCAATTATTAAAAGATCACTACTAACATCTTGAATTAGGTCTAGAACCAATATATCCCTCTGATAAATCAGTAATGTTACATGCATGCATCAATTGTATTCTGCCTAGTTACGCACAATCCAACATTTCAACAAAATCAGCAAAGGCCAAGACTGAATTATTTAATGCTTAATTAATGTTTTTCTCTCAGAAATTAATGTTTAATTAATGTGTTTCTCTTTTGGCATAGAAACTGCTCGGAACTCTGAGCAAACAGCTTTACAAATGGTAAAAATTGATTCCTGATAAGGAGAAAACCTTTAATTTATTAACAGTGAAGAAAAACTATGTGTTTTGTCAAATCAATTTTCACCTTAGAAATTCAAGGCAGAATAGTCAAACTTTTGAACTCAGAGTAGATACCATAATCTGAGAGTAAGCAGTCTGTGTGCACTGATGGTTTATGAAATGTTATCCATTTGTTAAATTCATGCTGTCAACTAATTAAGGAGCCTTTAGTTAATTAATTACCTGACTTTTAATTAGTGAATTGATTTGGCATAGATCAATTTGAAATCACATTTCAGAACTTCATAAATACCAGAGAAAAAGCCCAATGAGGTAGAATGTCATAATTTTACTAGTTCCTTGTGTCAAATGTATTTTAATGAATCTGAAATGGGTAAAAGGAAGGTTTCGAGAGAACAATAAGCTTATGTCAAAACAAACAGGTAACTCTCTTTTCTGTTTACAGAAAAGATCAATGGTGTGAGCTTCAACAAGATCCTCCCCCCACTCCCAGTATGAATAGTTTCAGTTGATTTTTGCTTCTTTCTTAAGGGAGAAACCCATTTAACTAAATATAGCCAAGGGTGGGACTGAAATTTTTTAGTATCTGGTTCTCTGCCCAGTTGCTGGTCAGGCATGACCATGATGGGTGTGGCCTACTCAGCTCCTGCACCACATCAGGAAGGTTAGGGTTCCCTCAAGCCTCCGGGAGGGCAAAAACGGCCTCTCCCAGACTCCAGAGTCTGGAAATTCCTGGACTTCCAGAACTTCTGGAAGGCCTGTTTTTCACCATGCCCAGTCTCCCGAAAAGTTCCTTGAGCCCCTGAAAGGGTGAAAACTGATTAGACTGATAGATCTTTATAGAAAAGGCTTGTTCATATTATTATGAAAAAACAAAAAGTTGTGCTTAGGTGTTAATGCCTTATTTTACTGTAACAGAGAGAGTCGAAAATCAATGCTTCTTTTTCTTCTGTTTCTTATCTTTCCTCATTTTTTTTCTTTCCCAAACACTGCTTTTCTATTTACTTTGCATTTTGTTTTTTTAAATACATTATAATTTAATAAAAAAGGTTGACCCAAAATATAACATATTCTATCAACCTGATTACAGGGATATTTGAGATAAATAAGGTATATTTTATATTCCAATTTCTTATTTTTTAAATATTTTTAAAAAGATAAAGAAAAAAATAGTTTCTCTACAGTTTTCCATATAGGGATAATAATAAAAAAAATATTGCATCAAACTCCATAATATTTATTACAGAAATATGGAAGATCCAAGTTCTTTTAAGCATATATAAAATTTGAAATCTGTAGAATCTATAAATGGTAATTCATATATGTAGCTGTCAGTGGTGGGTTCCAGATTCTATTCCAACTGGTATGGTTGGAACAGCCCCGGTGTCACCCACATGCACATGCACAATGCACGCACATGTGCACGGTGCGTACACATGCACATGGTGCGCGCATGCATTGTAGCTTCAAATGATGGGTTCAGCAGAGTGTCGCACAGGCACTGTATGTGCCATGTGCATGTGTGGAAGCGCCAACAGCTTTAAAACATGGTAAGGAGCTCGAGCGGGCAGGTGGACCCTCTGGAGCACCGTACCGGAACAGTACCCAGTACTCTGGGGCAGGCTCTGGTATGCCTGTACTGGGGTGTACTGCCTGCAATCCACCATTGGTAGCTGTGTATTAGCTTTGTTTTATCACATAGCAATTTTCCAATAATATATCTAGTCTATTTTTTAAAAAAATATAATTTGATTGGACATTCTTCAATTATTTGCATACAAAGTACAATTAAGGAAACATTTTAACAGGACAAACTTTTGATGGCTAAGGGCATATCTTATTCTTTTTGATTAGTTGAGTATAATGTGAGTAAAATAACATTAGATTTGGGGAAAGTGATTATTTTCTTTTATAGTAACCTCTTTCATGGTTATGTCAACTCAAAATGGCATGGAATTGGACTATCAACCTTAAGCAATCATGCTCAGAAGTGATAGACTATCTACCCTAACTAAAATGCTCTAATGTAGACCATGAGCTATTGAGCAGTGATAGATTTGATGATGATTCACCTGCAATAGATCTCAGTTTCAATATCTTTCTTTCCAGGATGAAAGGATGAAAAAGCTTCCTGCTTGAAATCCTTAAAAAAGGAGCCTACCTCTATTAATCAATACTAGATTAAATGAATTAATGGTTTTAATCATTACAAAACAGCTTTCTATCTTCCTGTATAGGACTACTAGTAAAGGAGGTAAGTAAAGGAGGATGAAAACTACTGTATGTATCAAGTTGTGCATCATTCAGTTATGTTTATTGTAGAGTTTAAAAAGGAAAGACTGTAGCTGGTGCACATATCTCAGAAATGACATGTAAAAAAGCTTATGCCCAAGCAGAAATTTTTGTAAACATCAGAAATTACACTATTTATTCACAAAAAAATCTATCCAAAGATTTCAGGTTTCCAAAGGCCATCTGTATACAAAACACTGCACTGTACAATCATCTGTTTCCAAATATTAATTACAAAGGGTATATTCAATTGTTTTCTTTTCCAATTCTGGGTAGATATTAGAATAGTTTTCCTCCACAATGATTACCCCAGGCAATAGTCTGTGACTGTTTCTAAGGTGAAAAATGCACCAGTCATTTCAGAGAATTAAGCAACACAATAATAACAAAAGACTAAAGAAGTGGAATCTATGGAGGCATATCTCTTGGTTTTGAATGATTGTTTAAATTATGGGGTTATCATAATGAAAAATAAAATTGCCTAGAGCTTTTCTTCCAGTTGTATGGGATATTAATTTCCTGAAAGGAAGACAAACAATTTCTGAATGCAACGAACAGAAGTATGGTCACATTTCAAGCATTTTTCTCCGTGTTCCTCTTTCCTGAGTTTTCTCTGCTTCATTTCAAAATGTTATTTAAAAGATTTACTAAAGGAAGATTCTCACTTTACTTTTTCCAACTGTGGATTTGATTTATTTGATGTTGTTCTCTATTAGTGTTTCACTGGATAAAGTGTTCCACTCATAAATATGAGTGAGTGAGTGAGTGAGTGAGTGAATGAATGATAAATGAAAGAATGAAGTCCTTATCTAGGGTATCTTTTAACCATAATACTCATCTGCCCAATTTCACAAAGTGGAGGCACATTGGATAAGTGTAGGGCTGATTTTGGAGATTAAAGGTTGTTTTATAATCCTGAAGAAAAGAGAAAGTTCTGCATAGGTACCCATTTTCTAGTAACACTATCATTATGCATGCTAAATGAGTTTTATAAAATTAAAGGAATCCCTAATAAATAAAGCACTGTTACCAAGCCAATTATTTTCTATTCTATCTGTATGAATTCTGACTTTATATTACTCTTTGAGGAATGATATGCTCATGTGATAAAGTTAATGTATGGAGGCAATAGGTGCAGGCAGCCCTTGACTTACAATAGTTTGTTTAGTTGCAAGGGAATTGAAAAAAAGTGACATATGACTGTTTTTCACATTTACAACCATCACAGCATCCTCATGGTCACATGATCAAAATTTGGATGCTTGGCAACTGGTTCATATTTATGATGGTTTCAGTGTCCTGGGTCATGTGATCGCCTTTTGCAACCTTCTGACAAGCGAAGTCAATAGGGAAGCCAGATTCACTTAAATACTGTGTTTCTAATTTTAACAAGTGCAATAAGTCACTTAACAACTGTGACAAGAAAGGTCATAAAATGGGGCAAAATTCCCTTAATAAAAGTCTCGCGTAGCAACAGAAATTTTGGGCTCAATTGTGATCATAAGTCAAGAACTACCTATATTGGAGAAAGTAGAACAAATTGCACAACAACCAATAAATAGAACATTCAAATGGAAACCCTCATTTGAAACCCTTTATTTGGAGTCCTTGGTATACTTTGAGTTTGGTTGTTTGCTTGCAAGTCTTTCATTGTCCAACTAGATGACATCATAAATATTGGTGAATGTGGTCTTTGTGCCATGTTTATATACGGTAGCTTGCCCTGCAGGCGTTGGTGGTGATGTTTCTTGATTAGGGTATTGATTTTTGCTTGATTGCTTGTGTTAATCTCTGTTTATCTGACAGTTGGCTGCTGAAAAAATAGTGTTCTGGGCTATTTTTTTTTTGTTCCTTTCTTAGCCTTCTTAGCTTTCTTTAGAAAGGTGTGCAAATATGGTTTATCTCAATGTGTCTATTGATGACTGATTTGTCAAGCTTCCAGAAATTCCCTAGGATTTTTTGGATTGAACTTGTTTTAGGGTACTTACAGTTTCCCAGCTGAAATTGCAATTGTGAAAGTTCATGTGTTGTAAGATAAAGGATTTTTCATTGCATCATCTGACTGTTGCTGTTCACAGATAGGCTCTGCTAGTCCTCTCTTATCTGTTCTACATAATGCCTGTTACAGTCCGTTTACTGTATGCTGTAAATAACTTCTGTTTTTTTTATATTTTGGGGCTCCTGGGTCTTTTGGTTTATTTAAGACACTTTAAAGGGGTTACTTTATTTGTTATGGTGGTGCCGTGGGGTTGTAATAGTCTGTTGATTGTTTCTGAGGTACTTTTATATCTCAGGCTTACATAGCTTGTGTTGCTTCGATTAAGGGGTTAGGCATTTTCTGATAAAGTTGTGTGGGTATCCACTTTTTTCAAAGATGTTGTATAGGCAGTCTGTTTCCTTTTTCTGCTGTTCTGGGTTGTTGCAGTGTGTTTGTATTCATCTGAATGTCCTTACATGACTTTTGTGGGCGGTTTGGTTGTTATTTTGGTAACTGAGGAGTGGTGGATTGGTTTTTTTTTAATATATATAGTTGTGTTTCTAATCTGCTTGATGACATTATCATCTAGTCCAAATTTATCCATCATCAGGAAAGTATGAGATTTTTTTTCAAATGCTATACAAAATCAAGATAAGCCATATCAAGTCGTCTCTTGATCAGTTTTCTGTGTCATAAAAAAGAATAAGGTTAGCTTAGCATGCCAAACTTATGGTGACTTCTGGTAACAGTAGAATTCTTTTCCACATATTCACAAGCCTACTATTTGACATTTTAACATTTTGCCTAGTACAAATGTCAATTAACTAGTCTGTCATTTCCTCCTTCTTCCTCCTTTTGTGACTCTGTTTACTCTTCTCAAGTTTCATGGCAACTCTGTAGGAGATTTCAAAAATTTCTGTCAGTGATTCTGAGATACTTTCTGCCATTTTCCTTACAAGCCTAATATAAATACTGTACATTAAAAAGTTCAGTCAAGATATAAAAAAAGATTCCCATTATAACTTTATTAGTTCTGAGTTATGTGCCTCTATTTTCTGAATTGTGTTGAGAAGGCTTTTTACCTAAAAGAAAAGAGATGCAAAGAAGGTGTTAGACAGTTCTGTCTTATTTTCCATTATTATTTTTAAATTTCTTGCAGCCATCCTGCTTGCTTCTTATTTTATTCTAGACATACTCCCTAAACCCCTTGTTATATTTTACTTTCCTTGGCATATCCAAATCATTCTGAGCTGTAGTTCTCCTAACTTCATTTCTTTAACTCAGGCTACTAATTTAGCTCTTGTCCCTTGCTTCCATTGTCTATAATCACCTGATTTTTTTCCAGCTTGTCAGCAAGCATAAGTCTATAAAATTCTTCCCTATAGGCCTTTTGAAACTTTTTCCTTATTTCCCTCTTGTGGGATTGTTTGTCCTTCTGCTTGCAGAGTCTAATTTTGCAGGGTATTTCATTCTTCTTGTTTATCTTCAGAATTTTAAATCAAGGTATGATGGCTGCCTTCTGACTGATACATTAAAATCTGCCTTCCATATGTCAAAGTATATGAATGATTTATCTTAGCTTCTCCTCAACATTTTACACCAACATGAGGTGGCTGCCTTCCCCCAAGGTACTTTAGTCTACTGACCAATTCTTCTCTGATACTCAGTTTTAGATCTAGACAGCTGAATCCCTTGGGTTTTCTTTCACTTTCTTAAAAATGAAATTGTCAACAAAAGAAGTCGGAAATATTTGTAGTAGCACTCCTAATTGAATGGTTCTTGAGAACTGGATGACTTTTTTTTAAATAGAAAGGCTTCTTCAGTGTACCTAAGTGTCCTGTGTAACCTCTCACAATGGTAGCTCTTTACCATTTCTTATGCTCAATAAAGTAATAGTCCAATAGACACAGGACTTCATAGACCCTGTTTGGTTTTGTTGAACAAGTAGTTGCTACAGATAAAGGCAGTCTCCCAGATCATCAGGTGTAGAGCCAGTTGCCAAAATGAAAATACAGTCCTTTTACACAATTTCTGCAATTTAAGCCTAATATTTATATTTCCCACTTGTTCCTTGACTTGTGTGATATGATATAGCAGTTGATTATTAAAATATTTGATAGTCTTTCCCTGAAAAATTCTAGTTCTCAAACTATCTCCCTGTGGATAGTCGACGAATTAAAATGATATTAAGATTACTGTATATCAGGATGCCATGTTATGGGAAAAGGCAAAGCCAAAATTCAAAGGCTTATTCAGAGAAGGCTGGGGACCCTAAAAATGAAGAATTGCACAAGGCTTGTGGTTGCAATCTGCCTTTTCCTATTTTATGCATTCTTTATTCATGTGAACAGACATTTCATCTTGTACTATTCACAAACCAGATTAATTCTGTCAATATAGATAATTGATGAAAAAAAACCTACAGAATAATATCAAGACGTCCTCTGCCTCAGAAGAGATAAGCCTTAAGGTCTCACATGTTCTCTCTCACATCATTTGAGAAATCTATCTCCACTTCTACTTCCTAAGCATCATTCTTCCTAGAAACTATTCATTAGCAGAAATGAAAACGACTGGTGCATGGAGAAGCATATGTTTTCTTTCATCCACAGAAAGAAAGAAAAATGAAAATGCTTCAGCTTTCTAAATACCATATTTATACAATCTCACATTTAAAATAATTAGGTTTGTTTTCTAATATGACAGCAGCTTTGTGACTAACATGGTATTATGCCTGATACTATCAAGTGTTGGTATCAGTGGTAGGTTCTGGACTCCGTCGCCTGTACGCTGCACATGGGACCGGGCGTCCTAGTCGGGCACACATGCTGCGCACACATGTGCACACCACCACCTTGTGACACCCAGCTGCTTGGCGGAGGTCGTCCAGGTGCTGCACACTATGCATGGGTGCGCAATTGGCCAATCGTGTTATAAACAGCAATGGAATGCAGATGGGCGGATGGCCTTAATGAACCACCATACCGGTACAGTGGCCACTGCTCCTGGCTACTACCGGTACGACTGTACCAGGCCATAACACCTAGAACCCACCACTGGTTGGTATAATCTTAAATCTAGTTAACATTTTGAAAATGATGACTAATCCTAAAGATCAGGACCCTAATGGTCTTTACAACAATATTCATTATTTGTAGCAAAAGCTTTTGCGCATGAGTTTATTATTCAGTAATGCAGCTATATATACCATATGCATTTTTTAATGGTTCGGTTTCACTTCAGTTTCTCCAACTTGCCATATTATATCTTCTCTTTCTCTGAATTCTCTCATACTTTGCTTTCCACAACTTAGAATGTATTTTCTTTTTCTCTCCCTGTGGATGAGTTGCTTTGATCCAGCTCTGTCAGGAATAGATACTGCTCAAGACAGTTTGTTGCCAGAGGCACACGATAAGTTAATATTCTGTACTCTTCTGCATGTAAAAGCCAACCCATCTGAATCTTCCTTTGATGCTGACAATGAGACAACATCTTTTCCTGCATCTTAATGCAGCAAGTCAGCCTTGGGAGTACAGGGATGCCAAATGGCACCCATCTCTATCTTCCAATGCCTTTTTGCCATCTCCCAACAATTGCTGCCTGAGGCAACTGTCTTTCTTTGCCTAATGATAGCCCTGGCCTTGAAGAACTTCTCATAAAAACCTTATTTCATATTCCTTTTTCAGTTGTCTATAAATATGACCCTAGGAGGAACTAGCAAAATGTCTACCAACAAAGCACTTGCACAGTCATAAAAATAACATATTAGACACTTTTTGTTGGAATCTTGTCAGAACAGGCTATGCCATCCAACTGCAGGGATTGGAGATAAATATGGCCTTCATCTTTATCTTCATGTTTAATTACATATTTTTTTTTGACAAAGTGACACTGGTTAACTGAGGGATACATGGAATAGTACAATGTCTGATTTGACTAATTGAAGTTGTTAAGTAATAACTTTTCTGTTTCTTAGAAATATTGGTGTGTGAATAAGAGATGGATAAATGACACATAAGAGATGTGGTGGCTCAGTGGCAAAGACGCTGAGCTTGTCGATCAAAAATATCAGCAGTTCAGTGGTTCGAAACCCTAGCACCGCATAATGGAGTGAGCTACCATTACTTGCCCCAGCTTTTGTCAACTTAGCAGTTTGAACGTATGTAAAAATGCAAGTAGAAAAATAGGGACACCTTTGGTGGGAAGATAACAGCATTTTGTGCACCTTCGGCATTTAGTCATGCCGGCCATATGGCCACGGAAATGATTTTGGACAACACTGGCTCTTTGGCTTTGAAATGAAGATGAGCACGGCCCTCTAGAGTCAGGAACAACTATGTGCAAGGGGAACCTTTAACTTTAAATGACACATGGCAGCTATACATGGTGATGGAATCCAGTTTTATCATTACTTCTTTTTGAAATTCTGTAACTATCAGTGGCATTTATAGGGCAGTTGGGCTTATAATAGAATAAGCTTAAATTTATTTTCTTTTTCTTTCTTTTTATTTGACAACTTCTGAAAGCCAGGAGAGCTTTATGTTTTGCTAGAGCATACACTGTACTAGACCCATTCATTTGTTCTGAACAGTAGGATAAACTTTGCAAGATGATGAGCTCCAAATAATTGCAATAGCAAAGGAAAGAAAATGGTTATCTCTTTGCTGGAGAAAAATCCACTCATTGTGATGCAGCAGCTAAGAAAAAGCAGGACCACTTTTTCATTTTTCGCAAGACAGTGAAGCTTTATAATACCTTCTAGATTATTTTGCTTTTTCAAATATGTTCCCTGTGTACCATGTACATTGTTAAAAGGAAATAGAAATGAAGTTTATGAAGTTTCATAATGTGTTTCAAGGATATGTTACAAAAAAGAAAAGAAAAGGGGATGAATGTAACAATATTTAAATAAGAAAGAAAGTATAATGGGAGAGAAAAGCTAATTTTATGAAGCACTGCTTCATGTTTGTTAAAGCTGAAATAATGCCCTCTTATGGATTACAAACAAATAGCATTGCTTGGAAAGGTTATATTTCAGGCATGAGAAAATAAGACAATAAATTCACTAAGATCTATTTATGGAATTATATGAACAGAGAAAAGATTACCTAAAAATCTACTAGAAATTTATGAGGAGAATTACTAAAAATAACTAATTTGTATACAGTGATATCAATGTATGTTTATGAAAAGAAGTGATAAAGAAGGAGACATTCTGTCTTCTCTAACCCTTTAGAACTCTTAGACAAACACACCTACACACACACAAACACAGAAACAGGAAAATACAAATGTTCAGGGGAAAAGAAGTGAGATGGAAATAATGCTCTTGCAACTTCTAAAATCAAAGATATTTCTTTGAAAGCTCATGTTTACCATATTGTTCTCAGGGAACTTGACAATTTTTTTCTGAATTTCTTTTGGTCATTTTAGGGGGATTAATTTTATTGTTGAAGGTGTTGGTGAAGGCCACTGTTCTTTTTGTTTATTTGTTTTCTGTTGCATATCACTCTGAAACCACCCTACCTTCATACGCTTCTCAGTCTGAACAAAATCCATGGGAGGCATTATTTTACAATTTCTACCATCAATAATTAACTAAAGATAAGGGACCAAGAGAGTTACAGTTGGCTGGAGAGAAGCTCATGCAATAAAATATATATCTACTATCCTCCCAGTAACTAAGTACCAGAATAGGTCACTTAACCCTGGAGAAAGTCTTTTAAAATATTTTTCCCTTTGAAATATTCCTCAGAAACAATTTATATTTTATTGAATTAAATGGGGACTGGAAGTAAAAATGCTTAGTCTTATAGAATTTTTTTTTCTAAAAAAAGAACCAGAGCAGAAAACTTATGATAATTGTGTGGGTTCATATATATCAAAGTAGGGTTATAATCTGACAATAAGAACAATGAAGCTTCTTCTAATTTATAAAGTGCATTTCTAAGATATCATAATTATCCACCTGGCATTTTGTTATTTCTGGAGCAAGAATGAACATTCATTGCCCTCCAAATATTGTAGAATTCTCAACTTCCACTACTTGAACTTCATTGACTAGGACTTATGGGAATAGGAGGTCCACAAAATTTGTTGTTCAGTTTGTTATCTATCACTGTTTGCAATAAAACCAGAAATTTTACTACTGAAATTGAGTAGCACAGGTCACCATCTATGTAGAGTTAGCTGTAAATACACCACATAGCAGCAGCAGCAGCAGCTGTGCTCTCTTGCTATCTCAGCCTGCTTTTGACAGGATGGTTGGCTAATAGGAAAACTCTTGCTTGATTGTTTCTATTATCAAAAGCTTCTCAGACTGAATATAGTTTTCAGCTTCTGTGTCATATATCTAGCTGGGTGAAGCCAAGCCATCGATGTATTATTCCTAAAGTGGCACATTAATTTGCAGTGTTTAATCTCATTGCATACCAAGATATGTACACAATGCACAACTTTCCCATAATTAAATAAACGGGATTTATTTTCATCATTGCAATGGTTGCTTTGAGAAGCTGTTCGTGTGGAAAATAGCTCTCCTTATCAATTATGTCACTCACTGAAATAAAGGCTTTGTTATGAATCTACAGAGCAATGCTCGGGTTTGTTTTGCAAATTGTTCTATAACTTTTGATTAATTAACACTCTAGTCATGTGAATTAGAAAACCACATAGTATGAAAGAAAACCAGGAAGGGCTTTTCAGGAAATCATCCTCTGCATAAAGGCTTAGTTTTTGTAAAATAAACTTCTCTCTTCTGCGAGATCTAGAAACTGAGGAGAAAATTGATTTAACCCTACTTCTAAGATCTATCTATCTATCTATCTATCTATCTATCTATCTATCTATCTATCTATCTATCATCTATCTATCTATCTATCTATCTATCTATCTATCTATCATCTATCTACCTACCTACCTACCTACCTACCTACCTACCTACCTACCTACCTATTGTCTTTATTCCTTCTCCATTTTATCCCTCATGTGACTTCTACAAGAATTCTACAAGAATCCAGTGGTGCATGACAAACTTCTGTTAAAACTAAGCTCCTACTGCATTTCTGGATCTTTGCACAAGTGGATAGCTGCATTCCTATCAAACAGGCAATAAGTAGTCAAAATTGGAAGCCCTATATCAAACCCTGAACTAGTTAACAGTGATGTCCCCCAAGGCAGCGTACTAGGACTCACACTCTTTCTGCATTACATAAATGATCTCTGCGATCATATTATAAGCAGCTGAGTCCTCTTTGCAGATGATGTAAAACTATTTAACACCACAGACCCTACAAAAAGACCTTCACTATGTATCTGAATGGTCAAAGAATTGTCAACTCCAAATCTCTGCTAACAAATGCTCTGTCCTACACATTGGCAACCAAAACCAGAACACCAAATACAAGCTGGGCGGATATGACCTAATAGATGACCCACACTCTGTCAAGGATCAAGGAGTACTCATCTGAAAAGATCTAAGCCCCAGAAGTCACTGTAACAACATTGCCAAAAAGGCATTAACAGTTGTCAATTTTATTTTATGAAGTTTTTTCTCTGGTAACACTATACTGCTAACTAGGAAATACAAAGCCTTTGCTAGACCAATCCTTGAATACTGCTCACCTGCCTGGAACAATGTTCTCTCTAATTTTTTTTCAGTGTGAGCGGAAAAGTATAGTGTTTGAGCGGTACATTTTCATGCCTGAGCACCTGAATTTTTTTCACATATGTCACCTAAGACAACAACAAAATCAGTATTATTTGAAACTCAAAGTTATGTTTATTCAAGGTACCCGCTTAATTAAAAGTGTTATATAATATCAGTATCACTTAACAACGCTCCTGCTTAGCAACCAAAATGTTGGCTCAGACAGTCTGGCATTTGAAGCACGCAAGTCTTAAAGCTGTTGTTACAAGACCCTTGCACCCCTAACCCTTTAGGGAGAAAAAACTCAGGGGTCTTCAAACGTGACAGCTTTAAGACTTGTGGACTTCAACTCCCAGAATTCCTCCCTGAGGGGAATTATATATTTGGACTGTTTCATAGTTACATTAGAGAACTACATTGTTAGAACTTAGCACAAAAGATACCTTTTATCTGAAAATCCAAATAGAGTAAACCTGCTATTATCCCAGAGCACTAATTTCATTTGTCCCAATCTGTTTTATGAGTCTGTATTAAAATAGATAGAAATATTTTCACTAAATTTTGTAGATCTATATTTCAGGAACCTATCAGAAGTTAGGGCAAGATAAGAGTGGAAGAATGAATTTTGTTGCAGGTCATGGGGATTTTTTCAGCATCTTAAAAGTAGAGCGCATGTGCATTGAACTAGCAATACCCATTTAATAACAAAAGGAAATGGCTGAATTAAATTTGGTAAAGTTGCAAGCGAGCTGTAAAAAGCTTGTGGTTTTTAAAATCATAGAATCAGAAGGGATACTGGAGGTCTTCTAGTCCAGCCCCTTGTCCAAGGCAGGAGTCTTTATATCATCTGAGACAAATGGCCGTCCAGTCTTTTGAAAACCTGCAGCAAATGAATTAAGATTCCATTGATTTTAATTGTTCTTACTGTCAGATTTCTCCTTATTTCCATCTTGAGTCTCCTGACAAGTTTCCATTGCTTCTTGTCCTGTCCTCAGGTGCTATTGCTGCCACCTCCTCCTTCTCCTCCTCCTCCAACAGCACCAACACATTTGCTGCCCAGCGCTGCAGCTGAGGTGAAGCCACCGAAGCTCCCGCTGGCGCCCCCGCAGCGTTGGGCGGAAATCCAGCAGTGCTGTTGGAGGAGGAGGAGGCGAACCAGCCTGCCACCGCTGGCCACCGCCAGCCCCGCCGCTCTTCCTGCCCCCTTCCCAGCCCCACAGTCCAGCGGTCACAGCAGAAGCAGCCCCGGGTCTCCGCTGCCGCTCCCCGCATTTTCTGGACGGGGATCCCTTGGAGAGGGGATTCCTTCCTGCGAGACCCTGTCAAGAAAATGCGGGGAGCGGCAGCGGAAACCCGGAGCAGTTTCTGCTGCGACCGCTGGACTGTGGGGCTGAGAAGGGGCGGGAAGAGCAGTGGGTCTGGCGGTGGGCGGTGGTGGCAGGCTGGTTTGCCTCCTCCTCCTCCAACAGGCAACAGCACTGCCGGATTCAGTTGCAGCCGCCTGCAAAGGACTTCCACACGTTTCCTTAAGAAATCTCTGCGCGGCAGATAAAAACTGCTACGCGGGATTTTCTTGCAACGTGCGCGGCCGCGCACACGCGCACCTTAGAGGGAACAGTGGCCTGGAATCCACACTGTAAATTGGACATTAATACAATACAGCGGGTCCAGAGGTATTTCACAAGAAGAGTACTTAACTCCTTTGCTTGCAATAAAATACCTTATGCCACCAGGCTTGAAATTTTAGGCTGGACAACCTCAAACCACACTACCTAGGTTCTGACCTAAGTGTAGCACATAAAATTATCTGCTATAACGTCCTACCTGTAAACAACTACTTCAATTTCAACTGCAATAATACATGTGCAAAGAATAGATACAAGCTCAAAGTAAATCGCTCCAAACTCAATTGCAGAAAATATGACTTCAGTGGTCAATGCCTGGAACACTCTACCTGATTCCGTTGTTAGTTCCTCAAACCCCCATATCTTTAACCTTAAACTGTCCACCATGGACCTTATATGTTTTCCAAGAGGTCCCTAAGGGGTCATTCATAAATGTATCAGTGTGTCTACTATCCCTGTCCTACTGTCCCCATTGATATATTCATTTTATGTGTTCATAGCCATGTTATACTTATTTATATCCATCTATTTGTAAGATAATGTCCATGTCTATACTAATACCTGTTACCTTGTACATGTTGATGAAATAAAATAAATAAAAATAAAATAATGAAAGAAGATAAGAAAACATGAAAAATCCCAAAACAGCTTTTCTCAAACTGGTGCCTTCTGGATCATTTATCCAGCAACCCTAGTCAGTACCCATGGAAAAGAAGTCTACAAATGGAAAAGTTATTTGAAAAAAAAAACTTATTAAAGTTGTTATTTTACTTTGTTGCAAATGTTTCAAATGTGATGTATTTCTCAGCATTTTCTTCCTTTTCTCAATACACATTTTTTTTTAAAAAAAAAATTCCCCATCCAAAGCACATAAAAGCTTAACTGTCATGACTGTGTAACTACAGTGCATAAATATTGTAAGTAAATAAATAAATCTGAAAGTGTGGTATTTTCTGAATATGTATGGTGCATATTCTTTCAGTGTTTGTTTTACTTTTAATTTAGGCATTCATCCATGCTGAAATTTGTTTATTTTTTTTCATTGGAAGACAAAATTTTATTTACTACCACTATCATCATACATAGTAAAAATATTTTAAATATATCCTAATGTATCCCAAATTAATTGAACCTTTTGGGAAAAAAATCTATATTCTTCTGTTGTTGCTTTCATAAGCTTCAAATATTCAGCAAAATAATCTTAAATTATCATCTGCACCAGTGGTGGGATTCAAAAATGTTTACTACCAGTTCTGTGGGCATGGTTGGTGGACATGGTATGGCTTGATGGGCGTGACTTGGTGGGCATGGCAGGGAAAGGATACTGTAAAATTTCCATTTCCTCCACACTCCAGGGGAAGGTTACTGCAAAATCCCCATTTCCTCTCAATCAGCTGGGACTTGGGAGGCAGAGAATAGATGGGGATGGGGCCAGTCAGAGGTGGTATTTACCAGTTTGTTGAACTACTCAAAATTTCCACTACTGATTCTCCAGAACTGGTCAGAACCTGCTGAATACCACCCCTGAGCTGCACTGATCAGCATTTTTCATTTCAGTAATGTTGCCACAGGTAAAAGGTAGAGATAAAGGAGTCCCTGCAATTTTACTCTTCTAGTTCTTGGTGATTATAAAGGGCAGTGTTCATTTCTATTTCAAGGGTCATTGAATCAGCACTTTCCAAAGATGTTTCCATGATCATGCAGCCAGCTTGACATAAATAGAGCACTGTTATCTTCCCATCAAATTGGTATCTATTTATTTATGCATGTTTTCGAACTGCTAGATTGGCAGGAGCTGGAGGGAAGAGAGATGCTCATCCCATTGCTCAATGTTTGGGTCTTGAACCTTGGTTGTTCGCTTTCTAGCTGACAAACATAACATTTTAAGTGCCACCTATATTATTACAGATGTATGGTTGGAAATTAAAATTGAACTAAAGTTACATATTTGAACTAAATTAATCATTGAGTATGATATTAAAAATTACCCAGTATTGAATATATGCTACCTGAGCTAGATACAACTTTCACCTGTTGGGATTAAACCATTTCCATTTCATTCCATTCTTGAATGCATGTATAAATATCAGAATTTTGTGTATTCAATTTCTTTCAAAAATTTGTATTCAATTTTTTGGTGATTTACTTGTGATTCCCCCCAAATTAACAAAACAATTATTTGTTTTATCATTGACCAAACCATAAAAAAATTGCCCATATTAACTGATGATTTCCATTTGTGATTACTAAAAGTACATAGTGATCCCTAAGACATAAAATTCTTGTTTGGTAGAAAGTAAGCAAAAAGTGGCAACTTCACCCACATGCCACTTATCATCTACTGCCAAATGTGTCTTTTTAAGCAGTGCAGTCATGACCTGAGAACTAAGGTGGAGAAAATACAATTGTTATTGTTGGGGAGAATTTCTTGATAAAAATGAATGTATGGCTTCGAATGATGCCCCCCCCCCACTAATAATGCCTGTATTGGCAACTAATGTACCATTTAAACAATGGTTGAAAAATATCTATAGATTTTTATGGCAAAGGAAAAAGCCAAAGTTTAAAGATAAAATCCTTGAAGATGTAAAGGAACAACGAAGTTTATAAACTGATTTCGAATTGCATTTTGCAGCCTGCTGCTTGGTTAGATGAAAGAATGGGTTCTGCAGAGAAGTATTGAAATTTTAGAACTAGAAGCATTATTACGGTTTTCAATTGTACAATAAGTTAAGGTTAATGTGTTTTAAAAATTAAAATATAAAAATATACTTTTAAAAGTATATTTTAAAATATACTACATTTGGCTGTAGATGATGTGGCATGTGAGTGACGTTGCCACTTTTTATTAACTTTCTGAGAATATGGAATATGTATAAACTCTTAAAATTATGCTTAAAATTCCTTTATGGCTTTAGCACAAAAAGCATTTTATAGATAAGAAAAAGAAGATTAAGAGTGATTGTTAATATATTGAGAGTTGTTACAACAAAAGCACAGAGAATACAACATGACATCAAGAAATTAATTGACTGGAAGGGGATGTAGATATTTGGATTTGAACAGCACATGATAGAATTTGAAATGGAGCTATATACAAATAAAGAACATGTAATTGCTAAAATGTACAAGCTTTTGAAGCAGAAGAAGTGAAAGAGTATATGATCAATTGGGCTAAAACTTTAAATATACTTTATTGATGGAACAATGGGAAAATATGTGCCTGAAAGGATTAAATTTACATTAAGTTATCATTTAAGAGTAAACTTTTATGAAATGATATCTCATTGGTGTATGACTTCACAAAAATAAAATGTGTAGTATGTATGAATATACTTCAAATTTATGTTGGACATGTGTAAAACATGAAGGGTCATTTTATCATACCTGATGGAATTATAAAAAAGCCAGAAAATTATGGTTTTAAATACACACAGGAAAGCAAATATTTTTAAACTGAATATTCAATTGAAACTAGAACTTGAATGAATGAGTAGACAATTAGAGTAATGGAAGAATGGACTTTTTGCTGAAAAAAGGAAAAATGTAAATTATAGGGTTGGAATTAGAAAGGTGAAAAGGACTATGAAAAGTATTGTGTGAATTTCACATTTGTTACCCATATTCTTTCCCATGTATCCAGCATTATTGGTTCTTCAATATTTTGAGCCCACTTTATCATACAATCTTTAACTAATTCTGTTTCCGAATCCATCTGTATTAATACATTATATATCCTCTTTATATGCATTAAGCTTTGATCTCTTATTTATTTAAACAAATTATCTTCAGCTTGGATAAAACCATTTTTTTGATCTATTTTCCACCTGGCCTGTAATTGCCCATACTGGAACCATGTTTGAACTACCTTCTCCTCTTTTAATACCTCTAAAGATTTTAGTTGTAGTACCCCCCTTTCCAAAATGAGAAGCTGTCTATAGGTAGTTCTATCCTGTTTTTGTGCTATGTTCATATTTTCAATTGCATGTCTAGCTCAAAACCTGGGAGAAAATTTTTATAAGATGTTCTATAGATGGCATTTAGATCCTAAAAAGCTGGCTTCTATGTATCCGAATGTACAGCCTAAATGTTGGAGGTGTGGTTCTCTCGATGCTACATATTATCATATATGGTGGACCTGCCAAAAGGTTAAGGCATTCTGGATAAAAATATGGTGGATTATGCAAAATATCTTTAAAAGAAGGATAAAGTTTACTCCTCAGTTATTCTTACTAGGTATATGTACTGACTTTACAGTCGTAGAGACTAACTTGATTCTGCACCTAATAACAGCAGCAAGACTGTTGGTGGCGCAATACTGGAAGAAGGAAGACCTGCCTACAACTCAAGAATGGACATTGAAAGTTACACACTTAGCCGAGATGGCTAAAATATCGGCATATATTAAAGATCACTCAAATGAGAGATATAAACAAGACTGGAAAAAATGGATTGACTATATACAAAATAAATATGGGACCAAGAAATTCCAGTTAGCCTATGCTAAAGATCAGAAATGATTTAAATTGTTTAAAGTTAGCTCAGCAAGAAGAAGCTAAGATCAATGTAGAAATGTCATTAATTTCTTTATTTCTTTTTTCTCAATAGATTTTAGACTGTGTTTGTTAAAAATCCATACCGTGTACAGGTTCTGGGAAGTCGGGGGGGAGGAGGAGGGGGGTTGGGGGGGAGGGTGGAGGGAGGGGTATACATTAGGCTAGACAAGAATTTGGTGGTAAACTAGAACTATTTTGACACACAAAAAATTGTACTCCGATGCCTTACTGATTGAGGAATGATGAAATGTTTGTTTTAAAAGAAATAAAACTTTTGAACCCAAAAGTATTATGAAAAGAAGTACATTTTGTTGTAATCTTAGAAAGAGAGGGTAGTATATAAATGTAGCTACAGTATATGCATGGTATCTCTTATTGTAAATCATACTGAGAACACAACGACATATACAACTAGACAAATATTTATAGACAAAAGACAGTTGAAGGACCCTGAGTACAATGGTTACACACATACACATACACACACACACACACACACACACACACACACACACACACACACACAAGTCAGGAAAGTTATAAAGTCTGCTAACATCACTAAAAGCAGTATAAATCCTTCTTTTGATCACCCAGAAATTCTTTCATGCTGCTTTTTAAGACTTAGCAGAGACTAAACTATCCCCATTTAACACTGAGCGTATTTCTTGTTCAGATGATGATTTGCTTGTGGGAGCCAACAAATTGATCCCATCTCATCATATTTTAGACATAATACTTTTCAGTGCCAATTATATTTTATCTATCATCTATCTATCTATCTATCTATCTATCTATCTATCTATCTATCTATCTATCTATCTATCTATCTATCTATCTATCTATCTATCTATCTATCTATCTATCTATCTATCTATCTATCTAATCTATCTATCTATCTATCTATCTATCTATCTATCTATCTATCTATCTATCTATCTATCTATCTATCTATCTATCTATCTATCTATCATCTCATATGTTCCAAAGAAGCTCTTCATTTTAAGGCTGTTAAGTATTAAAGAGCTGCAACCAACAGTTAATTGTTACTTTTCTAAAAAAAATAACACTGTGGGTAATTTAATTTGTTTACTTTTTATAGATAAACTTAACAATAATTAATTGTTTGCTAACATAATTGCTCTGATAATTTTTATCAGTTTCATTTAGGGACTCAAAAGTAAATTGCTAAACTCATAAATGTTTTTATTCATTATACATACAGAAGGATAATTTAGTTTAGTTGATGACCACGTTTAATGAGTAGTTTACAGCTGAATCCTAGTATTTCAAATAGAATGAAAAGTTTTTATGAAAAAACTTTTGGGAAGAACCATTGGCAGTCCTGGGACAGATGGATTAGTGGCTTGACATAGTATGAAATTATTACAAAACAATCTTATTATAAAACAATGTCTATGGATATTCTCAGTCATCCAGGTCATGGTTGTCCCAAAAGGCGACTGGACTTTCTTTATTTCTTCCTTGAAGATATTTCACTTCTCATCCAAGGATCTTCTTCAGTTCTGACTAAATGATGGGGAATGAAAGATTTATATTCCTTGCAATCATCTGGTTGACTGCATTCATATCTGCATTCTGAAGATCTGTTGTTAGCTCTCTGATAGTTGTGGACATGACTTGGGGGTTAATCTGTATCTTCAGGATCACCTAAACCAGAGTACAAATGGCCATTGAACCTTCCTGGAACTGCTAAAAGAATGGACTGAAGAAATAGGTGTGTCGTATCTTTCTCCCTTGGTTCCCCCAATGTTCAGATCTGCACATGTTTTACTACATTTTATTGCATATATTTTATTGCTCAATTTGTGTCTGGGTGTTTTATCCTTGGGGTAGGCAAGCTTCTGCTTTAGTGTATTCTTGGATTTAAAATTATTTATGTCCATAGGGATTTGTCTTCAGGATTTGCATGGTGATGTAAGTTCTACTTTTAATACCACTGAAAGCAACAAGATACTGGTTTATGACTTCCCTGATGTGGAAAGAAAACACGAGACCTTTTTATCTGGCAAATATTTCATGGTTCGAATTTTGATAGATCCTTTGGGTCAACATCCATGGACTATCTTCAGCCCTTGCCAAACTGAAATGTCTGCCACTAATGAAAACAACATAATAACAGAGTTGGAAGGGATCTTAGAGATCTTCTAGTCCATCCCTTCATTCAAGCAAGAGACCCTATACCATTGGTTACTGATTTTTTTTTAAAGTGCACATACTGTTCTCAGTTTTAATATTCTATTGTGGGAACATCACATATATGAAAATTTGAGAATTGCAGGTTTGAGCATTGTAAAAATATATCAGGTTAGTATGTATAGCATGAGATTTATAAAAATAGCATAGAACAGTAAAAAAAAAACCATTCTATATTGTGGGGTGTTAAAGAGAAACAGAATTATGGCAGAAAATATTTCTAAGCCTAATATTTTGTAGACAAGATGCTATTTTATCAGATGACATAGATCATTATGAGCTATGGTGGCACAGTGGTTAGAATGTAGTACTGCAGGCTACTTCTGCTGACTACTGGCTGCCTATAGTTCAGCAGTTCAATTTTCACTGGCTAAAGGTTGACTCAGGCTTCCATCCTTCTGAGGTTGAAAATGAAGACCCAGATTGTTGGGGGCAATATACTGAGTCTGTAAAAACCACTTAGAGAGTGCTGTAAAGCACTGTAAAGCAGTATATAAGACTAAGTGCTATTGCTAATGATGTTCAAAATGGGTTGCCCCATATCTTTATTCGAAAAATTAGAATATCGTGCAAAAGTTCATTTATTTCAGTAATGCAACTTAAAAGGTGAAACTAATATATGAGATAGACTCATTACATGCAAAGCAAGATAGTTCAAGTCATGATTTGTCATAATTGTGATGATTATGTCTTACAGCTCATGAAAACCCCAAATCCACAATCTCAGAAAATTAGAATATTACATGCAATCAATAAAACAAGGATTGTACATAGAACAATATCAGACCTCTGAAAAGTATAAGCATGCATATGTACTCAGTACATGGTTTGGGCCCCTTTTGCAGCAATTACTGCCTCAATGCGGTGTGACATGGAAGCTATCAGCCTGTGGCACTGCTGAGGTGTTATGGAAGACTAGGATGCTTCAATAGCAGCCTTCAGCTCTTCTGCATTGTGCGGTTCCATGTCTCTCGTCTTTTTCTTGACAATGCCCCATAGATTCTCTATGGGGTTCAGGTCAGGCAAGTTTGCTGGCCAATCAATCACAGTAATCCCACAGTCATTGAACCAGGTTTTGGTGCTTTTGGCAGTGTGGGCAGGTGCCAAGTCCTGCTGGAAAATGAAGTCAGCATCCCCATAAAGCTTGTCTGCGGAAGGAAGCATGAAGTGCTTCAAAATCTCCTGGTAGATGGCTGCGTTGACACTGGACTTAATGAAGCACAGTGGTCCAACACCAGCAGATGACATGGCTCCCCAAATCAACACAGACTGTGGAAACTTCACACTGGACTTCAAGCATCTTGCAGTGTGTGCCTCTCCATTCTTCCTCCATAGTCTGGGTCCTTGGATTCCAAATGAGATGCAAAAGTTGCTCACATCAGAAAAGAAGACTTTGGACCACTGAGCAACAGACCAGGTCTGTTTTTCTTTAGCCCAGGTAAGATGCTTCTGAGTTGTTTGTTGTTCAGGAGCAGCTTGACAAGAGGAATACGATATTTGAAGCCCGTGTCCAGGATCTGTCTGTTTGTGGTGGCTCTTGATGCACTGACTTCAGCCTCAGTCCACACCTTTTTAAAGTCCCCAACACTTTTGAATGCCTTTTCCTGACAATCCTTTCCAGACTGCAGTAATTCCTGCTGCTTGTGCACCTTTTTCTTCCACACTTTTCCCTTCCACATAACTTTCTATTAATGTGTTTTGATACAGCACTTTGGGAACATCCAACTTCTTTTGCAATTACCTTTTGAGGCTTTCCCTCCTTATGGAGGGTGTCAATGATGGTTTTCTGCACAACTGTCAGGTCAGCAGTCTTTCCCATGATTGTGATTCCTACTGAACCAGACTGAGAGACCATTTAAAGGCTCAGGAACCTTTTGCAGGTGTTATGGCTTAATTAGCTGATTAGAGTGGGACACTTTGAGCCTAGAATATTGCACCTTTTCACAATATTCTAATTTTATGAGATTGTGGATTTGGGGTTTTCACGATTCACAATTATGGCAAATCATGACTTGAACTATCTTGCTTTGTATGTAATGAATCCATCTCATATATTAGTTTCACCTTTTAAGTTGCATTACTGAAATAAATGAACTTTTACACGATATTCTAATTTTTCGAGTTTCACCTGTATAAGGAACATGCCTTCATTGATGTTTTTTTAGAGACAGAAAAAACCAGAAATGTTTTCGTAAATAATATTTGATCAGAGTTAACACTGAAATTTGAAATGGTAACCATGTATATTGCACATCATAATACTGATAAGATGTTGAGGTCAGTGGTGAAATTCAGCAGGTTCTGACAGGTTCTGAAATTTTGAGTAATTCAGAGAACTGACAAATGCCACCTCTGGATGGCCCCAGAGTGGGGTGGGAATGGAAATTTTGCAGTATCCTTCTCCTGCCATGCCCATACAGAACCGGTAGTAAAAAAAAAAAAAATTGAATTTCACCACTAGTTGAGGGTTCTAGGACAATTTAATCGATATTACTAGCCTTATAAATGTAGATAGTGATCTATTATTAGAATCAGTTATAGCTTAACTGTGGCCTCTGGAAAAATGGGATGTGGTTGGAGTATATTCCCAAGATAAGAAACCTATGGCTTAAGAGTTATGTATAGACCTTGATCTAATTCCATACAGTTGTTAGAAGCCGAAAGAGAGAAAGGGGCTGTGGAAGAAAAACATGGTAATGAAAAAATTGGAGCAACAGAAGGACACTTTATAGCGCAATCAGTTTAAAAATGGAATGACAGGCATGAGAAGATGAAATTGACTTTAGTGATAGGAAGAAAGTTCTATGCACATGATAAATCCTTTTCAAAGTGGATGTAGTGATTTGTTATTTCTTAAGACGACTATTTGGCTATTGCATTTCCCCAGGTTTATGTGTCTCTGAAATGTTCAGTCTAAATACCACTCATCAATTTCTACTCTTCTTTCAGTTAATAGTACAGAATTTGTGATTACATGGATCCCTGCTACTAATAATAAACACAGCTACATTTGAGTGTTTGTGCATTTATCGAGAAGACATGTTTTCACTGTTTTCCAGGACTGCCTTTAGAACAAAGAAATAACTGTAATTATTCTGGAAATTAGAGCAGTGAAAGTACTGTGGGATGATTCCTATCTGGTGAAGCAAAAACTGATGCAATCTTTTTGCTAGCTACTTATCTAACTTGAGCTATATTTTCTGCTGCTAACATTGCAAATGTATTGCATTCTGGCAAAGCACCCACATTCAGCACCTTGGCTGAGATCATCCCTGAGTTAGGTGAGGGAACTGATTGGTTACATGCCAGGCTCCCTATTAACCTGCCAGAATCAATAGGCTCAGTCTGTTTATTCCAAGAATAAAATATAGAGGACATTTGATCATAAACTGCAAGTACTATAATTGGATTATTTGTTTGCATTCAAGTTAGTGGTAAAGCTTTTTTTGACCTGTGATCTTTCATGGGATATTTTTAAGAATGCTCTCTTTCTGCCCACTCTCTCTTTGTCACCCACCCCCCAACACAAACAGTTTTGTGAACATGTATGCACAAGAGGGACACAGAGACACATCCATACACATTTTTTATTCTTAGACATGTATGCATTTTTTCTTGTAATATTTGTAATGTGAATAAGGCAGTCTTTGCCAAACAGACAATTATAGGATTCTAAGGTGTGGTTGGCTAGTAGAGCTAAGTATGCATCATGATTGCATTTGTATCATTAATAGTTCTTAAAATTATCTTCCAAAGGCCAATTTAATGTAGTAATTAAGATATCAGATTACCAACCAGGAGACTGTAAGTTCTAATACTGCTTCAGGCATGAAGCAAACTGGGTGACCTTGGGTCAGTTCCTGTCTCTCAGCCCTAGGAAAGAGGCAATGGCAAGAAAACCTGAAAAGCTTTGCTCAGAAAATTCAGGGATTAGTCCAGGAAATTGCCAGGAATCAACAATGAGTCACCCTTCCCCCCCCCAAATAATCACCTATTTGATAAAAATTAACACCATAGGCCTAGAAATATTGTAAACTTTTATTTATTTGCAGTATGTATGTATGTATGTATGTATAGATATAATTATATTTTGCTGATAAAGAAATAAATGGAGACTAGAATAGATCTTTTTCAAGCTATTTATCTCTCATCAGCTAGCCATATCTTTGCTGAGATTCGAACTTGGACTGCTTACACTTTAGGCAATTGTATTAACCTCTAAGTCACAAGTTCTCCTCCCTTTATCAGCTGAGCCAGGGGAGTGATTGTTTTTTCTTCTATTATTGCTAGAAATGAAAATAGTAATCACAAAGTATTTATAGCATCTCAAAGAATATCAACAATAACTGGACATAAAGCTTCCATTACATTATATACTTAGCTTTTGGCTGTTTCTGGTAAGAGAACAAGGTATATATAAAGGAATGCAGTTAGGAAATAATGCAAAATAATGATAAATGGAAGTCTAGTGTGCCCTGAAAGATTGTAGATCGTGTACAATGATTTTTCTATCTGTACAATTTTGATTTACTTCTGGTCAATGAATTGTTTATAACATTGTTTATAACAGTAAATAACTGTTGTTCAAACTAACAAAATTTACAATTCTGTGTTCACCCATGAAGGTGCAAATTTCGCTAAACCTTAGGATTTACTTATTAGAATAGAATAGAAATGAGCCATAAAACCTGGTAAAAATGCTGGAGGCTTACATAATTTTCTTCAGGAAAAAAGGCAGGAAAGAACATAATTTCTTTAGCCTTTTCACTGATAAACATTGCAATATGGTTAACCAAGACCTCTTTTCAAACAAACAATTATATATATATATATATATATATATATATATATATATATATATATATATATATATATATATATATATATATATATATATATATATATATATATACATACATACATACATACATACATACATACATACATACATACATACATACACAAACCAAAAGCAAGTCACATACAGATATACAGGTATTTATATGTGTATGTTTACCCACAGACAGACACACACCAGTGCTAAAACTTGTCAAGATTATGTTTATTTTAAGGAATACCAAAATTTCCTCAATAAATAAAAGCTGCAGCACACAAAGATTTTAACAGAAATGGGCTCTTATCCTATTATGCAAAATTAGTGGTGGTACAAAATGTCATCACTATGTATGGGAGCAGCAACCCAAAGAGAAAACACACTACTAAAAAGGTCAAAGAAATTATACATGTCCATGTTTGTGAATTTTCAATCATTTATTCAAATTTGGAAATAATTACTATAATTTAAATAGAAATATGTAACTCTCCCACCTGCAGAAAAGGTTAAACCCTATGTACCTGCTCAATGTCCTTACAAAGTTTGACATTTTGATGGGCAACTTGAAGGTCCATTCTCTTCCATCTAACATCCTCTTCCTCTTTACTTTGAAGTAAATTTTCAGATCTTCGAATATCTTCAAATAGAGAGTGACTTATTTATAGTAGACTCACTATGACTCTATCATTTGGTAAATGCACAGTGCCCCAAATAGTTCCACCTGTCAAAGGTGGTATTCAGCCGGTTTGGACTGGTTCACTTGAACTGGTAGTGGAAATCATGGATGATCCTGCCCACGTGCCCTAGCTCTATGCCATCCTATTTAGGCACATTTTCAAGCCAAAGCACATGTGCAGAAGGCTGAGTGCAGTGCGGATAGGGCGCATGGGTGGGAAGTGAATGAGTGTGCGTGCATGTTCATATTTGTGAACTGGTAGGGAAAGTGAATACCACCCTTGGCCATAGTGTAACCCAACCATTGACTGTTGAATACTATAGCAACATCTATAGACCCACATATTTCCATTCTTTAGTATATCGATAAACTATGGGACAAGAGTCAGCTCATAAAAGAGAGATGAAGATGTTGAATCCCCTGGATCAAATCCATCTCTCTAAAGACTTAGAACCAATACTCAGAAGTTCCTCAAGAGTTGCTACTGAATTGCTATTTGTTGTGATGAGAGAAACTGTATTAGCTGGATAAAGCTAATTACATTTAAGTAAATGACATTTTAATTAAATGTATGCTATAACCTGACCTCACTCTTTGAAATTATCTTGAATATTACCTAAAGCTTGAATAAAATTATGTAGAGCTGGTAAAGCTCCTGGCTGCTAGACTATTAGTTCATAATGCAAAAATATTAAAATCAGCAGTTACATATCATGTCCATTTGAAGTTGGACTTTTGAAAGGAGAAATGTTTTCATTTGTAGTTAGGATTTCATTTATTAATAGTGTTAATATGTGTATGAAAGAGAACACACATGCATATGCATGCATATACATATTATAGCCTAGTCTTTTAGTTCAGTATTTCCAAGCCCAAATCTTTATTTGGCATAGAATTAGTCTGAATTAGTGTCACCTAGCTTCGTCCAGATGGTGGGAAATATTTGCCTGCCAATGATATAGCCTCTTGAGATGAAGAAGAAATAAACAAATGACAGGATGATGACACAGACCTCCTTTCTAACCAGCTGGTCTATATTCAGTATCCATAGTAAGAATGACTTAACCATCTTCTAACAAATTGATTAGAAGAGAGAATATTAAACCTCACTGGTCATTTACAAAGCAGCATGGCTTCTTAATCTCAGGAGCTAGGTCTTGATTGATAATTATGTAGTTGATTATCATTTGTGAAGAAATTGTTATTTACCGGATTACTAACTCATGAAATGTAAAAAAAAAAAAAAAAGGGAAAAGTACACATGGGTTTTCTAATGCTAATGCTTTCCAGGATTTTTTTTTAAAAAAACTAGTTCTATGCATCAACAGTTTAAGAAATTTTCTTTGTTATAACACAGTTAGAAAAGGGATCTCATTATAATGCATTATTAATTCAACACAGTCTAATATCTCCCTGAATTGTTTGCAGTTAAAAGACATTTCCTCAAACATGGCCCTTGTAGAAATTGTGCTACTTTTGCAAATAGTCCAGGGGTGGGCTTCAAAAATTTTAGCAATGGGTTCTCTGCCCGGTTGCTAGGTGGGTGTGGTCTAATCAGCCTACTGCACCATGGCTTTTGCCTTCTTGGGCTCAGACATCTTTTCTTGAGGTTCCAGTAGGGCAAAATGGCCTTCCCTGGGCTGTGGAGGCCCTCTGGAGGCTATAAATGAGCCATTTCAGGCCTTCTGGAACTTCCGGAAGGCCTGTTTTTCAACCTTCCCGAGCCTCTACTTGGGGCCTGTACTTGCCTGGTATTCCAAATGGGCTGCCTGGGGACTCCTGGGCAGTGTGGGCAGGACCAGCCAGGGGTGGGATTTGTAGGTTGTCCGAACTGGGCAGATTCTTAGCTAGAGGTTTTCCCAAACCCGTGCGAACCCGCAGTAGTCCATTTCTGAAATAGCCAAAATATTACTTTAAGAATTGCAACCTATGAAGGGGGGGAGGGATTAAGGGATTTTAAATTGCACCATGTTTTTTGCCTTTTTAACGCATTCATGTGCTGATATTTTATAATGTTGAGAAGAAAAAAAATACTTTGCAGTTATACTGAATGTGATTTTGTTCACAGCATATAACATTTTATAAAGTTCCTTTTAAGGTAGAAATGATACGGTATTTTCGGTGACTCAGTGGGTGTTTAGTTTTTCCAATGGTGTTATATGAATAAACCCTGAAATGTCATACAATGGTGGTGATTTGAAAGAGGTATAATCACAGTACCAAACTCAGAAGATGCTATCTACCTGTCTGGTATTAAACCATTTTCTGAAAACCTGCCTTAAATTAAACCATCAGTGGAAACTTTATATACAGAATGACATGTGAATGTTCCATGTCCAGTTCAGGAGTTCTCCTGTAACTGTTTCATAATAAAGGATGCCATTAATGATAATCAGCTTAGAAACATGACAGCTGTGTTTAGAAGCTGTGAAACTATTAGCAGAACAGTGTGTAAGATTTCAGCAACCATTAGCTGAACAATATGCCAAAGGGGAGGGAAAAAAATTCTTTGTTTTGCAAGGGGCATTCAAAATCTAATCCAAATATGCTGAATCTGGGGGAATGAGACACATTAAAAGATTATTGTTGTGCCAAGGTTAGTGGGTTTCACTAGTGGAATCCCTGGAACATGATACAAAGTAGTACTATTAGAACTCTCTAATTCTTATTTATATCTGTATTAAGTATTTGAACATTTTTATGGCTTTAGGAGGAAAAAAAATATCATAGAACTGAAGGATTGAAAGGGACTTTGGATACAATTATTAATTCATATTTACCCATGTTTTCCACAAAGGGAGGTGCAGAAATAAGCAAGCAGTACTATAGTCTGAAGAATTGTGGTATGTTTAAGGAGTATAATCAAATGATTCTGATGGTAGAAATTTTAAGGTTTAGCCTTTGAGATCTTCAGGTAAGGCTCAGAAAATTTCTTTATAAAATTCTGGATAGACATTGCAAAATAGCTTTAATCCACACTGAGTTTTGTGGCATGGTATTCTGGCTTAATATAAAACAATTTACTCTGCAAACATATGTCAGTAACTGTATCCTATTTATCCGGCCATTAATATTCAATATAGTTCTGCCTTCCTCCATTCCTTCTTGTCTTTCTTTGCAGGCTCCTACCATAAATGTATTGGTATTATATGCTGTTCATTGAGATTATGAAACCTCAACTTTTATTTCCATTTAGTGCTTGATTAAACTGCTGTGTAAATGGTTTAAAAGCTTATTTTTTTTAGCTGCAGAAATTCTTCCTCACAAATCAGGCCTCTCAATCTATTAAATGGTCCTGGTTGTTATCACTGCTCTTTTCCCACTCAATGTTTCCTAGTTAATCAATATCTTTTGTGTACTATAAAGTATTTTTTCAAGTTCCCAGTTATTGCTAACATCATTATGGCAACAATTCATTTGACTTTTTCTTCAATGCTAGATATTATAAAACTCATTTAAATAAGGAGGATTTCAGGCTATAAAAATGTTGGTAGTCAAGGTAAAATCAACAAAAGTCTATAACTAATTTGTCTTTGGGTATTTTTTCTCTCTCCACTGTATCACACAGTAAATTGTATTTGAAATCTTCCATCTTTTCAACTTTCCCAGGGTGCTTTGTGAAACAAACAACAATGTGAAAACAAGGGCCATTGCTCTTTTTTCAGGGGAAAGAAAGTTCATGCTTTTTTCCTTTTATATTTTTATGTGGTGATTTCTCTTTTTCTCACTATATTAAAATAAATAAATCAAGTTTCTCTGAGGAAAAAGAAAGAAAGGATGTGATAAAGAAAAAGAGAAAAAGATAGAAGTGGCTTTTAACTTTCATTTCAACTATAGACAAGTAATAACTCTGCACCCCATACAGTATATGGAACAAACAGATATCTCTTCATCCTATATTACGTCCTTTATTTATAAGCAAAACCATCAAACATCAAATTTTTAATTCTTATATGAATAAACAATCCATAAGGTATTTTCAGTATGCTAAAAAGAAGTCTTTATCAAATAAACTGATTTCATATTTTCTTTTACATCTAACAGTCATAATCTTTAGTTTGTTTGCATATTGTCATAGGATTTATTTTCTCTTCAAGTGAGCAAAGCCCCATCTGCACACACACACACACACACACACAGGATCCAGGCAACATGCAAAACCACACACACCCTGGTGCACCCTCCACAGACCTGGTACCTGGGTCACAAAAGATTGGAGGCCACTGCAATAAACTGTTCTTTTCCAAAGCATTCTTTTGGCTTGTGATTTATAGTGCCACTTTTTTCTGTCTTGTCAAACAAAATTTGCTTTGTATTGGAGTATTGGAGTAGTTTATTTATATGCCGCCCTTTTCCCTGGGGGGACTCAGGGCGGCTTACAATTCGACAGGAGGGGAAAACAAACAGATTAACACATAAGACAGTACATCATTAAAAGCACAACATTCATACAATTCGGGTGGGTTACGGTCTTTAACCCCAGGCCTGACGGGATAGCCAGGTTTTGAGGGCTGTGCGAAAGGTCTGGAGGGTGGTGAGGGTACGAATCTCCATTGGGAGATCGTTCCATAGGGTCGGAGCTGCCACTGAGAAGGCTCTCCTCCGCGTGGTTGCCAGTCGACATTGACCGGCAGATGGAACTCGGAGGAGGCCTAATCTATGGGATCTAATTGGTCGAGTGGAGGTAATTGGCAGTAGGCGGTCTCTCAAGTACCCAGATCCACTACCATGAAGGGCTTTGTAGGTGACAAGTAGCACCTTGAAGCGTACCCGGAGATCGACAGGTAGCCAGTGCAGCTCGCGGAGGATAGGTGTTATGTGGGTGAAACGAGGTGCACCCACAATCGCTCGCGCGGCCGCATTCTGGACTAGCTGAAGTCGCCGAATACTCTTCAAGGGCAGCCCCATGTAGAGCACATTGCAGTACTCCAGCCTAGAGGTCACAAGGGCACGAGTGACTGTAGTGAGAGCCTCCCGGTTCAGGTAGGGGCGCAACTGGTGCACCAGGCGAACCTGGGCAAATGCCCCCCTGGTCACAGCTGACAAATGGTGTTCAAAAGTCAGCTGTGGATGCAGGAGGACTCCCAAGTTGCGGACCCTGTCTGAGGGGCGTAGTATTTGGCCCCCCAGCCTGAGAGATGGAATACTTGCCGAATTAGTGGGAGGGAAACACAACAGCCACTCGGTCTTATCTGGGTTGAGCACAAGCTTGTTAACCCTCATCCAGTCCCTAACAGCTTCAAGGCCCTGGTTCATCACGTCCACCGCTTCATTGAGTTGGCACGGGGCGGACAGATACAGCTGAGTATCGTCCGCATACTGGTGGTATTTTATCCTGTGCCGCCGAATGATCTCGCCCAGTGGTTTCATGTAGATGTTAAAAAGTAGGGGGGACAGGACCGAACCCTGCGGCACCCCATATGTTAGGGGCCTAGGGGTCGATCTCTGCCCTCCGACTAACACCGACTGCGACCTGTCCGAGAGGTAAGAGGAGAACCAGTGCCTCCCACCCCCACCTCCCGCAGTCGTCGCAGAAGGATACCATGGTCGATGGTATCGAAAGCCGCTGAGAGGTCAAGGAGAACCAGGATGGAGGCGTGGCCTCCATCCCTGGCTCTCCAGAGGTCATTGGTCAATGCGACCAAAGCGATTTCTGTGCTGTAGCCAGGCCTGAAGCCAGACTGGAATGGGTCAAGATAACTTTGTATTTGTCAATCCCTTATTAACAAATTTTGGATATAATGTACCTATAGAATCAGGCATTGTTACTGGCACTGATGTTATTAATATTGTATTAACCAATTTGTGATTTCATTTTTCAAAGATCTCCTTTAAGACTTTCAATGTTATGATGTTTGAGTCATTTTAGTCACAATTTATCAACACCAAAATCAGACTTGTTCTCCCCCCTTCTATTGTTGTTAGTTGAGAAGTCATGTCTGACTCTTTGCGACCCCATGGACAACGTAATGTTCTTCCAGGCCTTCCTGTCTTCTACCATTCTTTGGAGTCCATTTAAGCTCACACCTATTGCTTCAGTGACTCCATCTATCCACCTCATTCTAAGTTGTCCCCTTCTTCTTTTGCCCTCCGTCTTTCCCAGCATTAGTCTCTTCTCCAGTGAGTCCTTCCTTCTCATTATCCCTCCTCTATTTAGAATCTTTTAGTATCCTCTGTATTGGCAATGTAGAAGACCATTATCTTTCAAGGAGCTTCGAAACATATTTTTATTTCACCTTCATATTAAAAAAAGTCTAGAAATGTAGAACTCATTCTGAGATAACCTGATTGTTTTTCATTCTTTCTTCCCGAATAAAAGGGGAGAAGGTGAAATCATCATATAGCTGCAAAGTTTGTGTTGTCTTTGAAAGTTGAAAGTGTCAGACTTTTGGTTCCCAACATAGAGTCATATGCCATCCAAACAAGGAAGGGTCTTGCAGTATCATGACAATAGAAGCAAGACCATGATGTAATGTTGCCAAGTTTTAATAAAAACCCTACTATTGGCTTTAAGGAGGGAGCTTCTGTATAAAATCTAGCATTGAGCATTCTGGGAATTGACCGCCCATGGGGTGTCCTTTCTGTCATTATGAAGGAGCTCTTGATATTTTTTTTAATGAGAATTTTGGTATCATCTTGCTTATGATAACAAAATGCTTTTGGTATGAATGCTTTTTATATGCTTTTAAATCTGTTTGCTTAGGTTAATAATAAAGCTTAAAGTCTTTTTATTTATGGATCCAAAATAACCAATTACCTGATTATCGGATCACTACCCAAAGTAGCAACATGTGTACATGAATTTTAAATATGTAAATCAACTTCATATATTTTTTTTCCTTTACTACATAATACCTTGTCATTTTCTCTAAAAATATGGAAAAAAAAATCCCATGTCTTATATATAAATAAATCTTTAAAACCCAATCATTCAAACTTAATCAAGAAAAATTCCATTAGGATCTACCAGGAGCAACAACATATTGAAAACTTCAAATGATGACCCTCAAATTAATTTATCTTCTTTTCATCTCTTTTCTAATTTAATACCATAGCTTACAGCTTTCTTTAAAAATGCAACACATTCACTCTTCTTCCCAGGTCTTATGTATAAACAAATATTTAAAGCTTCAATCAAGTGAAACCCATTATAAGCTGATAGGTAAAAAGTCATATACATTTTGAGCTTGATTGAACAAGCCATTATTTTAAAGGTCTTGATATTCCTTTTAAATACTACCCCAAAGGTTATTTCTTTTCTTTCTTTTTTGTATTTTCTCAGGCATTCTTCCATAAGTGCAACTTGTCTTTTTTGTAAATAGAAAATAAGAAAATTGTTCTAGTCACTCTTCCATCTTATTATTTGTATGTCTCTTTAAATTATTAAAATCTGAGCCAGTTTCATTTGTAGGTCCTGTGTAATATCTTTGTCAACATTGTTCTTATATCTTGTCAATTATAAATACATATCTAAAACAGCTTGATTTTCAGTGAAATCCTAGTCTATCTCTTCTTATAAGCCCATCTTTATAATAACACACAGTCTGAAGAGAAAATTATGGGTATATTTTTGCCAACTACCCTTAAATTCTTCAAAAGTTATAATACTTTTCTCCATCTTGAATGGATCTTCTTTAATTATAACCTTTGATTCCCTCTGGTTGCCTTTAGTAACCAGCCTCAAGGTCTCCTCTTATCATGTTTTTTCTCTCCAGAACATTTTCTTAGGAAGAGATTTCTTATACTTAAACTCAAAATCTTCATATATATTTTAATAGGATTTTAAACAAGCTACAGGAATTATAATTATTTCAAAATCTCATTTCCAGCTAATCTAGCCCCCTAGTCTGCTAAAAGCTTTCTGAAATCAACATTCCAACCACCTTTGCTACTTACTTCCAAACGACAAAGTTTTTTTTAAAAAAACTTTTAAGCTTACATAAAACTTCTTGTACTGTAGGTTGAATGAAAATAACCCAGGGTAATAAAAATTTGTACTTCTAAAGGTTCTTAAAATTCAAAAGGCAGTTTACAAGCCATTTCCAGAAAAAGCAATTAAGACAGGAATTGGGCAACCCCAATATCCCTTTGAAAGCTTTGAACCCCAGATTTAACAAAGCTAACTCATCTGCAGTGATGGGATCCTGCTGGTTTAGCAACCAGTTCAGTCATTACGTGTTTCTCACCCATGCAGTTTTACCAAAGCTTACCTTCCACATTACTTCTTGGGGAGTAACACATCTGGGGCGTGGCAATCCGCTCTGATGTGCTAATCAGCTGAGATGATATAGGTAAGTAAATACAAGGGTGAGTGGGCGGACCAACCCGATCGTTGGAGCGAACCAATTCACTCTTAGCTGATCATTGGAGCCCGAACCAGTCCAAACCAGCTGAATCCCACCCCTGCTCATCTGTTCCCATAGCTCTAAATCTGCCAGAGACTGATACATTTAGAGTCTTTGTCATAGGAAACATCCGTACAGACACCTGTGGGTTTTCCCAAATCATCTCCTTCATCTAAAGAGAAATTCAAGGAACCAATATATTCTTTTGCTTCTTTTTCCACTATGGTTGTTAGCTGCATTCCTTGCTCAACCATGAGGAGCCCTGGTGGCGCAGAGGATAGAATGCAGTATTTCAGGATAACTCTGCTCCAAGTCTCGATTTTGATCCTGAAGGGCTCAAGGTTGACTCAGCCTTCCCTCTTTCCGAGGTCAATAATATAAGTTCCGAGATTGTTGGAGGCAATATGCTGACATTGTAAACTTTCCAGTGAGTGCTGTAAAGCACTATGAGGCAGTATATAAACTTAAGTGCTATTGCTATTGCTATCCTTTATTCTACATTGTGTTTCTGGAAATCACCAATATAATTTTCTTTTTCAAGGCAGGTGGGCATAACTTCCAAACTGCAGCCGTCTATTTATGCCTTATTTTTTAAAGAAAGCTTGCATGGGGCTATTTATGGATGAAATGAATTCTTCAAAGTAAACACATTGCTAGAGGCTGAAACCTTTGCTTTGCATCATTCCAGATTTATCTGCTTTAATTTTTTTAAAAAAAATACTTTTTAAAAGGAATGTTTGGGAAAAGCAAGAGTAAAGTGCAGTAAACAGCTATAGACACCTTGGTACTTCTAGGTGTTGCACTAGAAACACAAGCACTGAAATATCACAACAATATTCCAATGAGGATAGAGACAGACTACCAATTCAACATCACTACTGCTTAAAAGCTTTGGTTCTTTTTCTTTTGGAGGGAGGGATAACATGAACAATATTCAATATTTATTTCCTTCTTTAAACAATGCCTCTTTCAGAAATAAGGAGAGAACAACTCAAACCACTGAAACTAGATATTCTCTTAATATGTGGATTTTCTAGTTTTTTTCTCTCTCTCCAAATGTTTATTTCTTTGCTATCATGTCTATGAAACTAAATATAGGAACTCCCTTGTTTGTTGAATTACAGGACATCATGGAGGGATCTCTGAGTGATGAACAGTGTAAATGAGTAGAACAAATAGTAAATGTGTTCTAGACAAGTAAAATGAGCATAGTTAGGGTAGGGAGCTTTCCCTCGGCTTTTAAATAGATACATATTTTTTAACTTACAGCTGCTCTATAAAACAAAACAACAGATCCGATGAACAGTACTTCTCTGCATAGTGAAAATGCATGCCTATCCAATTATATTTGAAAGTAATTAGATCAGAGTATAAGCCTTCCTTATGTAACTTAACAATGGGATGTTTAAGGAAGTCTTACTAAAGATAAGAGTCTCGTTCACCTTAATATAAAAATACTTGAACTATATACTTGAAATATAACTAAGGAGAGATAGGTAACCTGTGATATCATATTTTGATGAGCCCATTGTTAGATCGGCGGCAGTACAAAAATGAAGAGGCGTCTGAGGTAACCTTCAAAAACTCTTTATTACAGGCAAGAACAGTAACTGTGAATAGACCAGCACCTCTCCTCCGTCTGACAGCTTTTTATATGGAGCTGTCAGACGGCCGAGCCAATAGCCTTGCGTATGACAGCCCGGCAACTCTCAGGCGCGCCTGATTGGCTAAGACGCGCCTGGCTGCTGCCGAGCTGTCATTCGTAAGTCCGAGGACTTACGAGGCTATTGCACCCATGATCCATCTTGAAATATAAAAATAAAGGTTACTGGCTGTAGAGAAGGTTTCTCATTTTTTTTCCCTGCTGAAAAATTCACCTGGCCTCTAAAATTTATATTGGGATGCCAATGAAAAAAAAAAAAGGACAAATCAGGACAAAGTAGCTGATAGATGCAAATAAAAAAATGAAAATTCTTTTTTGGGTGAAATATATAAATTGAATTGAGCTAAAATTAAATGAATTAAGTACAATGAATGAAAGTAATTTTCTTTTATGATTAAATAGCACTGTCAAACTTGATTTTATTTAGCACCACATCAGGGTTTTGTTTGACCTCAGAGGCCTAGGGTAGCATGGCCAGCTCAACGTCACTCATGTCGGGGGAACCTGTGGTGGCCTGAGCGCTCTGCCAGTGAAAATGGGCTCACAACTTCTATTTTCAGCTGCGATGCCTCCTGCAACCATCTATCAGCAAAAACAGCTCAGAGGGCCAAGCACGAGCTCCATTTTTGGCTGCAAATGGAACTTTATTTTTGCTGGCAGAGGCACTGTGGGCTGATCCTTTGCTGTTTCCAGGATCTGGCCTGCAGGCCTTGAGTTTGACACCCCTGGTCTAGAATATCTTACTTTCTGCACTTCTGTTTGGGATTTTTAATTTGTAAAAAATATATTTTTAAAAAAGTCTATGGTTTAGCCAAAGTATTTTCAAAATATTTTCCCTATTGTTAGTCATGTGTGGATAAAATGTAATTGCAATGTAATTCATCTTGCACTTATCATTCATTATTTGGTTCATTGTGTTAATACTGTCACACCTTTTCCACCTATTTAGAACACTGTTATGTTGATAATAATTCAGTGATTAAGCCAGACCTGAAATGACTTTTATTAAAAGGAATGCATACCTTTGCACAGGGATCCTTCTTTTTGAAAACATAATTCCTCAGTGTAATCTTCTGATTGATTGGGTATGACTTTTTTCTTATCCTCTAGTGAGAACAACATTGCTAGCAAAGTTCACATGAAGTTCATCAGATAAAAACTGACAACATGGGCTATTTTGACATGTGCATTGCTGTACAGAATGTGTATCTATGCATGTGTGTCTATGTGTATATTTCGTATAAGCTGTAGATATAATTCTCTTGTCATTTGATCAATTTGCAATCTGGATTTTGTTTTTCTTCAGATAAGTAGGACAGGTTCTGTTGATGTTATGTAAGTCAGTTGAGATCATCGTTGTTGTCCCTTCAGATTTATTGGAGCATTTGGCAGTTACACTGGAAGGTCATAGAGGTAACAAAGATGATATGCACTTTGATAAGAACATGGAAGCTAAGCTAGATGAAGAGACCAGCAGTCCTGGTGGCCTGAGAAGACTTTAAATTTCTTTTCAGACTCATATTGTCGAAACAGAATGCAACAAAAGAAATGGGTCCAGGATTTTTCACCTGATTTAGATGTGAAGAATATTTACAAGCAATTGACAAGCTTATGATAAAAAACATTCTGTCTGTCTATCTGTATTAGTGACCAAATTTTTACTCTCTTTGAGGAGGGTAAACTAACTTACATTTTTTTTCTGCATACTACATGCAGAATGTCTGAGACTCAATTTGTGCTTTCTCAGGTAGGACTAGAAAAACATTTGCCTAAAATCCAGATTGATGCTTCCAATCTACAATATAAAATAGTGGGCAATACACCACTAGGTAACCTAGTTAACCTAGGAAGCCTGTATATACAGTATATAGATACTATTAATAAAATGCAGAAAAATAACAATATAATTCTAACAAAACTAAGGTTTGTGCTGATGTCACAATTATTCCCCAAATGCCTTTCAGAAAACCCAAGTTTTTAGCAGATTCCAGATGGCCAGAAAAACTATAGGACTTATCACTAGGAGTTGACAATGACCATAATCACTCACTCACTCAACTATAGACAGGCTGTTTCAATAGGAGAAGTTCAACAGAAAACATCTTTTGGTAGGTAGGAAGCTTTTAGCAGGTGTTCTCTGGATGTCCACGTTGTCTGGAAAGAAATTATGGAAGAGTAATATCTTAGAGTCCCACTTTTGAGCCATACAAGGCTTCAAAAATAGCAACTAATACCTTTAATTGCACTTGGAAGTATACAGTTCATGCAGGAGCAGTCAAACAAGAATAGCAACTAACCAGTAAATTGTCTCCTGGCAGAACTAAAATCACTGCACTGCACTGCTGCATTGTTTTAGATAAATACTGTATATAATGGATTCACACACCCAAACAGTTCAGATAGAAACATATTGTTTGTTTTTCAGTTATATTTGCTTTTAAACCAGGTGATCATGTTTGCCTATGTCGTAAAACTACCATTTGAGAATTCCAGATGGTTAAATTCTTAGTGATATGAGGAAAAATATTGTTTAAAAGATGGTGGTAGCATATTTAAATTTTTAATTATATGAAGTCATTCCAAGTAACTGAGATATAAATATGCCTAGTCAGGGGCACCTGAAGTTCAGGGTAAGAGAAGGCTGTTACCTTGGTGGGTATTGGACTCCAGGCAAAAGTTTCCTGTGCCCCAGAATATGTTATTAAAATATTTGATTTTATACTGTATCTCCAAGCACTGATTTTCTGGAGAAACAAAGGAAGGTCACAGCTGGCAAATTTTACATTTTGCCAATTGTGCTGAAATTATCACTTCCTTATTGTTGTAGAAATTTTCAGAATGAAGATCATCAGCCATTTGCATAGTCTTGATGCAAATTAAAAACAATAACAATATCCACCAATCAGTAAACCAAAGGGTCATATCTGGCTTTTATTCTAACCTCCTTTGTAGTTGTATTCTTTTTTCCAGTTATGTATCTGCAGATAAAAGAGGAATTAAAAGGTAAAAATAAAAAAAAATAGTTTCAAAACTGTGAAAAAGCATTACCTGCAGCAATGGTATCCCCTGTCCACAATTTACAACATAATCATAAAATTTGATCAATAATCTCAAAGCACCAAGGATTTGCTTTTAGAGACACCAACATTTCTAAATGGAAATTCCTTTTTTCAAGTTGTTTTTCTTAAGCCATGTGCTAATGAAGGTAGCTTTGCATCTTTGGCTGTCAACAAGTTCTAGGGTATGTAGCTTTGCTTATGAAATGATGCCAATAAGTCATCTTCTAATTAGGGGAAAGAAAACAGAATTCAGACAGCCCCTTCTCCGCATGTAACCCGTATGTCTAAATAAGAAAAGATAGCATAAAGTAAGATTTATATTTCCTGCCCAGGCTGTATTCCAACTGGGATCTTATTTTCAGGCATTAAGAAAGATTCAAAATAATTGTCATTTTTGCTGTTAATGAGCAGAAGCCATTTAAAAGTGCAAAGTGTCCTTATATAGTTAAATGTGGTTATATATTTAAATTGTTTAACATCAAAATGCAACATTATGAAGTTAAGCCTACCGCCCATCCTTGTTATTTAGAACAGTTATTTGTTATTTAAGTTGTAGGAATAGCAAGAGATTTCACCAGGGATGAGGAACTGAGCAGAAGGAAGGAAAATGTGCAGTTTCTAATATATAGTCAGAATAGGCAAGGCAAAAGTCAGAAAAGGAAGATATAGGACAAAGACATACCTATTTGCATTTGATTAAATTTTAATACACTGTGTATTTCCCCCTAAGGCTTTATCAGAGACCGGTATCTTATTTGTTACTTTAATGATTTGTTTATTGAATAAGTATCACAGTTTATTTATAGTAGTTATAATAGGATGGTTTTTCCTTACCTTCAAATACACACAATATCAATAATTTACAATAGCCAATGCAAAATAAGTAAGAATTTGTACCTGACAATTCCCAGTCTTAGTGTAGTACTTTAAGCCTTTTACATATGAGAGATTTGATGATTTAGCTTGGATTTGTATTTAAATTGTCATCCTTTGTCTTCCAAGTTTTTTTTCCTTTTTGACCTAATAAAAGTGATAGACATTATTTCAAATACACTTTCTAAGATGCTGAAAGTCAATTAGACAAAACATAGTGATAAATCATAAATAAATTCTATTTTTAGACTTAAAGAAAAAATAATTATTATTCTGTCTCAGCAAATAAAAAAACTATTGTGATTACTTCAATGCTATATTTCATTTTGGCAAAATATGCGGTTGTGTGCTTATATGGTACTTAATAGTTTTATTTATTTAGGAGGCCTCAAATACATTCAAAAACTTTATAACTTTTTAGAAATGGTGTTGAATAACAACCCTAAACAACATATCACCTTTTGTGTACCATATATAGTATACCAAGTCAGTTAACAGATACCGTATCTTCATATTTGTTTCGTATGCCAAAAAATATACTTTGCAGATTGAGCCCTGTTAAGTAGACGAGACCAAGAAATCAAGTCTCCAGGACAGTAGTTGAAAGGTAAAGATAGTTAAAACTATCTTTATTAAGATTGCTACAATAAAAGAATCTGATTGTGCTCTACCTTTGTCTTATAATTCATTGAATTAGGGAGGCATCTGGCCTGAGCTTCTTCCAAATGTTATCTCACTGTTGTGGAATTTTAAAATGTTTCAGCCCCTTTTGCCCAAGCAACAGCTTCTGCATATTTCTGTGAAGGCCCTTACTATTTATATTCTTGGAGAATTCAATAATGTTGATTTGATGTATTTACTACATATATATATGTAGTGTAGTGTGTGTATGTATGTATGTATGTATGTATGTATATATCACATATATATGCATGTATATATATATATATATATATATATATATATATATATATATGTGTGTGTGTGTGTGTGTGTGTGTGTGTGTGTGTGTGTGTGTGTGTATGTATGTATGTGTATATATATATATATATAGTGTGTGTGTGTGTGTGTGTGTGTGTGTGTGTGTGTGTGTTTGTATGTATATATAGAGTCATTTCTGAAATGGGCAGGACATAAAAATGAATGAATTAAGAGGGGTGGGGGCAGATAGCCAGTGTAGCATAGTTATTAGAGTTTTGGATTAGTACTCTCTTAGGCACAGATGTTATCTAAGTCAGCACTCTCCTACCTTTCTGGCTTCGCATGCACAAATGGAACTTTGGATACTTGCCTGCTCTTTATGCAGCCCGGTTTCCAATGGGTCATGGATCAACACCCATCTTTGAACTGGGTTGGGGACCACTGTTCTAAGTATCTTTGATAGAGGTTCTTTCTTATTCTTAGCTGGAAAGTCAAGAAACATTTACCTACCAATCCACCTTGGACTGATTCAGGATAGTAATAGTAATCATCATCATCATCATCATCATCATCATCATCATCATCATCATCATCATATATCATGGCAGATAATGATGTCATTGCATGATGAAGATGATCAAGTGGTCTTTTCACATTTTTCTCATATCATACAGATACTGATGTGAGTGAATGTTTCAATCTGTATATGATTGAGCAGAAATCCCTCTAATAGTAATCAATGTGAAAGTATGACCCTTGCTGGGATGAGGACATTAACAAAACAAAAAAACTTACATTTCATATAGATCTTGTGAAGAATGAAAGATTACTTGTTTATACTATAGGAAGAGGTCTAATTTAAAATACTCAATATGAAAACAGCCAGCTACTAGTCAGTATGTCATATTATTACAATGTACAGAAAAAAAAGCAGGCAAGTCACTATTCACCTCATTAGCATAGTAGGAAGGAGTTTCTGTTTAACAACACAGGAGAACAAAACCACACAAAAAAATCTTTCAAAGCCAACCTTTCAGCAAATGTTCACCTCATTAGTTTCTTTGGCTCATTCCTACTTTCCTCCCACCAACCTTTCAGAATTTTCTGACTGCCAGGTGTGATACACCATTCTCAGTGAGAGTCTTTCTCTTCGCATCTTTTTTGAGGGGAAAATACTGCATAAAATTACATCTATAAGTATGTTATTTTTAAAAATTCTGCAGAAAGAATTGGAAAAGGGAAAATAGTACATTCAACACATTTTAGATTTTTGAATGAATCACTAAAAAACCTTTTAAAAAAAAGCTTGCTTTCTCTCCCAATGCACAAATTACATAAGAAATGTCACATTATATGACATTTCCCTCTGCCTTGCCTCTGGTAAATATCTTTATTTTGCCACATTTATTTTCAGTGGGGATGGAGTGAAGAGAAATAAAAATGTAAAATTAAATGATGGCATTTTACTTTTACTAACATTTTCTCTTGGCCATAGTAACCAGAATGTCCCAGAGCTGCTTTTGTCTCATTATTAACAACATGTACCTACAGGGTCATTCAGCAGTCTGTAATGGAACCTAGGATAGGCTTATATGAGCCATAGGCAAGATGTCCCAGTGCTGGGTTAACTGATGCTTGCCACAGAAGATAGTATGAATCATTTGTAGGCTGAATGAAAGAAAACAAACAACACATTGAAAAGTCATAGAACTGATGCGTTTTCCTTTAAGTTTAAATCAAATTCTCTTTAATATTGTGGCTTTAGGTCCTGTATATGTACAATGTATTCATGACAGAGGAAACTGTCTGAAACATTCAAATCATACACTGGGATGATAGGTGTGTACAAATACAAATTAACATTTATGTTTTAGGAAATCAGGCTTCTAATTTAGATCTGAAGCCACTATTAAATAATATGGAGTTCTATTATTACTAATCTATGTTAGGCCTCCAGGCTAGTTTGCTCACAAGATAAGTGATATAGAGTTTTACAATTTGTTTAGGACCTAAACTTTTTTTTTGTTGCTAACCCAGCACTGTAAACAAAACAGCAGTCACATACATTTAATATGTAATTATAGTAGCATTACTTCTTACCTTATGCTGCAATGTATTAAGTTACTATAATGTGCATATAATTACTTGGCAAATGAAACAGTTCAGATTAAACTTTCTGCCAAATATTGAAGGTAATTTTATCATACTTCCAATCTCCTCTGTGCAGTAAAATGTTCTCCAATCTCAGAAAAGAAAGTTACAGAAAATGGAAGAACTAATGGAAAGGGAATGTACCCTACCCAATCAATTATCATTAGAAAATGATTGCTGTCTGCATCAGTATACAGTAATAGAAAATCATCCCCACTTTTTGTGAGAATTGTGGGTGTAAATGAAGTGAGATGCTGCACTATGTCCATTGAAAAATAGGAACATACACTCAAAACCATTTTTCTTCCAAACAGAAAATAGCCCATTTCTAGGATAAATTGAATATCATTGCATCAGGAATTGTAAATAAAACTGCAAATAATTTCAAAGCATTTAGTAGACTCCAACAGTATTATTTTACTCATAATGTCAGCATTTCTTCATTCAGCAATCAGGAAAGAAAACCACTGGACTCCATTTGTTGAAATCAAGTGTACTTTTACTAATTATAAATGAACAGTTGCAAAACTAAGCTAAGTCTGATTAATTAGGTGCGAAATATATTGTATAATTCATTCCTCTCCCCTTGACATCCCCGTGCACAGTCCAATCATAATTCTCCCAAATGTCAGGTGTGAGATAACTTCGAAAGGCATCACCAGGATGGAATTCTGGACCGTTGGCCTTGGCGGGAAACACTCCTCCACGACATGCGCAGTAAGGTGGTCAGTTCAGTGTCTAGAAACTTTTCCCCGCACAACAATGATTCTCCTTCCAAATACCATGCCCCCCCCTCCCCATTGCAATGGCAGCCAAAGCAGTAGCAAAGCAGAGGCTGACATCCGGCCCTCCTCCAGAAAAAGGCGGTCAGACCTGCAAAAACAACAAAGCACAAACAAACAGACGAACAACAAAACACGAAAAGGGGAAAAAGGGAGAGGAAGAGAGAGAGAGAAATTTTTTTTGTCAGGAAACGGGACAAATCAGGGCTTGTCAGGATAAGTAGAATAGAACTTGCGAAGTAACTGAGGGGCCCGAACATGGGACCCGTATACCCATTCTCCGTGAGAGGGGGAGAAATGCTTCCAAGTCACCAGGTACTGGACACGATTCTGGTGTTTATGAGAGTCCAAAATCTCGTGAACCTCGAAATGTTGTTCACTGTCAATCAAAAGTGGAGCGGGCGGGGGAGGAGCAGGTGGATGCAACAACGAAGTGCAGACAGGTTTTATGAGGTAACATGAAAAACAGTTGAGGTGTTTAGGGAGCTGCAACCGAACAGAAACAGGATTGATGATCTTGACAATGGGAAATGGGCCAACCTATTTAGGCCCCAACTTCTTCTACTTCTGTGGAGTCTGAAGAAACCTGGTGGACAAATAAACTTGATCACCAATTTTGTAATCACATGGCTTAGTCCGCTTCTTATCAGCCTGTTTCTTATGGGTCATGATGCGCAGCGTCCAAAGTTTGGAGAGCTAACGGCCGAACAAGCCAAAGGCGATCACTCCACTCGGACAGAGACAATACTCGGGGCTGCTCACGAGGAACCTCAGGAATGGGCACAAAATCCTGGCCAAACACCACACGGAAAGGGGTGAACCCAGTGCCGCTATGCACAGAATTATTATAAGCCACCTCTGCGTGCGGCAACAAATCCATCCAATCATCTTCCTGGTAGTTGATAAAACAACGTAAATATTGTTCCAGTACAGAATTAGTCCTTTCACAAGCCCCATTAGTCTGAGGGTAGTGGGTGGAGCTTAAGCCCTGGGCGGAGCCAATCCTCTTCAGAAACTCCTTTCAGAATATGGAGGTGAACTGCACACCTCTATCTGAAATGATGTGGTCGGGCACCCATGTAAGCGGTAAATGTGGGAGATGAACATCTTAGCAAGAGTCTTAGCAGAAGGAATCTTGGAGCAAGGGATGAAATGGACTTGCTTGGAGAACAAGTCGGTAACAACCCAGATAATAGTGTGTGCCTGACTTTCAGGAGGTTCGACGATGAAGTCCATAGAGAGCTCCTTCCAAGGGGCGACAGGGCGAGTTACAGCCTGGAGCAGTCCTTGCGGTTTCCCTGGCAGGCGTTTAGCAGCAGCACAAACAGGACAACTGGCAACATAACGTTCAATGTCCTTTTTCAAAGAAGGCCACCAAAACTGTCATTTGACGAGATGGAGCGTTTTAATGAAACCAAAATGCCCTGCCATTCGGGAATCATGAGCTCGCTGAAGAACAATTAATCGAAGAGACACAGGAACGTAAAGTTTTGCCCCAATCCAGGGCAACTCATCCCTCATAGTACATTCATTCACGTGCTGTTGGAACCAATCATCATCAGGGAGGGCTTTCTTGAGATTGGAAAGAAAGTCCTGGGACATCTCCACTTTAGAGTGTGCCTGATTCCTAGTAACAACTGGAACAGCGAGGCTCGTCGTGGGAAAGACAGGCTGGACCATGCTGAGTTTAGAACAGTTGTACTGAGGAAGCCTGGATAAAGCATCAGCCATAAAATTCTTCCCCCCTGGAATGTATTTCAGGGTAAAATTAAAATGATTGAAATGCTGAGCCCAGCGCATCTGTTTAGGAGAAAGTTTCCTGGGAGTTCTCAAAGCTTCCAAATTTTAAGGTCAGTCCACACCACGAACGGGTGTTTGGCGCCTTCCAGAAAATGGCGTCAAGTGACCAAAGCCCAATGGACAGCAAACGCCTCCTTCTCCCAAATGGCCTATCTCTCTGTGTCAGTCAGTTTGCGAGAGGTGTATGCACAGGGTTATAAGTTACCTTGACTATTGGCTTGAAGCAATACAGCCCCCACTACCATGTCGCTGGCGTCAGCTTGAACCACAAAAGGCATGTTCATGTCCGGAGCTGCCACCTTGGGTCCAGCCGGTTCAATAAACCCCCTTTCCAAATTTTTATCAATGAATCTTCTCATTTCCTCCATTTCCCTAGGGAACATTGAATATATTTGGGGCTTGGGAAGCTTTACCCCAGGCAAAATATCAATGGTGCAATCAGTGGCCTGTGGGGGGGGGGAGTTTATCAGAAGATTTCTCACTAAACACTCCCCTTAGGTCCCAATATTCTTTCGGAATTTCCTCCTCCCCTTTGATCCTCTCCTGCCCCCTGGTGGCCAATGCGGGGTTAGAATCAGCAGAATCTGGAATCTCAACCTCCTGTTCAAGGGGCCTGCTAGTGCGAATACGTAACCACCCCTTTCTCCAATTATTGCGAGGGTTCCACTTACGAAGCTAGGGGAGTCCCAAAATAAGGGGCCGCTCCATGCCAGGTGCCACAATAAACTGATTAATTCTTGATGGGTCCCCATTTTCATCTCTAAGGGCTCAGTAGAAAAATGAGCAGGACCTCCTCCTGCAATAGAACCATCAATTTGGCAAAAAACAATAGGGGTTTTCAAAGTCCTCAATTTTAAGCCAAGTTTCTCCACCATTTCAGGACTTATCATACAGCGAGAACAACCAGAATCCAGGAGAGCTAAAAGTTTTTCAGACGCGCCAGAAGGTGGCACCGTTAGTTCAATTGGGATAAGCATTGGGCCCCTTTTGGAACTTACCCAGCGATGAGATTGTTCCTCATCCGATTCGTCAGATGAGCTGGAGCTAACGCCTCCCTCCTCCTCCAGCTAGAAATGATGGGGAAAATTCTCAGTGGCGCACGCAGCCTCTCTCTTCTTGCCTGGGGTCTTTATCACTCTTCCCTCTCTTCGGGGAGGGGGTGGAGCAGTGTGAGCTAATTTTACGCAGCAATTCATGGCGCGATGGCCTTCCTTTCCACAGTGGAAGCATGTGAAAGGCTTGGTTTTGCCAGTGAAACTCCCTTTTCCCTCACTCCTGGGGCGGAGGGGGGCTTATGGAACTGCCGGGGGGGGATTTCTCCACTTCTCCCTCCTTCATGCATTGAAGCCTGGCTAGATCCAACTCAATGTCTGCCGCGTGTTCATACCAAGGACTTACCTGGTGGGGAATGTGTCTGTTTATGCACTGCTGGTATATTTTTTCATTCAATCCCTCAGCGAACTGATCCAGCAAAGCGTCTTCCGACCACCCCCTCATTTAGGCTGACAACTGTTGAAATTCCTGGACATAATCAGCCATTGATTTATTTCCTGCTTCAGAACCATAAATTTCAGGCACCTGCGTCTCTCGGTCAATGGGTCATCAAACCTCCTCTTCATGGCTGCCATAAAGTCATTAAAATTCCTCAGGAGAGGGGAATTGCATTTGTGTAGGCCACAATCCCTTTGACTGCCTTCTTCTCTAAGGACATTAACACCATCCTTACTTTCATTTCATCTGTCTCTAAATCAGGCCCATAGATTTCCATATAATTCCAGACCTGAATGATAAAAAGTCCTAAACTTTTGGGGTCACCATCATATTTTATGGTTAAGGGAGGGACTTTTGACATTCAGTGTCACCTGGGGCCCCCCCTGCCCTCTGAGCGGCCCTAGCTGGAGGGCGGGAGGCTGGTTCTGGGTTTTCTTGCGCCCAACCCCCCTCGGCTTCTTCATCCTCCCTTGAACTATGCATCGAGTACCTTTGCTCAGGATCTTCAGCCGGCTCCCTTTCCACTGCTCTTTCACGGCTTTCACAGACCAAGCTTCTTCAAGGAGTTTCATGGCGTGGGAAAGCTTGTAATCCTCTTCCCCAGAGTCACCCCAATCTGCTGACTTTTTCTTTGGTCTCCTTCTCGTGACTCCAGCATCCAATTCCTCCGACTCCTCTTTTTGTCCCACACTCAAAGTCCATCTGGGATGAACAACCGGCTCTTCCACTCTTAGCCCAGCCAGCCTTTTGGTTAAAGTTGGTCCTGCTGTCACCCCCTCATCTTCTTCTTGATCACTCACATGCAAAGGCATTTCTTTTCTTCTTGTGAGGGCACCCCCCTCGGTAGGTTGTAGCTTCGGGCTGTGTGAAAAATGAGACTTAGCTTATTGTCAGCATTTCTTCATTCAGCAATCAGGAAAGAAAACCACTGGACTCCATTTGTTGAAATCAAGTGTAATTTTACTAATTATAAATGAACAGTTGCAAAACTAAGCTAAATCTGATTAATTAGGCGCGAAAGCAAATAATATATTGTATAATTCATTCCCCTTCCCTTGGCATCCCCGTGCACAGTCCAATCATAATTCTCCCAAATGTCAGGTGTGAGATAACTTCGAAAGGCATCACCGGGATGGAATGCTGGACTGTTGGCCTTGGCGGTAAACACTCCTCCTCGACATGTGCAGTAAGGCGGTCAGTTCAGTGTCTAGAAACTTCCTCCAGCACAACAATTCCCCTCCCAAATACCATGCCCCCCCCCTGTTGCAATGGCAGCCGAAACAGTAACAAAGTAGAAGCTGACACATAAAATGCTGAGCTACTTGAAATCCAGCCTTCCTTCCATTCTCCACATGCCTTTCTTTTTCAAATCATTTTTTCACATTCTTATTCCATTGTCTGGTTTATTATTTCACTGCTTTTGGAGTTAGTGAGAGAGTAAAATATCATCTATCCCAGATTAAAATCATCTATCCCAGATTACTTTTTCCCAAACAGAAAAAAGTAAGTAAGTGATCAGGGAAGAATCTAGTGGTGCAATTCAGCCAGTTCTACCTGGTTTGGCTGAACCGGTAGCGGTGGCAGTGGGAGGCTCTGCCCACCCATCCAGATGTCACCACGTCCCATTTTTGACACTCTGTGCATGTGCGGAATGCCCTGCACATGTTCTCATTTGAAAACCAGTAGCGAAGGTAAGTTGATTTCACCCCTGGAAGAATCTGCCTCAAATTAAAGTAATAACTCTTTTGAGAAAAGAGTTCCAGATTATATAATTTAAGTTTCTGATTCTTGCAGTCAACTAGTAATTAAATTCTATTGTGATACAAATCAGTTATATATATTTGTTTTCAGTCAGAGCAGAAATATATCATAATCAAATATTTTTGAGTTTGCACAAAAGTCCAAACATCTAAATAAATACATTCATTTGACATTTATTTCAATGCCTGTTAATTAATTACTGGCTAAAGAAGTTGCCAGGACTATAATGCAATAAAGGGCATACATACTTACAAAACAGGTCATTTCCTTTTGGAATAGGAAATATTATCCAGATCACATAAAAGGAGATAAAAATACTAAGTCAACAACATAGTAAGTCTGAAACAAATAAAAAGAAAGAAAAAAGATAGAAAGAAAGAACAGAAAAAAGAAAGAAAAAGAAAAAAGCAAAGAAAAAAGGAAAAAGAAAGGTAGTTAAAACCAGTTTTATACCAATATTAAGTTACATTCATTATCCTTCTTCATAGTTTTCTTACCTTGCCTGTCAAGTATCTGTACATTTATTACATCTATAAACTCCTTCATACATAGTCTTTTAAAATTTATTTAAACGTCCACCTAATGTTCCTTCTCTCTATATGAACAACATCCTCAATATAATTCTTCTGTACTGGCCATTCATTTTTCATTCAGCATAGAATTATTCTTGACCATATCTCTCATTTTACCACATAAACTTCTTAGTCATTCACATTTCATTCAACTTCATTTCAGCCAACACATTTATTTATGATTTGATTTATTTGGCTGTACATCTTACAAAGTGATTCTGGGTGACTAACACAGTTTAAAACATCAATAACAAGCAGCAAAAATAATAAAAAGCATACAATAAAATCAGAAAAGCAGAAAATGACAGCTGAGAATGAACCCCAGAGGAGTAACTTCACAGGCTCAAGTAACCTTCTGGCCCCCATGCGTGGACAATCTGCCATGTCGTAAGTGTTCTATAAGGCCAGCAGGCCTGGGCTAATGTAATCTCAGCTACTATGTCTTCCAAAGGGCAGGCAATAGGTTTTCCAACTCTCACTTCCAAATCATGAAGTGGTTAAGAGCACACACTTAATCACAATCATTTTCATTTCTTTAAAGAAAGTATAGATTCTCGCAAAGCTCCCTGCTAACATTCTGCCACAATTGATATGTCTTAAAAGGTATTCATCCTTTTCTCATTATACTGTACACGCTGAAGGGTATTTTTTTGAATCTGTGTATAAGTTAAGATTTCTCCAAACTGCCTCTCTATAGAAATTGAATAAGAGTGGTGCTGCATATTGCTTCATATCTGTCTCAGCCATGAACCAATCTGTAGCTCCAAAATTATTCCGACAATGACTTCCTGCTTGTGGTATAGGCATTTTATTAACTTGATCAAGTGTTCTGGAATAACTTTTTCCTGTTTAATGTACTCAAAGGCTTTGCAATAGTCAATGAAGCATACATATACGGTACATAAATTCACATTTTGCTCTACGATCCGTCATACAATGTTTGCAATGTTGTCTCAAGTGCTTTCCTCCTGAGAAATCAGCCTGTACTGCAGGCAGCTCTTTTCATATCATTGGGCCAAATCACTGTGATAGATTTTTCAACAAACATCTGCTAGTGTGTGATATCAGGGGGTTGAACAGTTGTATTAACAGTTGCATGGATTACCCGTCTTTGGGACTAGGATGAACACTGATGTTTCTAGCCATTCATATATTTTTATTTACTTCTGGAATTTGTCTTGGTGCTGACTTAGCCAAGACCTTTATTGTTCTAGGGCTTTTATTTTTAGCAGCTTTTTCTATGCTAATGCATCAGCCCCGCACTGAGACTAGCATTAGTTTTACTAGGAGCCTAATATTCTTTTTACTGGAAATGGCTCTAGTAACCAAACTGCAAGTCTGATTGTCTCCCTTCTTTAGACTAATGTTAATTATGGCAGTATATATCTGGCCTGCTTATATGTACTTTCTGCTTGTTTTGGATTTAAACCATGCTTTTGTCCTTATTGGGTCTTAGTCTGGTGCTGAAGCAAAAAAGTCACCCAGGCCAGGGGTGGGTTCTGACTGGCTTTACTTCTCTTGCAAGCGCTTTGGTCGCACGTTGGATGTGCATGCATGCACAGTTCAATTAAAAATGTTCTGCGCATGCGCAGAACTCAAAAACAAGATGGTGGTGGCAACAGTGATGACCGGGAAACCGGTTTAGGGGTGTGGCATGTCTGGGTCGCTGCCAGTTCCAGCGACTCAGGGCACCATACCACTACTGATTGGCTGAACCGGTCTGAACCGGTAGGACCTCTGACATAGACATGAGGAATGGCTTTTAGCTTCTTTTACTGGAGTACTCCAGCAAAAGAGTTCCAGCCTCAAAGGAGCCAAGACCAAGAGCAGTGTTTTCTATCGGCTTTTATACAGTTCAAAGCAAGAAAATATGAAAATAGCATGGTTACAAAATTTCATTTGTTAAACACACATTCTTTACCTTATATGGAATACGAAGTGGCCAGAGTTAGCAGTTAGACTTATATACCGCTTCATAGGGCTTTCAGCCCTCTCTAAGCGGTTTACAGAGTCAGCATATTGCCCCCAACAGTCTGGGTGCTCATTTTACCCACCTCGGAAGGATGGAAGGCTGAGTCAACCTTGAGCCTGGTGAGATTTGAACCGCCGAACTGCAGATAACAGTCAGATGAAGTAGCCTGCAGTACTGCACTCTACCCACTGCACCACCTCGGCCTCAGAGCACGTGAGGCACTCCTACTTGGACAAGTACACAATTACACCATCCTCTAAACTTTTATTTATTAATCAATCAAACCCATTCTACTTTACCAGGCACATATCTTATCTCTTTCTGCCCTACTAAGCACAAAGTACTCATCCCAGTATCATTGTTTCTTGAGCTGTCTCTACTCTCACCAGGATGCCCCCCCAATTCTAGAGCTAATCTATCAATTGCTTTACTAACAGTTTATCTTTACCAAGATTATTTTACTAACTTTTGCATAGTGGGAGACATACTACTTTCATTTCATTTCATTTTTCATTTTAATTTATTTGTATGCCGCCCTTTTCCCGGAAAGGGACTCAGGGCGGCTCACAACTCAGGGGAGGGTATGTTACTTAAACAGTAACATACCATACTCAGTTCAATCAAATTCATGTATTGTGGCTCACAATGTATGCAATATATCCATTATTCCTTCTCTATATATTCACTTAGAGTATAAATTCCTAAGTGTAATCTTTTCATTTATTTTTGATTGCTTCTAATCATTCAGTTCATTCCCATCTCTGTCCTTTATTGCTCCCTTGCCTGCAGTGAGAGATATCTTAGTTTCCTTTATCAGGGAATCATCGCTATATAAAAAGTGCATGCATATTCAGATTTCAGCCAAAATACTCCTAAACATTCATTTATACATGTATTCATAATCATATTAAAGATAGCACATTTCTGTTTTATGCCTTGATTATAGAGCCTTTAACTATTACTTCTATAACTATACTATTAACTATTCCATTTCATCTCAGACATGCTTTTGTTAATCACACACTACTCTGCTCTTAATGTATTCAGCCACCAACCTTCAGAGCCAAGGTGGCGCAGTGGTTAAATGCAGCACTGCAGGCTACTGCTAGATCAGCAGTTCAGCGGTTCAAATCCTACCGGCTCAGGGTTGACTCAGTCTGTCATCCTTCCAAGGTGGGTAAAATGAGGACCCAGATTGTTGGGGGCAATATGCTGACTCTCTGTAAACCGCTTAGAGAGGGCTGAAAGCCCTATGAAGCGGTATATAAGTCTACTGCTATTGCTACTGCTATTTGGCTGTCCAGTGAATATGACCATCTTCGTCCACATCCCAATATTTTCATATTTCTTCTTCATTCTTCTGAAGGCTCCTTGTTTAGCCCTTTCCACTCACTTTGAAATATTATTCAAGAAAAAAATGTTCTTATTGTCTTTGCTTTTTTTAATCTTACTACTTCCTTCTCTTTTTGATTGCAGTATTTGCAACAATCTTTGAAATTATTATTTTCTATTTGTATTTTATTTCTTTTATTTTGTTTTATGTTGATTTGTTCTTGATAGCATCAGAAATTATCCATACCTCATTCACAACTTTTCATTATTTTATCCATCATTAATCTCTTATTTTTGTCAAGATAAAACATACTTTTAAATTTACATTCCTTTTTTGCCATATCTGTATATGTGTGTTACACGCATGCTTAAAGCATATACAATATTTTAAATGTATTTTTTTTTCTAAGCAAATATTCTAATACTCTGATTCTCATTCATTCTTCAAATGGTCCAAACACTTCTTAAATATTTTTTTTTGTCTTCTTCCTATTCATTGAATCTCCAAGTATTACTGGATCACATACATTCAGAATGTTGTATAACTATTTCTCCAAATTCATCTGTGATTCATTCAATATCAATGAAGCATAAAATGAAACTCTCATAACTTATGGTTTCCAAATTTTATACCTTCCCAACAGCCATAATGGTTCTTTTTCTGATATACATTTTAGCCTTTTCTTACATAATTCAGTCAATACCTATATTTATTTCTATGTGATTATCCATGCCAGATGAAACCATACTTGTTCAATACACACTTAGGATGCATTAAAAGGCAATTACTATGATTGTATAATTAGAAGCTGTAAAATTATAATTACATGAAGCTGGATTAGGTAATGAAAAGCTGTTTTGATTTTCTGAACGATAGGCCATTGTCACATACAAAATCTTTCATAGGTGAAATCTCTGATTCTTTTACTTTGGGAAAGCTTAGCTTAAACTGAAATACATTTCCTGCCAGAAAACCTGGATATAGTAATGTCTAGCTTCTTGCAAGAATTTGGCAGAAATTCTTTGGAATTTAATAAAAACAAACAGTAGCTTTAATCTCATATTAATAAAAAAAAATAGGTAGCATAATGTAAAGCTCTTCAAGCACAATTCCCTTCAATACATTCACTTATTTAAATTAATTTTAAATAATTTTCAATGGATTGTATTCATATACATTACTTGTAATCATATTCACATAATTTTTAATTTCACCATAAAGATCAAAGGATCATTTCTTTTTTCATATTTCAACATGTTCAAAAGCATAAATCTAATCACAGGATATATCCTTGGATGAATGAATAGTATGCATAAATCTAAGTACAGGAGATATTCTTGGATGAATGAATACTTTTCTCTTAGGGAATAATTCAATATGAATGTTTGGAAATAGTTGAGAAATATGCATCTTCTATATACTATTTGAATGTCTTCAAGGAGTTCAGACTTTGGATTTATAACCAATTCCCTATCTGTGTTTATTCAGAAATAAATGTCATGGCACAAAAAGAAGCTTGCTCCATAGAATATGTGCTCAGAATTGCAGGCCAAGCTGCTTGGTAGTCTGTTGTGAAAAATTCTGATTTGCTCAAAACAGCCAGTAACATTCAGAATTCATTGCCAGTTGAAGCTTTGTTTGCAGTATCCCAAATATTTACCTGAGGGAACTACTGAACTACATTGCTCTCTGTAATGGAGTGTAGGAAGATGTTAGGGAGCAAAAAATAAATAAATGCTGCCTAGAAAACAATCAGACAAGAGGAGGGGTAGTCCAGAAGGGCTTAACAGTCAGGGAAAGAAACTTAGGAAGGACCTACACTAATTAATCAGAAGATTAAAATGAGGGAGGAAATTTGTACCTTCAGATTTTCAAGATTCTGTTAACGTTCATTTATGTTTACACTCTTCATTTAAGATTCACTTACATTTACACTCTTCTTGCATATACGTGTATGGCATATTAGAAAAAACAACACATGTGCACATCCACAACAAACTAAGATTTTCAAAATAATCACATATTACAGTGATATCATAATGCAAATGCCTGAGATTTGACACATTATATACAGGTTGTTTTTTTTTTTCTTCTGTTCAAATTTTCCGAGACTGCCCGGAGAGGTACCTTCTTAGCAAGTTTTTTCAGAAATAATTTGCCATTGCCTCTTTCCAAGACCTGAGAGAAAGTGACTGGCCCATGGTCACCCAGTTGGCTCTATGCCTAAAGCAGGAATAGAACTCATGGTCGCCCAGTTTCTAGTCTGATGCCAAATTGGGTCTATCTACTAGTTTTTTATAATCTCATGAATTTATTCTGTTTTTAATAATCTGATTTAACAGTCATCTCTACTTCTACTGATAATTAATGTTATTTATATGATGAATGTATGCCATTGTTCTCTGAAACGACAATTATTTAAATCTAATTACTGTAATTTTAGTTTTAAAATTTTCTCTTTATAACATGCCATAATTATATAAATATCTGTAATCCACTCATGTTATTTTTCCTTGTCTCATTCTTTTGAATTTTTCACAGTGTATAATATTGATTGAAATTCCTTTGAAATGGATTCATTAGAATACCACTTCAGACTTCCAGCTTTGAGGTAACATTTCATCTAATAGTGTACCTTGGTTCTAGACTGAGCCACAACTGATTACTATCATGGAAAATGTTGGCTAATGCATTGACTTTTCTCTTTTTCTGGAATTACACATTTCAGACCATAACAGCTAAAGAACAAAATGTATGCTACTGACTGAGCCTCTTTTTCCTAGAAAATGTCAATTACTGCTGGCTACATTCATCAATCTTTTTATTTTGAAATTATCTTCTGTGAAAGAACACAGCTGGCACTTTTGTTCAGCTTGCATTCCATATGGAAATGCATTGCGCACCCAATGAAACTATTTTCTATTCATTTTTTTACTGCTATAAATGAACTGTATTCTACAGAAATGCCTTTGATAGGACCCAGAAAGCAATGGGAATTCAGCAGTGGATAGGAAGGAAGTGGACAACTATATACTTTTTCCAGTTTGTTGTCCTAGACTACTAACTACTAGTTACTCAGTCCATGTATGAAAATTTGGCTATGTTTTATTTTCAAATAGAGGCTCATAATGGCAGACAAGATCCTAAAGTAAATGAATAATTATGAGTTTCTTCCAAATCATCAAGTTCTATATTCTAGGATAATATAGAGTGGAGTGGAGAATCTTTTGTTTATGGGATACTTTATTTGACATTTTGAGAAGAAGAGGATGAAGGAACAGTAAGACGACTCTATTTTTCAGAGAAAAGAGTTCTGGTTTTTTTTTAAATATGTTTGTGTATGTACACATGATCCTTACAAAGTCTACTTTAGATGTTACAAATGATTTCATGTGTTTCCTCCTGAAAAGTATGTCATGAAGAAACTTTCAGCAACAGCAGGTTTAGGAAGTTTCAGCAGCTTTGGGACAAAAGGGAGATTGGTGTGGCCTGTACATGATGCATTTATTTTCCATAAATACTATAAGTTCTGGTGTGGGATTGTCTTCAACAGGCAAGGATTCAATTCCCAATATTATATAGGTGACATTGGAGTGGTAAATGTCCCTGAATGTATAAGGCTTAAAAATTGCTGTCCTAAGCCATGCATTATATTTCAGTGAGTACATTTTCCTTTCTAAGGCTTAATTGACTTGATACTGGTGAGTATAAAACTTGACCCAGATATGAAATATTGTCCAAATATCATCAGACAGGTATGATACAACATGCAGCGCTAAAGTGGATGCTTAATATTAATTGACCTCAGTGGGAGAATGTGAAGTTGGGCAAGTCAAGTATTATGCGGATCAGGGAGTAAATTAGCTAATATAGGGAAGACACAATGTTCCTAATTAGCTTGGTTTTCTTATATGCTCTAAAGGGAAGTCTGGATTTTGTTCATCAGATGGTGGAAGAGGTCAGTTTGTTTAATTTAACCACAACTCAGAACTTTAAAAATAGCATGACACTTTGTGATTACAACATGAATATTCTATTACAAATCAATAGAAGGATGAGAAACCCATAATTGTTTATTATGAATTGGCCACATTGGATGATATCATAACTTGATATCAGCAACTTTCTCCCTCTCCCACGTTGTGAAATGCCTTCCCTTAGAACTGTCTGTCTGTAAGGAAGGGTCAGTTTGCTATGAATGTGATCTAGGACAAGAGATTGGACATTATCTTGAGGTGGTCCATCTCTGTCAGAACAGAATTATTAAGCTTGAACTGAATAAAAATGGTATAGACTTATTTCTCATTAACATATACTGAGTTAAAGTAACAAAATGGACAAACATTTCCATAGAACAACCAGTTTTAAATGCAAGTTATTTTCTTTTTTCCCCTTTATAATATAAAATACAAAAGAAAATAATGGGAAAAATAAAGGAGGGAAAAGGGAAGTGTAGAAAAATGTAGAAAAGAGAAGGGAAAGAAAGGAAAGGCATTGACTTTCAACTCCTTTTCATGCAGTAGAATAACATAACACCAAACTTCAACTTACTTTTACATAATAGTATAAACTAGCCATTTCTATAACCACAAAACTATCTAATTTGTAAAACTCAAAATCAAAGTTTCATTTTTTTCAACCTCAAGCACAAGTGTTTTCACGTAGAAACAAAAGTAATTGTATTTTTTTTCTTTAATCAAAGCAATTAGTTTAGCAATCTATGCTAACTCCATCAATTTTTGCAGCCATTCTCCCATTGTGGGAAATAAAAGTTCTTTTCTTGTATTTCCCCAGGTTTGGCTTCTCAATTTCTGCCAAGCTTGTTATTATAGAAGTGGTACTATAGTGATTACAACATGTGTATATGCTGCCAAGGATTACTAGCAAAAATACAGGAGATTGGTTTTAATTACTATTTCTATTTCCCTGAGCTATCAATTTTTCACTGATTTTCAAAGTAAACCACCAAACTGGATTTTTTTAAAAAGACTGGCCCTAAGTATATAAAGTCCTTAATATGTCTTTATTCATTTTGACTATCTGAGAGCCTTAGGCAAAAATAAAAGAACGATGAACTCGTGGATTTTTTAAAAAGAAAATTCTATGGAAAACTGGGTAGTTTGGAAAATATAAACAATATTTATATAAATATGTATTCATTTTTATTTAATTTGCTAGGTTTCATAACCCAACTTGATGATAGGCAGATACTGTAATCACCATGTTGCTATGAAATGTTTCTGAGTACAGCAAAGATCAAAAGAACAACCTGGACAAATGCAACAAAGGTATTTTTATTTTAAAGCTCTTTGCCCTTTCTATGTCTGAGTGTGTGTGCATATGTGTAAAAATAAAAAGTGCATGCTTTTAATTTTTAACTTTGTAATCAATTGCACAGACAGTTGGGAGGTTTAGCAGTAGGGAAACTATCCATTGGAGCAGTGGTGGGATTCAAAAATTTTTACTACTGGTTCTGTGTGTGTGGCTTGGTGGGCATGACAGGGGAAGTATACTGTAAAATCTCCATTCCCACCCCACTCCAGGGGGAGTTTACTAAAAAATCCCCATTTCCTCCTGATCAGCTGCAATGTGCGAGGCAGAAAATAGATGGGGGCAAGGCAGTTAGAGGTGGTATTTACTAGTTCTCCGAACTAATCAAATTTTCTGCTACCGGTTCTCTAGAACTGGTCAGAACCTGCTGAATACCATCTCTGCAAAGAAGGACCATAGAAGCTGACAGTAAGGGCTTAACTACTGACAAGCCACTATTAAAACATCCCAATCTTCACAGAACTTTCTTAATTGTTCTGAGTCTAGCATCATTAGTTAAGGGAGCAGTGCAGAATCTCCTAACACAATTAGGAAAATTAAAGGAAGTAGGAATCACATGCTACAAAATTGTAACTTTTATTTTCCAAAATAAAAGAACCATATGGAGATACAAAGAAAATTGAAAAAATTATTAAAAATAACAAAGATTTTGTACACTGTGCTTATTTGGAAGTGGCCCATTTTTTAAAATGAGATATACTTTTCACAGGAAGTAGAATTGCTGCTAATTCTGACTTCTGGATAAAATTAATTATGATTGTTTGATTAATTATAATGTGCACTTAAATTCAAACCATCCTAAAGTGGATTTTAGTAACATTAAAATAAACAGTATAACAAAATGGTAGTGGTATAGCAGTGCAACAGTAAAAACACAAATGTTACATTTGAGGACTATTGCCACAATCTTCCTTCCTTCCTTCCTTCCTTCCTTCCTTCCTTCCTTCCTTCCTTCCTTCCTTCCTTCCTCCCTCCCTCCCTCCCTCCCTCCCTCCCTCCTTCCTTCCTTCCTTCCTTCCTTCCTCAACATGCAGGTAGCTCTCATTTTTATTTTCCCTGTAACAGAGGTGTGATTGTAAGAGAGTGGCTGAAAGTAACCCAGTAGGGTCCAATATTGATTGAGTACTTGACTCCTGTCTCCCTGGTCTGACTTTCAAATGTTGAGGCCACACCATTTGGTTTCTTCAGATCAATGATACCAAATGGTTTGGCCTTAACATTTGGGAATGAGACCAAGTGCCATAGCCTTTCTGTTTTCCTCCCTTCTGACATTCATCTTATTTGAGATGCAAGTTTTGCTTAATTTAGTTCTGTTCTTTTGCTCATTCAGGGATTGCTGCTTTTAGATCACAGCAAGCTTATTTCAATAGTGCCTGTGGTTTATGCATGTCCCTCTAATGCTTCAGAACTGACGACATTAGAGTTTTTCATCTCTCCAACATTAAATTTATTTAATGCCATGAACAGTCCTTCTCTGTTGTCCATTAAGGAATCTCTCTTTTTCCAAGCTGAAAAACATTTGCTTTATTTAAGGTGATTCATTTAAATCAATTGAATAGTTAAACACACACAAAACACACCGCCCATATAAATACAATTCACAGGAAATTCTCTGAGCAGTCATTAATATACATTTTTCTATATTCTCTATAAACCCTACTTGTGGCGTGTTAGATTGGGGTTCTAGGACCACTATGAAAAATATGTTCAAAGAGTATATACAATACACATTGGTGCAACAATGGTGACATACGATGAACACAAATAACAAATACTTATTTGTCTATTGAGACATGTATGTCCATTGTAAAATTAAATAGGGCTAATAATAATTGCTTAAAGCAAATCAGATAATAAGAGAAACTCACACAGAGAAGCATCAAAAACAAGAGATTAAAAAAGACCCTTCAAAGTCAAGTTGCAAAATCATGACTGCCACAAAATATATGTGCCTGGTTCACCAACTACAGTTTATTTAATTTAATTATATATAACAGTCTGCAAATTATCTTAGAATCAAGATTCTGTGTCCATTTTTATTTTTATTAATATGGAGACAAGAATGTGAACTTACCATGTGCTCCCTTTGTAAGGAGGTTGTCTTTCCCTCCCAACACAACTTTAAAACTATTACCAAAACTATTATTGATATTTTTAAATCTTTTATTTATTTATTAATATAATAAATATAATAAAGTTTATTAATATAGTAAATTTATAATATTACAAATATTGTAATTGGTGGCATGGAATCCTTCGCCAAGGTCGGAAGGTAGTGCTGCTGCGGAAAAACTGCTACCCGGCGAATGTCAGCACGAGGGCTGACATATTACATTTTGAATTTCTATAAGTGAAGTCATCTACTGTATATTGGTCCTTGCTTCCTTGCTTGATATCCTATGAAACCTTTTCATTTTTCAGTGTGTTATGAAGAAATCTTGGCATATATTCTCTAGAGAAAATGGAAATATTTGAAACGCATATACACATTTATATATGATGGAAATATGTTTTATAAAAGTAATTCGTTTTATTGGCAAGGATTCCTTCATTCAATTAAATCAAGTTATCAAACGTATACACAGGAACCTGGAAATACAACAGATGGCAGGATAATAATGGCAAAATGGGTGACCTTTTTGTCTTTCCAGGTTCTCTTCCTCCTTATTCTCCTCCTCCTCCCCCTAATCCAAACTAAAGCCTTTGACTACTGCTCTCATCTTGAGCGCTTTATTCATGGATTTTGTACCTTTAGTTTGTGAAAAATTAGACTTAACTGCCTGAATTTTAAATGCTTCACTATGGTACTTGCATGCACCATATCTAGGTACCAAAAAGGACAACAAACAAGGGATTGGTACACATTCCCTATGAAGAAAGATGATCATATTTGGGTATTTTATTTTTTAAGAAAGAAAGCAGAAGTCATAATAAAGAAATATCTAATGTATATGTGTATTTTTTACACAAATTTAAAGGATGCCCAACCATTCACAGCAACTTTACTGTAAACATGATCTACAATATAAAAAAGCACAATGACATTACTACCTGTTTTGTTGCATTACATTATTATCTTTTACTTATGCTAGAATCTAAGGACACCTAATTAAGTGGCAGTACCTTTTCATAATATAATTCATGTCTAGTCTTTTATGACACATGTTTATATAGCATTCAGATGAAGTTAGGGAAATTTATGGAGGAGAAATCAATGGTCACTAATCATAATGACTGTATATTTTAACTGACATTTCAAATTAAGCTGATTCGATTTTCTGAATTGTGAAATTGATTTACCAAATTATCCAAAAAATCTTCAAAGGCTCTGATCTAATTCAATTTTCTCACTCTATTTGGAGAGTTTATTCAATTTGGAAACTCAGTTGAATACATTTAATCAAAGTTTCATGCAGTGCTACTGCATAATAGAAGTTAGTAAAAATATATTGAAAAGCAGATATAAGTTCTCAACTTTACATTTAAGAGTCACTTTTTCATTTCCATGTTCAGTGCTTGCTGTCTGTAAAAAGTGCCATGACAAATCTAAAAGAAATTGGTGGAGAGAAGAATGACAGACAGAAGAAAACTTTTGGCTAAATATTAGCTATACTTGGAGTAACAAATGCTATTGGAGATTATAATGCAATGAATCTGCTCAAATATTTTCCTGAATCAAACTTCATATTCTGTGACTCCAGATCACAGGTACTCCCTCAATATTCGGCCAAACATACACCCAGCATTGTTTCCAAGTTATCAGTTTTAACATCATGAATAGAGAAATTATAAAATACATGGAAGTAATCATATAAATCATAAGTGCATTAAATTCTAAATGCAGTCAATTAAATATTGATTGCCTTGACCCTCACTACCTAATACTAGTTCCACCTACTTTCTATAATGTAACTTTTGGCATGCCTTTCAGAAACTGAATGTCTTCTTCAGCCATGTTCACGTTTTATACCTCAATTTTGCCCTTATTTTACTAATAGCGTTACAGATATACAGTAGATGCTCCTTTATACTGACAGATAATAGATAAACCTGTAGTTTGAGTATATATAGATCATCTCATAACATGAGAAAATATCAAAAGATGGGAATATAAAATGAATTCCTACAGATGGATCATCTCCTTTTAGTCCAATTTCCTCATTCCCACAAGTGTGGGTAACAAAGAATAGATTCAGCAGCCAAAGAAACATCTTATCTTTTTTAATATTAGAAAGATTAAGAAACATATATGAGGAAATGTTAGACAAGCCTCTCATTGAAATGTCAAACCTGTGTTTTCTTTTAACTTTTTAAGAAAAATAGCTACTTGAGCTCACAGGCATTACAGTAATAAAAAACTGTCATTTTAATAACAGTTTCTACATTCTCCTCTCAGCATTACAAAAAAAGTTTAAAATACAGTCCTTATTTATGAACACTTAAATTGTAGCTCTTTTATTTATCTTCAGAAATGAAATTCCATTATCACTCCAACTCAGAGCTTAAAAGAAGAAATCCTGGCTGAAAAGGAAAAAGTAAAGACAGCCTCATAGCTTTAATCAATTGCCCTTTGACATTTTTGACTTGGTGGTTAGTCTTTGCAAAGTAAATTAGCGTAATGGCCAAAATATGTATGGCAGATGGCAGGGGCCCTGCAATAAAAGTGGATGAAATAAAACCTGGGATCATTTGTACAGATTTATAGTTATTGATCTGGCTAAAACAGATATCCTTTTTATTTTTCCCCTTTTCTCCACTTTCAGAGAAGGTGTTTAAAAGAAAAGGCCTTCACAACCATAAATCTTAGCAAGGAAATATATAAGTTTGAAGCTATATTCCTCTGCCTCCTTCTGAGGGAGTGGAAATCTGCATATATAAAACCAGGAAGCATTCAGCTAAAAATATTTTAAAGTGACTGAACTTAAATAAAATTTATAAGTGAGGTTTTTTTTTAAATAGACTTTTTACATTTCTTTAAATTTCTAAGGTTTATGGGATGTATTTATCCTCATCAGCCATACTGCATGCTGTGGTTGCAAAACTTAGAAAAACACAGGTACGGTCACAAGTGCTGAAGATTTCTGATGAGAGTGAGATCGGGGTAGTGCAATCATTCTCGCTCTGCTTGACCTGTCAGTGGCCTTCAATGCTGTCAACCATGATATCATTTTGGGTCTGCTGTGTGAGTTGGGACTGGGAGACACAGTTTTGCACTGGTTCAGCACCTGTATCCAGCAATCAGTGGTCCCAACCAGTGTTGATAGGGAGTGAGATATCTACTCCCCCGATTGCTTTCTTGCAGCATCCCACAGGACTTGTTACTCACTATTCTCCTATTTAACATCTACATGAAGCCACTGGGTGATATCATCTATCACCATAGCTTGAGATACCATCAGTACGCTGATGATACTCAGTTCTACATCTCCATACCTGGTAACCCATGTGATGCGGTCTCTAACTGCTCCTGGTGCCTAGAGCTGTAGGACCTTGAGGAGAGAAAGCAGACTTTGTCTGAACCCTAGCAAGACCGAGTAGCTTTGGGTGCATGGAGCCTCAACATACAAATGTTTTTCATCCTTAGTTCTAGCCAGGGTTGTGCTACATTGCTCAGATTCAGTTCAAAACTTAGCGGTTCTCTTGGACACTCAACTTCTACTCAAAGAGCAGGTGGCAGGTGTTATTAGGGGTTACTTTACACAGCTGTGATTTTTCCTGTATCTTGACTCCCTGTGCACTGTAACTCATCTCTTTTCTGGACTATTGAAATGCTCTCTATATGGGAATCTCTGAAATTTACCTGGAAATTTATCTGGTTCAAACTGCAGTAGCAAAACAATCTTTGAGACCTCTAGATTAGCCCATATTACATCTTTTCTCCATGAACTGGACTAGTTTCTGGTCTGCTTCCAGGTGCAGTGCAAGGTGTTGTTTATTACCTTTAAATCCCTTAATGGCATAAGTCCAGGCTACCTGACAAACCAACTCATCCCTGTAGGACAAGCCCATCCCACTCTTGCTGGCAGAAAGAGCCTACTGCAGATCCCATATGTCAAAGAACTCTTGACTATTGGGATCCAGAAGAACAGCTTTTTTTGCCATAATGCTTACACTTTGGAACAGTGGTGGGTTGCAGGCAGTACACCCTGATATGGGCATACTGTACCTGCCCGAAACACCAGATACCATTCTGGTACGGTGCTCCAGAGGGCCCACCTGCCCACCTGAGCTCCTTACCTGTATTTGAGGTCTTCAGTGTTTCTGCGCATGAAGCACACAGCGACTGCATTCTACCACTGGTTTGGAACATCTCACCTTCTAAGGTGAGCTCACTTTCCTATCATTCTGTAAAAGCCTTAAGACTTGGCTCTGCTAGTTGGCCTGGAGACCCAGTTGGGGAGTACTGGAGGTGATCAGTAGATTCATAGCAAGCTGTGCCTCCCCTTCTGCTCTCTGCTTCTCTACCCATCATCTTTTATTTGCTGTATCATTGTTTTCTTTTCAATTGTTTATTCTAGCGCTCTACTACTATTATGTTTGTTATGAAGTGTTATGTTTATACTTCTTTTCATTTCTCCATTTTTATTGTTTAAGCCACCTAGAGTAGATAACTGGCAAATAAGTTTAACAAATAATAATAATCTAAGGATCCAGGTACTGAGATGCCAGGAAAGAGAGTTTTCTGGACCTTTTTGCTAAAATGTTTTGCTTGTTTGCACTTTTCTGCTTCATATTTGGAATCATAACCTTTGATGGATACATTGCATTTGTATACACTGTAAACTATATTATGATTATATACACTGAGTGGATAAAGTGCCTGAAACTATATTAAAAATTATTGGCATTCTTTGAGTGCAAAATCTTTTGCTTGCATAGCCTAAAATGGAAGTCTAAAATGGAACACCAAAATAAAAGATCAAACAGATATATCCGGAGTTACAAATTGACAGTTACTGGAATGCACATGAACCTAGAAAAATCTGGATTTTTTTTAAAAAAAAGTAAAACAAATTATCCAAGGCTTTCTAATGTCCCAACAAGAATGGGCCATAGGACATGTATGAATTCTAAAGCCATTTCTTTATACCCCATTAAAATGTAAGTGTCATTATAGCGTTGTTACAAAAGTTGCTGCAAATTTTCATTATAATGTCATTGAATGGGTTTTTTTTTTTTAAAAAAACAGACTATTTGCTATTCACTTAATTATAATAATGCAATTATTGAAGAATGATTCTGGGAATTTTTTTTTCATTTTCTTTCATTTTTCCCTGTTTTGATTGTGCCACCACATTGTGACAGGAGATGTGAATGGAAGGGATGAGGAAAGAATTGGACACTTTCAGTCCAATCTATTACTTATAATTTTTGGAAAACAAACTGACTATATTATTACTAAAAGAAGGTGTAAGAGCTCAATCATAGCATGAAAGAAATGGTCAGATACTTAAGGGAAATTTGCCCCAATTTCCCCCCCCCTCGTGTCTTACATTGTGAAATGTACTTTTACATTTTAGTTAAACAATTGCAAAAAATTTCCTGGTTGACTTGCACTAATGGAAGTGCAAACTGCAAAAAAACAACCTGTTTGTTACAGATGGAATAAATCCAGCTCCGCCACTTGTTTGTGTACCTTAGACACACAACTTCCCTCCTTCCATTTTAATGCAGTATAATATTGAATATTATTATTTCTTAAATAAAGCCATCATTTGTTGCCTAAGGCATTACAGCTAAAAGAACCTGAGCCCTCAAAGCTCCCAATAGACTTGAAAGACTTGGTATGCCCCTGAGATCTCCAGAACTTGTTTTCCAAATGTCATGTTTAATAATGAGGTATTAATAAATTCATGACAGTACTATAATTGTATTAAATGCATTTAGTTGTAATTAAATTTAATTAAGTGGAAAGTAATCAAATTTAGCTTTTGTCCTGATCCCACCTATTGCTATTTGGATTGTAACACTGTAGCAAAAGCCAAGTCAATTTTCAGCTAGAAAATCTGTACATAGGAAATCTTTTTATTAAATTTTGATTGAATTTTGAAAGGTCTTTTGTCTTCTCAACTCGCCAACCATAATATCAACTATGTGATGAGCCTCTAATGGGCAAATACATAAAGACAAATAAATTTCCTATTTTTTTCACTCTGACAAATGGAAAGTGTCTATTTAAAGTGTTTCAATGAATGAAGTAATTCTTATCCTTGATTTCAGAAAAAAAGAAAAACTTAACTTACTGGGACTTGTTTCCTCCCAGACAATTTGCTCTGGAAAACATTTGTGAAAGTACTTATCAAATGCACCCAAAATTTCAAATATATCAATTCGTTTCCAGAAAACCTCATCTAATTCAAATTATACAATTGTACTACTTATGGTCATTAATGGCTTGAGCTCTTCACTTGTATGAGTATATGTAACTTTTTAAGTCACTAAAGCTTCATTACTTTTCTTTTCTCACAAGAAAGAACATTAATGACAATGGTAATTCTAATAATTTGTTTAACCAATGAAGTACATCACTGCTTGTACAATTTATTTTATTTGTAGTTTAGAGGATACAGATAATAACAATTTTAGACTTATGATCTTATGAATATTCGTAACAATTGCAAAAAGTTCAAAATATAATTCTGACAGTTACAGATAATGAAAAAGTTCTTCACGTTGAGTTACTATTTCCAATGTACTAAATCGAAAAAAGTGATTTAAAATCAATGAGATGAATTCATGTCCTATATGAGCTTGTTTCAAATATTTAGATGTCTACCTATTTTAAACAAAGATCAAATAAGCAATGCCTTTGTATAATTCAGGAGAAAAAGGAAAGTAAAATCTAGTTGACTGCTTTGCGGCTCTTAGAGTGAAGTCCAAAAAGTCTTAAAAATTCAATTATAAGGTTTTCAGCAAGAATCACTTCATTTTTAATATTCTTCAGACCTTTTAGAGACAAGTCAGCAAATTAAAATTATGTAGCAAATGGAAATATAAAAACCAGAGGGTGATGCATTTCTCTTTGTCTAATTTAGACAATTTAGATATTATGTAAGAAATGAAGAAAAAAGTTGACATCCTATTTTATAGCAATAGCAGTTAGACTTATATACCGCTTCATAGGGCTTTCAGCCCTCTCTAAGCGGTTTACAGAGTCAACATATTGCCCCCACAGACTCACCCACCTCGGAAGGATGGAAGGCTGAGTCAACCTTGAGCCGGTGAGATTAGAACCGCTGAACTGCAGATAACAGTCAGCTGAAGTGGCCTGCAGTACTGCACCCTAACCACTGCACCATCTCGGCTCGGCTCTATTTTAACCAAACCACACTGTTCTCTCCAAGAACAGTGATTTGAACTGTCATCGAAGTGTAATTTTTGACATGACAGAATGGGCAAATTAGTATACATTCTAATAGTAATCATATGAACACATTCTTGCAATATCTGTCCCCCTTTCACTTTTTAATAGTTGAGTAAAATCCATTAAAATCAAACAATTTAGAAAACTTTGTGTACATTTTGTGGGCACCTCCCTTAATTTACATTATTTTAAACATACATTTTGCAGCAATTATTTTTAATGGAAATCATTTCTGTTTTATCCTTTCATTGTGTTCTTTCTTGATACAACTTTTTAAAGATAAAATTCCACAGTGTGAGCCTTTCTTTAAACTAGAGCTAGTTTTACTGCTGACACTTTTAATTGATACACATATTTCAGAAAAAAATATTTCTGAAAATTTGGAAAAAAATGATGCTCTTTTTTTTTTTGGCAGAAGTGCATTTATATGTCTGTATAATAGGTGAATACTTGTGTATTTGATGGATGCTCATGGACTCCATTTATTGCCATCATTATTTTGGCAGATCTCTCAAATCTGGCCACAAATCAAGTATATGAGGACTGATGTGTGACTACTGAAACACAGAGAGGGGAAGGGTTACCTTTTAAAGAAAAGATAAGAAAGACATAAAGATTTGTTAAGGATGTGAGTCCTAGGTCCATTCCCAACATCACTTTTCTTCTGTAAAGAGAGTAGTATAACTGAGACAATGGACTGAAAATAAATTGAGAGGAATGACAGGAGTGAAAGATAACACAGAAGCATCCTGCCTATCAAGTATTCATACCTTCAGCTTCTTTGGGATTTGCAGAATGTCTCTTCCTCATCATTAAATAAGCATGCAGGATTAAAGTGCAGCACTTCCTGATCAGGAAACGTTCACTTCCAGAAGTGAGCCTTGATATCACTTTCCCTTTCTCTTTGGAAATTAATCACCAAGGCTGGCTGCAGTAGTCAATGGCAAATGATCATTTTAGGCATGCTATACTTCTTGACACACCCCACAGTAACATCTGTGAACATAAAGTTAATTCCCTATAGACAGTTTCTCAACTACATTTTCTGAGTTAAAAAAAACTAGGAATGTTTTTAGCATTCTCCTATTACCCTGTTTCTCAAAAAATAATACTTCCTGAATAATAAGCCCAATTGGGCTTTTGAGCACATATTATAAATAAGCCCTCCCTCAAAAATAAGCCCTCCCCTAAATATTTAAATGTGTGCACAGCTGGTCACCACTATTTTCTGGGGGGAAGGGTGGAACATGCCCCATGCACCCCACATGCACCTGCCATCCACATGCACCTGCCATCCATCCTTTCAGAGGCCGCTCCCAGAAACCTGAGCTACTAAGCCCTTTTTCTTAGTGGTGGCCGCAAAAAAAGCAACAGGCCCAGTGATGCTAGGCTGGCAAGAGAGTGTGAAAAACACAGAAAGCACTTCCGGCTCTCTCTGGATCAGCTAATTCATAGATCATGGGCTGAGGTTAAGGGGCCTTCTGCACCTCAAAAATAATAAGACCTCCCCAAAAATAAGACCATGCGCTTATTTCTCGGGTCAAAAGAAAATAAGACCTTGTCTTATTTGGGGGGAAACCTTGTAGGTAATGTTGGGTCTTGGAATTTCAATTCTAATCTTTGGCTTCCCATCATGGTACAGGAGTGTCTTCAATCTTTGCTACTTATAAATTTTCCTTTACATATTCAAAGAGAAGGCAGTTTGCAAGGTACCTATTATAATAGATGCATGGATAGACAGGCAGACATATAGTTCATTTATCCAAAAACCTGAACTTTGGGGAGGGGGAGAGTTTTCTTGTAGGCATATAAACTGATAAGGAAATAAAGATTACACATACAGCAGTCAATGCCACAAGGATCAGAAGATACAGGATGAATTTATAATGAATTTGCAGCCAAGCATTTACATTTAAGTAGCAAGGAATTAAGAAGAGGCAAATTGGTGTTCTTACAAGGTGAGTACATTTCTTAAAAATTCTTCCTATGACCTAAACAAAAGAATATGACATTTGCTTTGTTCTGGTTTCAAACAGGGTGATATTTTGAATGCAACAGAACAACAGCAGCAAGAGAATAACAGTATCTCAGTCAGAGCTACTAAATGCAAAATGGGAGCAGCTGAATCCATCTCTGGTCCAATCCTCTTGTTTTATCAAAATGTCTAGAAAACAATGATGCAATTAGGTATGCATACATATGCATGCATGTTTTTATGTTTTTTTTAAAAAAGTGGGGAGGGGGGTAGGGGTGGGGAAAAGATTAAGGGAATGTGTTTAAACTTTCCTAATCCCATATGCAGGAATCCCTATTCAGAAAATTACAAGTATTTTACAATTTAGTCTTTAAATACTATGTGATGCAAAAATGTATTTGCTACTAATAAATTGTTCAGGTGCTTGTTCTGATGTCCACCATGTATTTAATAAACAGTGAATAGTTTTAAAGAACGTTGATATTGAAACCTAATTATTTATTCATCAATAAATATTTTAAAAGTTAGAAGTGGCATGCCAGCATTGTGATGAACATGACTAATATAAATCCGTAGTGCTTTTCTCTGGCTAAAGTGTCACTAAGAAGTTATATTTGTTAATTACGGTATATATACAATGTCATGAAATTGATGTAGACATTTTCTATTGCTATGTATTTATTATGTTATATTTTATTGCTTTCTATTCTTGCTACTACACTATTAAGAAGAAAAGCTTCTTTTTATTTTTATTCATAGTTATCTTAGGTATTACAAAGCTCAAGCCTACCTCTGTATCTTATTTTCTTCTTGTTTCTGTACCCATGCATTTTTCTCTCTGATTTCCATTATTATCCCAACGTATCCATGAATTTACTTGATTTTAATTCTGCCATCTAAGAAACATTGAAGCTTTTCACATAGAGTTCAGTTAACATTGACCTTGGGCTGACCACATACATGCATTGTTTGGGTTTCTTTGTATTTACACTTTTCAAAGCTTGTTAAGTGCCTGAGTCAACAGGTAAGAATCATCCTTGACTGCTAATCAGAATGTTCCTTCAGTCTTCGTTTCTATCTTTTCCTTTATTTTTATATTATCCTATTGACCTTAGGCTTACTTATATGCAAGCAATATATTTAAATATTGCATCAAATGTTTTAAACTGGTGGGGGATAGCAAAGTGAAAAGAAAGTGCCTGGTGTTAGGTTTTCCCAATTCTGGAATTTAAAATTAAAGTACCATTGCCTTTTGCCATGTCTGCATGTGTTGCTAATTTTCTTAACATATGACCTGAGTATATCAGTCTATTAATGTATTAAATATAAATGATCAAGCATTGGACAAAAATGCACATTTTGACTAATGTTTACCCACAGAGAGAGCAAACTGAGGTCTGAGCCTGAGCACATGAATTCAGATAGCACTCGAACAATTGTAAGTTGTAACAGTCAGAAAACCAGTTTTTTGTGCTGTGGTTGTTAAGTGAGTACCATGGTTGTTAAATGAATTAATTGTTCATGGTGGAAATAAATGCTGGATTCCACCACCCCCTCCCAAACACTCATAAACTGTGATCATAAGATCATGGGAGGCTGTAAAATATGACCATGTTGCAGTGTGCTTGAAGTGTAGACTGGAGGGAGGGGTGACAATTGAAATATCAGATCTGGGTGATAAATCCCCTTTTTGGGTCAGTCTTAACAGTTGCTAATTGATCAATCAGAAGACCAGGACTATCTGAATATCAGTCAGAAGGCCAGGGCTATCTGTATATTACATCTTATCTGTATATTACATATATTGAGAATTTTTCTTCTTCTTGTGCCATTGCTCTCCTACTTTTGCCACGGTTTCACACATGGGTTGATGCAGTGGTGACAGTATGTCACTATATGTGAACATCTTCTTGGGGTTTTTGCAGTTACACTTACAGTTGCATCTCTAAGTCATCAAATCCAATTTGGATGATACACTGTGTGCTGAAAACATGGGGTGAAAGATAACAATGATAAATAAGCCATGATTTCTTTTATGAGGTTTGGTTTGATAGTACCTGGTTAAATGATTTTTTTTAAGCAACATTGAAAAATTATTTTCTGGACCATTGAAAACTATATTTTTCTCACATTGACACAGAAAATAATCTGAGGAATGTTTTCCAATATTTCATTATCTCTAATATCCCATTGGCAAAAGGACAATATGAATCATGGTTGTCTAGACATTACTATTATGAGTTGCATATAGGTAGGCCTTGACTTACAACCACAACTAAACCCAAAATTTCCGTTGCAAACAAGAGAATTGTTGTGAATTTTGCCGCTCTTTATGACCCTTCTTGTAACAATTGTTAAGTGAATCATTGCAGTTGTTAAGTTAGTAACATGCTTGCCAAATAACTCTAGCTTAACCCATTAACTTTGCTTGTTATAAGGTGGCAGAAGGTGATCACATGACCTTGGGACACTGCAATCTCATAAATATATGCCAATTGTCACATGGCTGAATTTTGATCACATATGATGGAGATGCTACAATAGTTGCAAATATGAAAAACAGTCATAAGTCACTTTTTTAAGTGCTGCTTTAACTTTAAATGGTCACTAAACAAATGGTTGTCAGTTGAGGATTACCTTAGTTATTATACTGAGTAATTTTCAGGATCTTTTTAACTATATGCAGACAAAGAAGAATGCCAAAAGGCTTTTAACATGATTTGGCACTTGCACTAAGGTAAGCCACATTTTTCTTGGAAGGATGATGAACTTGTGGCTGTCTGGATGCTGCTAAATTACAATTTACAACAGCCTGAAAAAGAATATTGATCCCTTTAAAGTTTGTCTGTTTATACCAAACTAAGTCTTGTATCTTTGCTCCACTAAGTTGTCAGACTCAGCGTATGGGAGTTGTACTGAAATGTGTTTTCTTCCAGGCATTTCTTCTTATGTCATGGCACTGGAGAAATTAAACAAATTCAACTTTCAACTTCCAATCAATTTTTCAACTGCTAGATTTTTTTAAAAGGGAATTAGTGAAAGATGGAATGTGAACAATATTTGGTTTGTAATATTTTCAGTTCTTTACTACTTCTTTACTACTACTACTACTACTACTACTACTACTACTACTACTACTACTACTTATGCAATTATTCTGTTATCAAAGATACATATTCCAAAAAGGAATTAAATCTGTTGAGATATTACATTATGACAATTTTGCCTAAGTGCTTTTTCAAGGATGTGGGTTGTTTTCTTTTCCATTTTCCTAATTGTATGAGATGGGGTATATTCTTCCTCTTAAGATAGAATATTGATGCTATGTGTCATTGGTACAAAGCACTTATGAAATCTCGTCCATAATTACAGCTTTTAAGCTCCACACAAGAACATTTCTCTGACCTACTAATTGCACTGCCCTTTATAGTCCATCTTATTGATTAAACATCTGTTAGTGTTTGGGCAAAATGAGAATGCACTTGCAATGCAATGTGTCTGGTTTATTAAATTCTGTTTAAATCAGTCCTCACTGAAAATAAGAGCTACATGCATTGTATCTTCTTAATTGTATCATGGCATTTTTGTCCCATTCCTTCTCCCACCCCATGTTTGTTATTCATGCTGTTTTACCATTCCATTCATGCCTTTTTTTCAGCAACAGAATTCTATTCCCTTAAGAATTCACTATATTGAAACCTTTTCAGGTAGCTGAAATATATCTCTGCACCACTGGATAATTTAATACAGACCTTTACCTTTCATTCATACATCTTAATCTAATTATAGTTGTGGGCATCCAAAAGACTTTTATATATGCCTTATTTTAGTTTGCCTTTCCCTCCCTCTCTATAAGATTTTAATTGTAAATAATTTATTTTAGAAAAGAAACCCAAAGTAGGTTATAAGAGATTATTTGCTTCCATTCCCTGTAACACAAATTAATTTTTTTGAAGGTAGTGGTATGTTGCTTTCCTCTGGGAAATTAAAGATTTCTTATAGCAATGAGGCAACTGGGAAACATCTTAGTGTCTTTCCTGGCTTCCTCTACAATATAATAATAAGAACAACAATACCAATATCTGGAAAAAAAAACCTAAGTAAAGACAAAAATAAACAAAGAATTGTATAATGTTAATTTGCCCTGATATGCTACCTGTTGTATCATGAGTTCCTGACAGATATTCATCAGCATTAAAAACAAACAAATCTTTTTATTTGCAGTTCACTTTTATGAAAAAAAATACTATTGTTGATGTAAGAGTGTAAACTTTATCTCAAGGTGTTATCCTACATATACATTTTTTGTTGAACGTAACTGATGAAAGAAATATTGCCCTGTTTTTCTGAAAATAAGACCTCCCCAGATAATAAGCCCAATCAGGTTTTGAACTCATGCGCTAAAATAAGACTTGCCCTGAAAATAAGCCCTCCCCAAAAATATTGCAACACAGCAGCAGCCATGAGATGACCATGCTCGCCGCCTTCTGCACCTCAAAAATAATAAGACCTCCCAATAAGGCCGCTTATTTCGGGGTGGTGGTGTCAAAAGAAAATAAGACCCTGTCTTATTTTCAAGGAAACACAGTAATTTTTATATGTTTCTTTCATCAATTAAGTTCCAGGTTAAAAAAAAAAAACAGCCGGTGTGGTGTATTGATTAAGGTGTCGGGCTACAAAATGGCAGAATGTGAGTTCTAGTCCCATCCCAGGAACAAAGGCAGCCAGATGACCTTGAGCCATTCACTTTCTCTTAGCCCTTTAAAGAAGGCAATGGCAACCATTTCCTGAAAACACTTGCCAAGAAACTGCAGGCACTTATTCTTGCACTTGCCAGGAGTCAACACGGACTGAAATGTAGAGGAGAGAGAACATATATAAAATTATTTTTAAAAAGGCCAAATGAATATCATAAAACTTTCATATCATTTTTAAACTTCCATATAACTGGAGTTCTATACAAGTGCAAAAGCATTGTCTTTCATTTTGATCAGTCACAGACCTCATAAATCTCTCGTAGAGCAGTTAGACTCAACTCTTATTTTAGAAAACAGATTGAAGTATCAATATCTGTCTTTAACCATTATTTTTAAAATAACACTTTTTTCTTATCATACCCCAAGTTGCTAGGCGTATTCAAAATTAAGGCAGTATTTCAATCTACCAAGATTTTCTATAGATAAAAAACATATTAATTTTAAAAAGTGTACATTTATTTATACTTATTGCTTTCTATAAAGTATAAATCTTTTGGATATAGCTTCTCATAATTCATTTGATGTTGTGCTTTCACTGTTTTATTTAAGTATTCTTTACGCAGGCACACAAACACACACATACATTCAATTTCAGTTTCAGATACATATTGACATAATATTTTCGTAACTTTCAGAAATATTATTTTCAGTTACATCTTCAAAGGGAACAATAAACTACAGCAGCTTTAAACTGCATTACAGAAAGTTCTTATGCACATACTAATGTTGTTCTGTATACCACAATGTAGTCTTGCAACTCTTCATCTGCTGATATGCAGGGGAGACTTCTTTTGCAACTAACTATTGGTATTTCAGGACAAATCTGACTCACTTAGTTATTTATTGTATTCACAGGATGGTTTGGCTGATGCAGAGTGCAAAGACTCTGATAAACAACCAGTTATGATGGAATAGCACTCAGAGTGAAACTGACCTGGTCCCACTGACTTTAGGAAATGAATTGGCCTGAAATTCAGCTGCTTTGATTTATCTAATCTGGAATCACTAAGAAATCCATCTAGAAACATCAGTATAGAAAGCATGTTTCGCCATTATGCTCTGGCAGCTACCCAAACTAACTAATGCATCCATACCTTTAGCTCATTTAGCATTCTCAATGCATTAAGCATTTTATATTCCTAAAACATATCCTGTGAATTGAAAAGTAATGCAGCAAGGAATAAATATATGGATGGAACACACTTCTGAGAAATGAATTACAGTTGGGAACAAAAGTAAAAATCAGCAATGATGTCTGGAAAATCTATTGGGGGAGGGAAGCAAAAAGAAGAAATTCATCTGAGTAGGATTGATTCAATCAAGTGCTATATATGAGAGCTTTGTAATTGGCCTGAAATGTGAAGATTTTCAACTTCATAACAGTACTTCATGATTGACAGCATAAAGTGAAAAAAAGTAATTTCATAGTTTCTTAGCTTTAAAATAAAAAAAAATGGTATCATTTAGGAAACTATAAATTATTATGATAATATATATGTTGGTCTTGTTGTATTTGGGTCTTTTCCCATGTAAGATTGAGATTGTATTGGCAATGTTTCGGCGAGGTCTCACTCTCCATCTTCAGGATGGGTTTTGGGCTTAAAGCGTGGTCAGAGCTGCCATCTTTCTATAAATCTTGGTGGGGGTGTGTGGAATGCTGGCTTTTTTTCAGTAAGTGGAATGATTGGTTGTGTGGTTGTATCATGACTGGTAGATTGGTGCTGATTGGTGCTGGCTGTGTGTCCGTTGTTGTTTCGTGTTGTAATGGCCTGGATGGTGGGTGGGGCTCGTTTGTTGACTAAGGCTGGTTTCCAGATGTCTGGTAGGTGGCAACTTAAAGCTACAGGACATGAAATTAATTTTGAAGGAACCAGGTTAATCTCCAAAACTGAGCACTTCAACAAGAGAATAATTATGGAAGCTATCGAAATAGAGAAACACCCCCACAACATGAATAAACGTGACGATACCTCCTGCCTACCAGACATCTGGAAACCTAGTCAACAACGAGCCCCATCCACCACCCAGGCCATTACAACATGTGTATACATACATACATACATACATACATACATACATGTGTGTGTGTGTGTGTGTGTGTGTGTGTGTGTTTTCTGAGGTTTCCGCGGGTCTTAGTATGTAGGTCTTTGGTTATTCGGGTTTTCTCCTGCATAAAATTGGAAGTGTCTTGGTGACGTTTTGATGAAGTCTTATTCGTCATCTTCAGGCTTCGTGCTTCCAGGAGCAATGTGAGATCTCAGCTGTTTCTTCCTTTTAACTGCCAGTGGGTGTTTGAGCTGATTGGTTGGGAGCTTAGCTGTGTTCTGATTGGGTGGAGGTGTGTTCTGATTGGTTGGGGGTTTGTGTTTCATGTAAGGATAGGAGGGGTTTAAAGTGGCTAATGGTGCGGTCTGGCTTCTGGTCCTTGGTTGTGCCTCATCATCATTTATATAACATTTCAAGTAATCTGACTGCCATTGACCATCCAGCTTCTGAATAATGAATATAAATTGATGTAAGAAAAATTGGATTTTGTAGTAAGAATATTCATATTGCTTCCTTCTAGACCTAAATATAACTTCTTAATGATCCAATAGAGCAACAAGTTCATTGGGAATGGAATCACCATGCTGCTATCTCTTTAAGTGCAATTGCATTTTGTAATTTAATATGTAAAATGTACATTAGTTTGAATGATATTATCACCTAATTAATTAATGAATGAATATTAGTTTTATGTATGAATATTGTTTTATATTTTTTATCATTCACAACAATAAAGAACATATCCCCGCTATTTTACATAGAATTTAAATTCTATGAAGCACAATGGGCATTTTCATTTTAGATCACCAGGATGGGTATAAATTAGCACCTGGTCTTTATTAACATACAGACTTAAGAAAATCAATAGTAATTTGAATTTTGCAGTGTATGCTCTTTTTTATGAATTATGACTGGCAACAAAACATTTTATTCTAAAGATAATAATGAAAAATAAAATATGAAAAATGAGCACTAGAATCTGACATAGGTAAACATCAGATCAAGGGACTATGTTGCTACCTTTTTTATTGGAATTCTATTATTATTTATTGTGATCTCTCTCTTTTTTTTGTTACTGATGATTGAATTCATGCTACAATCTGATTACTTGGTATAGCCTTCAGAATACTGCCTGTCTGCACCAAATAAAAGAGTGAAAACACAACAGGGAATATAGATTCACTTTGATCTGACTTTGGTTTACAACTGAGGATAGAAGTTCACCAAAGATACATCCGCAGTCATGGAATACAAGGACAGATCCCCCCTACATGGAAACTATTTAGGAATAGTAGGCAGGAGACAAGGGGAGCAAATCTTATAATAGAAATTAAAAAAAATCTCTCAAAGTTTTGTAACAAGCACTGCTGTTTCCTTTGTAAGGCAAAAATATCAGGAAGGAGTAGAGAGTGCTGATTTTTCAGATAACACTAAATTATTCAAGAGATCAAATCAACAGGGATGGATAATTATAGTCCCTTTATGACCTGTGGGCTTCAACTCCCAGAATTCTTGAACCCACAGATCATAAGGGGCCATAGTTGCCCTTCCTTGTTCTAAACCATTTGCCAAAGTGAGATTAGACAAAAAATGGCACATGCTAATCAAGATATCTACAGTTTCAGTATGCACATGAGTTTAATATGTATGAAGTATTGCATCTCAATTTCACATATGAAATAATGATAATTCTCCTGTAAAGATAATTTATGATTTAATTAAAAAAAAAACTGCTCCAAAAGCAATGCAAGAAGCACATTTTGTATTAGGGATAATTAAAGGAAGTAATACAATATTTCCTATTAAGAATTATAATGCCCTTATAATGCACTTATATTCATACAATATGTCTTTATATTTAAATTATTTTATTTATTTCCTAAAATCTAATTTTAGAAAAAATCTGCTTATTATTGCATCTATAGCTCATAATTCCATAGGAAGACCAACCTTTGATTTAAAACGATGCTGGATAATACTATGGTTTTTCTTGTGCTGAATGAGACTAATTTTGCTGTAGAAAAGAGAATCTCCAACTCTATTTAAGAGGTGATAGGCCAGTACATTAGTCAATTGTACCATTCATAGGGTTAAAAAAGATAAATTATAGTCAAAGACACTAGAGAGCACCAGCTGGATCAAGGACATCTCTGTCCATTTTAGTTCATTAGAGATAGGACAATGAGGTCAGAACTATTAAATTTAATCACCAACCCCAAAAGATTTTTGAGAGGGTATGATAAATGGATTGTTCTGTTTGCACTCAATATTCGGTGGTTTTAAATGTTGGCTTTTGATTTTATTTTCAACCTTTGTTTTCATTCCAATTATTATTTTTCAGGTGGCTATGATGAGAACAGCAAGAAAAAATTACTGAACCAGAATGCCTTAATAAAATAATAGCTTACATTCATATATATATATATCTTCACCCCACCCACCATAAAAATGAATGTAAGCTATTATATACATACATACATACATACATACATACATGCATACATACATGCATACATACACATATACATACATACATACATACATACATACATACATACACATATACATACATACATACACACACACACACACATATCCATAATACAGTATATTTCCCAATTAATTATATTGGAAAACATTAATTATATGGGAATCCAATTTATAAACACATACAACACTATATAAAATTGAATTCAAATCCAAAATGTATACAGAACAAATTAGAACAGGAATAAAATAAAGCCAAAATATAATATGACTTTATACTATTATATGTGTTCATTTTCTCTCCATATCTCTAAATTACAGATTTACAAATCTTTTTAATGATATTAGGTAATAAGAAACATTACTTAAAATGCTAGACTGGGAAAAGTCTCCAGGTGCCTACAAAGTTCACTGAGTGTAAAGGAATTTTGAGCTGACTCTGGAGATAGGAAATTAAGGACAGAAAGCAGAAAAAAATTACATAGTACCGAGAAAGAAGGTTCATGCGAAATAAATTCAGAATAGCCATACCTTGACTTTATTTAGTTTAAGATGTAACAGAAAGAAACTTGGAGAGTATTTCAAATTCTATTTAAAAGGTAAAGGTTCCCCTCGCACCTATGTGCATTCCTGACTCTAGGGGGCGGTACTCATCTCTGTTTCAAAGCCAAAGAGGCAGCACTGTCCAAAGATGTCTCCATGGTCATGTGGCCAGCATAACTAAAAATGCTAAAAAGCATGAAGGCGCACAGAATACTGTTACTTTCCCACCAAAGGTGGTTCCTATTTTTCTACTTGCATTTTTGCATACTTTCGAACTGCTAGGTTGGCAGAAGCTGGGACAAGAAACGTGAGCTCACTCCGTTACGTGGAACCAGGGAGTCGAACTGCTCAACTACCAACCTTTCTGATTGATAAGCTCAGCGTCTTAGCCACTGAGCCCCCCTTCAAATTCTACCTTAAATACTATTCCTGAGATCTCTGTCATATCTATCTTTTGACCTGGCCTACCTCAAAGGATTGATTCTAAGTAAGTGCTACTTTTTTGACCAGTCTATTTTGCAGCACTCTATAGATTTTTAACCCAGCCTTAAAATATATACACATTATCAAACTTTCTATTACAGATAGTAATAGTGATATACAACCTATTCTTAACCCAAACTTTGGATACTGTCTACCACTTACTAATTTTAGAGAAGAGACAGGAAAAGGGGAAAAATGTGTGTGTGTGTGTGAGAGAGAGGGGGGGGGAGGGAGGGAGGGAGGCAGAGGGAAAGGGAGAGAGAGAAATACAGGGGAGAAGGATGTTGGTTAAACATCCATTTTCTATTGAAAGATGAAATAATAATGTCAGCTTAGAGTTAAGGAACCGGTTTTCAGCAAACTTGTATTTTGAACTATTTCAGCAGCATTGCAAGAAAGAACCCCAAATTTGCATAGAACTCTCCTATGGCTCAAGGCTATGAACTTTTTTTTGCTAAGAGAATGAAGTTTGGATTAGATTCAGCTTTTTCATATGCCAGGCTTGTGCCGTGCCATGAAGTATTGCTCTGGTTTCTTCTGAGAATGCCAGAGGTCTTACCAACTCAGCAGAATGGGTTTCTAGAGGCTATGCCACTATCAAACTTTGTACAATCATAATTAGCATAAGATGGGTGTATTTTCTTTCATGCTGCGGGAATAAACATATGGACAGATGATGTAGACAAGCCACTCTAATACATGACAGTTTTGCATGTTTTCAGTATTAAATTATTCTGTCCTAGTTTTAATTTTAAAATATTCCTACTTAATTTATAATATGTATTTTTATATTATTTTGTATCATTTTTGATCTTAAAAGTAAAGGATACAATGAAGAGAAATAATAAAATTAGAGGACAAATACATTACCTTTTCTATATGAATTGAGAAAGCAAAAATTGGATAGATACATTGTTAAAAAAAGTGAATTGAATAAAACTGCAAGCATCATCATGACCAATACTATTATTTGGTGAATATCCCTTATTGTTACTATTCCCCGGACTTGCACTGAAGAATCCTGGAACAATTCTTCAGCTGCTACTAGAGTAGGTCCAGAATCAAACAGCTCACTGAATTTTATCACAAATGGTAACACTTTCATGGCATGACATACAAAGTACAAAGATTCCTTGGAATAGTAGTCGTGTAATACCTTTTACATCAGGGGTCACCAACCTTTTGAACCTCAGGGACGACTAAATTCATAATTTAAAATCCTGTGGACCACTAATATGATCTGCCTAATGACCAGCTGAGTGGGCATGGCTAGGAGGTCATGTGACTGGCTGGGTGTGGCCAACTCAATGTCACTCACATCGAGGGACACCTCTACAGCCTCTACTTGTTCCTCCCCTCCCAGTCATTCCTCCCCTCCCTGCCCGGGCTCCTTAGGGCCCCAAGAGGAAGCAATTGTTGGAACTAAGCATCCTCCATGACAAAGAGTTGGCAAAACAGCTAGCTCAGTTCAAATTGGATCTGACTGAGAAGGATGCTCAGCAGAAGTACCTCACTGAAATTTATGAGCATTGACTTTCCAAGCAGAGGGCAGACCTGCAGAAGTGCAAAGCCAGGTACCAGCCCCTGGAGGCTGACTGGGCTGAGATGGTCAGCCAGTTCCAGGCCATGATGCAGTCCAACTGGAACAAGGCCCTCTGGCTCTTCCCCACCAGTGGAGCTTCCCTCCAGCCTTCAGCCAAAGGCCCACTCTAGGAGGCTGAAGCAGACTTAAATCAGAATTTCTGCCCTCCCCCCTCCGCCCTGCACAAAAAGACCCCAAAGAGGGAGACTCTCTGCAGCACACAAGCGTTCATTGCATGTATCCAGCCCAAGGGGCATCGTTTGAGGAACCCTGATTTAGTGCAATATAAAAAATGCAAATAATTTTTCTGAGGAGTACTAAAATTTTCTCACAGACTATCAATGGTCCACAGACCACCAGTTGGTGACTGATGTTTTACATGATAAAAAGTAGCATATATAAGCACAGCTTTTTTTCTCCCAGAACTAAGTTAGACCATTTTTTTTTCTGTATTTCACATTTGTATTTAGTCTCATTCTAACCAACTGGGGAATTAGAAGATTTCAAGTGAAATATTTTATTATTCCAAATCAGGATTTAATCTCATAAACATCATAGTCTCTGATGGGTATATAGGATTGTAATACTGAGCTTGAAACTGGCAAGCAGAGTAATGCCTCTAGATTAGCTAAAACTGCAATAAATATTTATAGCAATTTTTCCCTGGCTGCATATCAGATTTCCTGCTATTCCCCTGGAATTTTGACCATAGAACATTCAGAGAAATATGCATGAAATACACTTCATCCTGAATGGTTATTCCTTTCTGTGTTGTTCACTGAAAAAAATGTTCAAAATGACTAAACAACAAAGACAACAACTATTCCTATGCTTTTCTGTGATGTCTTTTCCACATTTCCTGTCTTGCCAAAAAAGAAGGAGAAAAAAAAAGGGTATCATCATGGATAAGGCTGAGAAAAGTAGGAATGGCTTTGAAGGCCCTCACTGCAGTCTTATGAGCAAAAATAAATTCTCAGAATTTCTTATGTGGAAAAAAGGTAGAAGATGAAATGCTATGTACAGAACTATCAGATGACGAAAGAAGGGCTCACCATAAATCTAGTAAGTGAATCAGCAGCAAACTTCTACTATGCATTCCAATATCTAATTTGAAGAATCCCTGGTAGTGTTTGCTTATTAAAATTTGGACAAATGCCAATGCTATCTGTTTCCAAAGAAGTAGCAACAAGAACAATTTTCTCTACTGCGAAAATATAGACATATATTTATATCTAAAGCCAATAATATTTAGCAATGCACTGAAATTTTTGTCTTTATCTGGCAACCTAGAAAAGAACCACACATTTAATTTCAGCATCATAATGGAAATTATTCATCAAGCTCTTTCCCATATTTTCTTTAAGAAAACTGATGCTAAATTCCCATCAGCGAAACTTGGCTACCAATTAAGGTTTTTGCAATTGCCAAAGCTAGTTTGATGTATACCTCCCAAGGCTTCCTGTGGATTATACAAAAAAAAAGAGATATAAATTCAATTACTGGAAAAAACCCATTCCACCATAGCAAATGGACAGATTTTTATATCAGTGGTGAGATAACTCCAGTATACCAACTCCAATAGATTGACAAGCTACTAGGGAGACCATGGTTTCACTTCTTTGCTTTCATTACTCCTGGTAAATACTGTGTTCTCCATGCTTAGTTGGCTTCCTCTTCCCTTTCCAATAATTCCTTCAACGCTATGAACAGAATAAAGCTTTATTAGCAGGGCGACCAGAAATGTTTAATTGTTCAGAGACAGAATCTTATTAACTTTGGGAGCTGAATGATTCTGAAGAATTTTCAAATCATTATTATCTATTTAGTCAACTATCTGACCATTTCAGTGCTTTGTGATGTGGATTTCTCAGAATGCTTCAGAGTAAGAAAACTGTCACTTGAGGAGAACAAAAAACTGTTCCAAAAAGCTGTACATCTGACCTCTTTTCAATCTTACTATCCTTTTCTGATACAATTCAAAATGATTTCTAGCCTAGAATATCATGTTAAATACAATGTGTTGGAATGTTAATAAAGAGGAAGAAAGCTACTTTGCTGATTCCATAATGTAGTGTTTCCTTCAAAATCTGATGGTAAAATAAGTGATGATGTACCTTTTGCTATGAAATGTTCTACATGGAAATAAAATGACTCTAAAATAGCCTCTGAGGATTATATGTTCTTTCTTTCTTTCTTTCTTTCTTTCTTTCTTTCTTTCTTTCTTTCTTTCTTTCTTTCCTTCCTTCCTTCCTTCCTTCTTTCTTTCTCTTTCTTTCTTTTTTATGTTCAGTGTAACTTTCAAGAAGAATAGTGCTTGATTTGTGTTGCAACCAACTGTTATAACTTATAAAACAGCTGCATTCCAAAAGAAATAATAGAAGATTTTGGGATCATGATATTAACATTACATAAATTATAATCTGTGATGAGTTCATACTCTATAGGATTTAACATTAAATTATTAAATGGAAACACTGGACCTTAAAGATAAAAATGAAAAAATTAAAGAAAATGTTATATGAAATGTATCCTTCTCAGTGTGGGAAAAACATTGCAATACAAACAAACAAAAAACCAGAAATTCATTATGTTGCATATTGCTTAATTTTAAAACTTTGTGGTAATGCTAAAAGTAATGTTAGATTTATATAACATGAAAGAATCATTTATATAATACTTATATTCCAAACACTTGTGTTCCTTTTTGGTTAAAAAAGAAAAAAAAATCTCCATGTAATTACTTATTCCCTATTGGGCTTCACTTTGAGGTAGTTGTTTTGTAGGGAACTTTTCTCTTTTTCTTCTTTAAGACAATTAGCTTTTAGTTCAACTTTTCCAAGAACTACACTGTGTGGGATCTTAGTTCAGTGTGGTGATATACAGTACTTATGGAAGACTGCTTTCATTTTCATTGACCCCAGCTGGGGTCCTGAGGCATCCATTTAATCACAGGATCTCCTGAGGAACTGGAAATGAATGACTGTAATATTTCTAGCATTTTCTTTTTCAACTAAAAAGACATTTTTTGTTACTGTCAATAGCTTTCTTAGTGAATGACTTCTTTGCTCCTCAGATGTGAGGAGAGAAACGCATACATAAATGGGGTCAGGTCTGTTGTGAGTGACTAGGACTATTAATTTTGCCCAAACACTAGAAAAACACACACACACACACACACACACACACACACACACACACACACACACACACACACACACACACACACACATATATATATATATATATATATATATATATATATATATATATATATATATATATATATATATATATATATATATATATATCAGAGATGAAATAATGAATAATAAACTGAAGGGAAACTATATGAAGAGATATTAAACTATAAAAAGGAAAATTAACCTTACCTGAATGTATTACAACAGGCATTTTAATACAATTCTACATTTTGAAATGAACACTGACTAAGAAGAAAGCTGTCTTCACGTAATATATTTTATTGAATTTCTGATTTGAATTACAACCTACTTCTTATTAAATAGAATACTCAAAACTGCTAATATATTTAACATGCAAAACAGAATACAGATATTTATCAATAAAATAAAAACAATACTTATAAATTACAATTAAACTATAGAAAAATATTTGAACTGGCTATTCCAGAGGCAAAGATAGTCCCAGGCAAGGGATTATATTTTACATTTTAGAAACAATACAGAAATATATCAACTTTCATATGCAAGATGAACAAGACTTTGATAATAGAGGCATTTTTGAAGAACAACATAGAGAAAAATCTGTAACCAGATAGACATTTAACTATTTAAATTTGAATGGCCGCGTAAAACGCTGTTCCCAATAAGCATCTTCCAATATCTGCAGATTATTCAGGCTAGACATAATCAGCCACAAATGACATGTGTCAATTAGTTGCCATATTTTGCAGCAATTTCAATTTTGTATGGATAATTCTACATTGAGCAGTAGCCTTATACAGGATGTAATCAAGTTACACGTAAGTGTAGGTAAAATGGATGATCCTCCAAAGGGTAGCAGCTAGTGTGTTTGTATTAGTGTGATTAGTGTATTGGTACTTTCCAACAAAGATATTAAAAAGGCATATTAGTTCAATGGATTGATCACACACAAAATAGATTAAACTTTGTGTATTAGTTCAGTTGCGCTGCTCCTACTGAAAATACTTTTGTCTGACTGATATTTTATCTGACTGAGATTGAATTATTTGTTGATACATGCTAAACTAGTTAGTCAGACATGCATGCTTTCAGCCAGTGTAATGTAGGATTTGGACTAAAGACCCAGGTTCAGTGCATACTTGGCCGACAAGCTCACCACGTGGCTTTAAGGAAATCACCATCTCTCAGGCAAACCTGGCACACAGGGTTGTTGTGGACTATTTGGAGTAGGGAGCTACTATGTATCTAACAAAGAAATTGTTGGAAATCTCATCATTGTGAGACATAGTGAGACATGGAGCAGTTGGAAAGGGAGATTTCAATATGTGTGAAAAGAGACAACCCATAGGAAAAAAATCATGTTTTGGAGAGAGAAAGTTCCAAAGATTACATGTCAATTGTCTTGTTAGAAGTCTGGAAATTTTGGCAACATGAAATAAATTCCCTGTTTCTGCATCAACATTACAAAGGACATGTCTTTGATCATTCTGCTGCAAATTCCATACATATTTGTTTGATCCCCCCTACTTTTCTGTTTTTGTATACATGCATGAGTGTATATACAGTGTGTATGTATGTATATACAGTACATATATATGTTACACACACACACACACACACACACACACACACACAGGAAGAAGAAAGCTAAAGTATTTTTATTCCTTGCAGGTGGGAAGCTTCATCTTAAACAAATCTGTACTGGAAGAGAACGTTTGCAGTTAAACATACATTAAAAGGACAAATAGATTGTTTTTTAAAAAAATCAATCAATTCTTTAATCAGACAACAGTCTTAACTGGATGAATCTGAATAACTTAATCATGGTTAACTTAAGAACCATTGTTTCAAGAAGAAGTGAAAGGCATCACTATCTTTGGTTGGATCAAGGCTCAGAAGTCTTATAGTCATGTTCAAGAGTGAAGTTATATGCCGGCTCTAAATTACTTTATTTTAATCAAGGTCTACTGAAGTGTAACCAATTCTGATTGTTAATATCAAATGTTTTATTATATCATAAAGCAATGTTATATGTTAACGTATGCATCTTCTTTTTAAAGACTGTAAAATATTGAATGGAATTACTTAATTAATAGTGTTATGCAGCTAATTTGGTCTCCTGAACATATATTTTATGAAACTTGTCTTTACCTAGTCACTACCCATTATTTGTGTTCTTTCTGGTTGTACAATACCTTTACAGGTAACATGAGTTTCAGAGAATATCACTTTAGAATCAAGTTTACTCTGTATTTTCAAGTATATACTTAATTTGTTAATGGATTTCAAAAACTGGAGAATGCTGTAAGATTAGGAAAAAGGATTGCTGTCCTGTGCCCTTTTTGTATGTTTACAAATAGGTAAGTAGGACATTGAATAACAACATAATGTTATTCCCTACGCTATTCATAACCTTCTTTCACAAAGCTTAGGTAGGAGAATAAAAATCATAGCTACAAAAAGGTTGGTTCTGAATTCTGAATATAATTAGTCCTATGTTTTGAAAGAGCTGTCATCACCTCTTTTCTTATTAATAGGAAGTTATAAATTTAGGTTCACTTTCCATTTTCAGAATAAATTTTCAATGAAATATCTAGACATATACTTCTGATCCCTTATTTATAGAGTAAGCTTATTTATTTTTTATTATTGTTAACTCCAATTACCCACAACCGGATATATCTTTTCTTAATAGCAGCTTCTTCTTTGTAGCAACTCCTGGAATGACAATACAATCCCACTTAAGTTTACTACCATTGCCACCATTTGCACTTAGTGTGAGTGAGCAATTGCATTTGATAAATGTATTGATTTAAACACAATTTCCATTCACCTTTTAACATGCCATACTATTGATACCCAACTATAAAGACAACTTATCTGAGCATTGATATTTTACATAATCAAGGCAATATGGGCATTTGTCTCTTATGCTTCTTCCAGTTGTTGCTGAAACCAACGTCAAAATTTTCAGTCCAGATTGCAGTGGATTGGCAATGGGAATAGATTAGTGCTCAATCTGGTTTATGATCACTGCAAGACCTCTGTGGTTATTACCATACTTCTTGCCCTTTCCATTCATTCAAACAAGGAAAGCCTTCTTACATGGTCCCTTGTGGACTAGTGAGCACTGCCTGCTTTTGTTTCTTTTTTAATTGTTCACTAGTTTCTGTGGTTTTATTTTCTTTATATTTGTTGATGTTTGCACACATAGATATCTTCACCCTCATTTTCTTTCCGACATCTCATCTGGACTCTGACATTATTTCTAGGATTTGTTGCAGTCACTCCACCAATTTAGGAGTCACAGTCAAAAGTGTTTCTAACACCACTAGGACCACTTCAGTTTTTACTTTCTATATCCATTCTGATTCCTTCTTTAGACCTGGTATTTCTCTAGTTTATCATATTCCTTCCTGATGTTGCTGTCATTGGGCATCTTTATATCTACCACTACTGCTGCTTTTCTGGTCTTGTCTACTACCACAACATCTGGTTGCATGTCCAGTACCTGGCTCTGGAAGTCTCACAGCATATTAGCCCTTTTATTCTTCACAATATTCTTTGGAATCTTACATCTGGACTTGACGGGGTCTAGCCCATATACAGTGCAGATATTCCTGCATGGTATATGGGCTAGAATATACACAATGCCAGCTTCTTGGTTGTACTGTTCAATGTATGCTGTTTCTATCTGAATCTTACACCCTGCCACTGTGTCTTGAACTGTCTTTGAGGATTATTTGCAGTGTCTGAACCTTGGGTCTACATATCTGGTGCTTAGTCCCTGTTCTTGTGCATCTATTATCAGAGACTCAATACAGTCTTTTAATCTAGCTCTTTCCATCATTTAGTAAGATTTCCTAATGTCAGTCAACCCAACTATCTGTTGATGGTACATCCCATGCATGATCTTGTATTGCCCTGGCACTTCCTGTTTGATTTAGCTCCCATGTCTGCTGCTGTCTTGGGCATTCTTTCAGCAGCTCATCTTTGGGTGTCATTTACTGATGTATTCCTATATCATCTGCAGTAGCTTTGATATTCATCAGACCCACTTACTCTCTTTTCAACTGGTCTACAGTCTCTGTAGACTCTTTGGATATGGGAACTCGAGACATTGTGAAAAGCTTCTGGATCTTCACATTGGCATTTCTGTGTCCTTTTGTGCATGTGACAAATTGGCCATAGAAGGCTTGTGTTTACAAAGTTGGATTGCATTTAACTACATTTTATTAATTTAATTAAATTAATACATGATTGGTCTTTCCAATTGTGATACATTTTTCTTCCTACAAAAATGAAAAATACTGTTATCATTTTCAAAATTCTTCTCTTAAAATTCTGTTTTAACAAAATATGTTACATCAGTTGCCTTTCATCTCCTTTGCTTTGCATGATCTTAAACACTTTATTAAACATGCATCTGTTTAGTCTTTTCTACTTCAGCTATTGCAATCAACCTCATCAACCTGTTCACTTTCTTTATTCATAAAATAGTAGAAAACTCTTGTTTTGATTTAAGCTGATGAACAGAAGCTACTGCTTTCTCTCTCTCAGCAAGTGCCCATTACCACTAACAATATTCATCCCAGAGGAAAAAGATGTGTACTCTTAAAAGAAGATTAAAAGAATTTTATGGAAAATGTGTCAAGAAGCTGCTGTTGCTATTTAATTATGCCTTTATTTCAAGCATTTATAATCCACCTAGCCCTTTTCCTGAGAGGTTCCCAATGTGGTTTCTATAAAAATAAAAACCAAAAGGTGTGTACAAAATAAGCCATACACAAATATCTATGTATGACATACTTTAAAACAAATTGTAAGACGATGGGAATTTTTTGTGGTTAAAGAGGGGACAAACACATCATCAGTGATGAGTATCTTCACACTCACAAGACATTTAAGTCCAGCCCACCTTGAATTTCTTCTACTTTTAATTTCCTTCTACCTGCTATTTTCCTTTGGCTATTAGTTATTCAGATTCTTGTAGACAGCTCAAGTTTACAATAAATCTTTATACTTATTTGAACTGTTTGGCTCTCCTGATCTTCCTGGCCCTTGACAGTCTGACTCACAAAGTGATGATGAAACTTAATTCTTTCCCAGAGATACCTTGGTAAGATGGCTGTCCTATAAATTTTATAAATAAATTAACAAATAATAAATAAACAAGGTAAGAATAGTTTTTAAATGAAATGGCACAATCATTTCTCCATGAATCATTCGGAGTGGTCAGTTAAGGGTACTACTTACTGTACAACAGTTCATTTAGCGACCATTCAAAGTTACAACAACAGTGAAAAATTGTGAGGTGTGACCGTTTTTCACAGTTACAACCTTTGTACCATCCCTATGACCGTGTGATCAAAATTCAGAAACTTGGCAACTGGTTCATACTTATGAATGTTGCACCATCCCAAGGTCATGTGATCTCTTTTGTGACCTTCTGACAAGCAATATCAATGGGGAAGCCAGATTCACTTAACAGTTGGGTTACTAACTTATCAACTCCAGTGATTCACTTAACAACTGTGTCATGAAAAGTCATAAAATGGGGCAAAACTCACAACAAACATTTCACTTAACAACAGAAATGTGGGGATCACTGTATTTGCAAAAATCCATACAATCTCCAGCAAAGAATTAAAAATTTCTGTATCTCGCTGCTGCCTTCTAATGATTGCCTGGATGTTTATAACCCAGGTTTGGGAATTCTAGCTAAATGAATTTATCTATAAACCAAAATCACAAATGCAGAAGCCCAATCAATTGCCTTATAAATAACAAAGCACAGTTTGTATAAGTCTCAGGAGGCCAACAACACAGATGAAAACCAGAGTCAGCAAAACAGTCAGGTACAACAACAACAACAACAACCACAAAGTCACCTGAGGACACTTGCTAAAATTAAATTAAATTAAACCAATTTCATTGTATTTAAGTACAATGACAATAAGGATTATACTTATACTTAAAGGGCACAAAGTGTTGGGCAAAACATCAGGGACTCTGACAGCAAAACAGAAAAAAATATTTTCAGGTACAATTAATACTGAAAACAAGTCTTACCCTCCTACCACAGTACAATCAGCTTTAAACTGTAATCAGACACCATTTCATTCCATTTCTTAAATGTGTTTTTCCTTCATGACACATACAGGCTTTGATACTTCAGTGCCTTTTTAAAAATCTCGTCTTACATCTGAAGCTAAGAGACTGCTGATCTCAACAATGCGACTAAAATAGTTCTGTCTTTCTCAGGCAATATGCAGCATTTCAAACTCTCCCAAGTGGCCTAAAAATAACTGAGGCCGAAAATTTCAGGTCTATGCAAATACATTAGGGCAGAGACCATGGTGAGAGCCCTCCTGGGTTTCAGCTATAATGACCTAATCAAAAGAAATACCATGGGCAATTTACAGCGGTTTCCTAATATTGGAAGCATGAAGCTGAGTAAAAGGCAACCAAATCTCAGATATCAAATACCCTAAGTTATCTGCGCGTTACTGAAGTTTTCAAACTAGAAATGGGAGAGGGGAAGAGCCAGACATTCCAAGTACACAATATAAATAGAATTAATTTTCCAAACAGTATCTTACTAAAGATAAAAGTTAAGGTTTCCTCTTTCCAGTTGTGTCCAACTCTAGGGGTGGTGCTCATGTCTGTCTCTTAGCTGAGGAAGATAGTGTTGTTCGAAGACACTTCTGTGGTCATTTGGCACAGATTTCTCTTATTTATCCATAAATTGCCATCTATTTATTTACTGTCAGTTGCATGTTTTCAAACTGCTAGGTGGACAGGACCCAGAGCAAGTAACAGGAGCTCATTCTGTCACGTAGTGCTCAGATTTTGAACCTTGGCTGTCAGCTTTCCAGCTGACAACCTCAGTATTTTTTAGGGCTGAGCCATTGCACCCCATTTAACTGCATCATACTATACTTATGCTATATTACTATAGAACAACAAACATAGAAAAGGTATATAGATTTAAAACAAAAAAGTAAAGCAGTTTGGCTTGACAGAGAGTACAAATATAGTACTTCTCTGAAATTCCTCATTGGAGTTGTGCCTTTTTCTGGAATTATGAAGCTGCTTTTTACAGCAACACATAATCTCAGGGAAAGACAAATTTAAAAAGGTATAGATCATGAGTGTCAAACTTGTGGCATCACGTTGCCATCATGTGATGTATCAGTATGCTTTTCCCCTTCGCAGAGCTGGGGTGGGTGTGCCTGTGTGTGACTCACCTGGCTAGTGGGCCATCACTTTCACACCCAATATAGATAGATGCTACATTTGTATAGTAGGATACGATAGGATAGGATAGGATAGGATAGGATAGGATAGGATAGGATAGGATAGGATAGGACAGGACAGGACAGGACAGGACAGGACATGACAGGACAAGATTTATTGTAACATGTTCATGATTAGTACATGCATCTATTTCAATCTCAATGTTACTTATTTTTTTCATTTCTTTTTGTTTCATCTAAAATATTCTGTATTTTCCCTTGCTTCTTAATTTCAGAATTATGTTGTAGCAAGTAATCTCTAATAAAATGTTGATTTGCATTCAAGGATATTCTATTCCCTTAATATGTTTCAAGGGAAGTTTATATTTTATCTTAAATGATGTCAGTGAAATATCATTTAGTAACAAACAATAAATTTCCACAGAAATTATTTTCGTAGTTTGTTTCAGCTTCACAACCAATTGGTACCGGGCTGCCCTCCATCCCTCCTGCCTTCTTCCCAGCCTCCTCCCCCTTTTCTTATTTTAAAATATTTTCCCCATTGTATGCATTGCATTAATGTTTCCATGTGAAATTTGGCATTGGATTTGTAGTTTAAGAAGCAGAGTGAAAATAAAATTGTACTGAGGAAATAGTTACCTTGGCAGTAGCAGATTAGGCACTACAGGGATTCTCCCAGTTTATAATACAAGAAGAATACTTGAAAATGGAAGCACTGTGATCTATTTCTCTCTGATATTTATAAAGTGTTGTAGCAGATAACCCCACAGTTTAGGGATATAATGCCTCTCTCTGAAAACACACAGACACATTATCTCATTATCAAATGTAGAGGCCAACTCAGTTTATGACCAAGCAATATTCTTAGAATGAACAAATTCCATCCTGCTTTCTGCAATCTGTAATTATGGAGCAATAGGAGTGCAACTATGATGGGAGCCTTATCATAAATTATGTTATAGGTAATATATAAGAAGAGAAAAACAAAAACAGAGTTTCACGAAACAGGCATGACTATTATTATAGTATGTGCCATTAAGGAAAATGCTTTGTATGGTTCATTTATAAGAAGAAATAGCTTACAATGGGGGACCAAATTGAGATGAAAAAATAGTCAAAGAATTATGTCCATTTGTGCTATTATGTATTGTGCCATGCCCACACATACAAAAGACAGCAATTTTCCCTTTCCTCACTAATGTTTCTATAAATACAGAAGCATAGTACACATGGTAATGACACACAATTATTTTGAAAAAGGCTAACCATAATGGCCCATTCTGACTATTTCATTTTGTTACTAGTAACAAAAAACCTAAGTATTAATGAATCTGTCAGGGAAAGTGATCATCAACATTCATTCATATACATATGTTTATAAGCATGTCTGTAGGCAGAGCTGTATTAAGGCCAGCTGATGACCTAAGCACAGCAATGATACCCCTTGAAGGAAGTGAAACTCTCTTGTCATGAGATAGTTCTGGATGATGCCAGAACTGAAACCACTATATTCTAAAAATGTTGATAGACCAAACCCTTCATCCCTCTTGTCTTTTATAACACTAATCTTATATTGACTGTTGCTGTCAATAATGATCATATTCACTTTTTCTCTTTTGGAATAGACCTATCTTAATCATTATATACAATTTTGTCTTTGCCTTTGCTATAAGTATAATCCAAATCTGTAGAAGACCATCATGAGAATTAAAAAATTAAACAAAGACAGGTCCGTATACATTTATGTGCAAACGTCTTTCTGACCTAGATTTCCTCATGTTTCCTAATATCATAAGTTCTGATACCTTTCACACCATTGAACCTAAAACAACACACACTTCTCCATAACAGACTTATAGATTGTTTTATTACATGTTTTAAATATGATTGATGCTTTTCCATATTGCATTTACTGAATACCTTTCAAATTTTCTTTCTTTTTGTTACTGTTCCTTTCAACAACCTCTCTTTATATTTTATCTGCACCTGTTCTTTGTGTAACTATTTGTCAGCAAAAAAACCCAACAACAACACGATCCCCTAAAAACAATAAACAAAGAAAAAATACTACAACCAAGTATTTTTTCTGATTACTGTTTTTAAAGATTAGACACAGTCAAGTAACTGTGGCTTAAATTTTAGAGGAATAGAATGAACATCTTGCTAAGGCGAATATATTGTTACAGATGAGCCACTTCGCAAATTCAATTTTTAAAAATCTAAATAAAATCATAAAAACTTCTTTTATCCTGTTTTATTATTTCATTCCATTTCATTTATGTTTGTATACATCTCAACTTTCACTTTCATAGAATGTCAAAGTAAAAATCATTGCCTGTATGATTCTGGTTCTTGCAGACATAGACATCCTTAGCATCTTAATATTATTATACAATTGTATCACAGCGGCCAGTTGTTTCGCCGGATTTGGCATTGGTTACTAGTCGGGCCCCACCCAGGGGCCTAGGACGTCGTAACGTATTTTCGTAATATGCGTGCAGATCCAAGCAGTGCAGCTTTTTGTATTTGACTGATGGTGATTTTGTCAATTTTTAACTGTTTTAAATGTAATTCCAGTGCTTTTGGAATAGCACCCAGTGTGCCAATTACCACTGGAATTATCACTGCTGGTTTGTGCCATAGTCGTTGAATTTCGATTTTTAAGTCCTGGTATCTTGCGATTTTTTCATGTTCCTTCTCGGCGACCCTGCTATCACCTGGTATTGCAATGTCTATGATTGTGACCTTATTTTTCTCAACCAGTGTAATGTCTGGTGTATTATGCACCAGTATTTTGTCGGTTTGTATACGGAAATCCCACAAGATCTTGACCATCTGATTTTCGGTGACTTTTTCAGGCTGATGTTCCCACCAGTTTGTTGCTGTTTTAATATTATAATTTTTGCACAAATTCCAATGGATCATTTGTGCTACTGAATTGTGCCGCAATTTATAATCAGTCTGCACGATTTTTTTACAGCAGCTGAGTATGTGATCAACAGTTTCATCAGCTTCTTTGCAAAGTCTGCATTTGGCATCATCAGAGGACTTTTCGATTTTGGCCTTAATGGCATTTGTGCGGATAGCTTGTTCTTGCGCAGCCAGGATTAGTGACTCTGTTTCTTTCTTTAATGTACCTGTTGTTAACCATAACCAAGTTTGTTCACTGTCCACTTTATCTCTTATTTTTTCCAGAAATTGGCCATGCAGTGCTTTGTTCTGCCAACTTTCCATTCTTGATTTTATCACATCTTTTCTGTATTCTTGTTTCGTCTGTTGGGCCTTCAGTAGATTTTTGTTCTTTACTTCGATTAATAGATGTTCTTGACTTTCTTTTAAATAATCAGCCAGTGCATGTTTTTCTTCTTCAACTGTTTGCTTCACTTGTAATAATCCTCTGCCACCTGATTTTCAGGGCAGATATAGTCTATCAGTATCACCACGTGGATGTAAACTGTAGTGCATTGTCATTAGTTTCCTGGTTTTTCGGTCCAAAAGGTCCAAATCAGCTTGTGTCCAGTTAACTATACCAGCTGTGTATCTTATAACTGGTATTGCCCAGGTATTTATGGCCTTGATTGTGTTTCCACCATTCAATTTAGATTTCAAAATTTTCCTAACTCTGTTGGTGTACTCTCGCCTGACAATAGTTTTTACTTCTCCATGCTTGATGTTATCCAACTGCAGAATGCCTAAGTATTTGTAGGCTTCATTTTCTTTGCATTTAATTAATTGGCCATTGGGCATTTCAATTCCCTCACATGCAGTGATTTTGCCCCTTTTTATGGATACAGTGGCGCATTTTTCCATGCCAAACTGCATTGAAATATCGGTGCTGAATACTCGGACTGTGTTTGTCAATGATTGGATTTCTATTTCTGACTTTCCATAGAGTTTCAAATCATCCATATATAGTAAATGCGAAATTTTTTCAGCTTCTTTGGCTGTTTGGTAGCCTAATTTCATTTTTTTTAAGATTACTGATAGTGGGATCATTGCGATGATGAAGAGAAGAGGTGAAAGTGAATCACCTTGGAAAATTCCTCGCTTGATATTAACCATTCCGTAGATCTCATTCCCTACTGCCAACTCAGTTCTCCATTGTTTCATCGCCTTTTCAGTAAAGGATGTAATATTTTTGCTAATGCCAGTTGTTTCTAAGCATTTTATGATCCAACTATGTGGCAGTGGTTTTTGTAATCAATCCAGACCATATTCAAGTTCGTTTTTCTGTTCTTACAATTTTCTAATATCATTTTATCAATTAGAAGCTGATCTTTTGTGCCCCTGCTCCTTCTTTTGTTGCCTTTTTGCTCTACTGGCAAGATGTTGTTTGTTTCCAAATAATCCATCATGTTATCTGCAATAATGCCTGTGAGTAATTTGAAGGTTGTTGGCAAGCATGTTATTGGTCTGTAGTTTTCAGGTGTTGTTCCTTTAGTTGCATCTTTCTGAATCAAGTATGTTTTTCCAGTTGTCAACCATTCATCAATTTGGCCCTTTTGTAAAATTTCATTCAGTTGCCTGGCCAATATTGCATGTAAACTGGTCAGATATTTCAAGAGGCGGTCTCTCAGGTACCCAGGTCCGATGCCATGTAGGGCTTTATAGGTAGCGACCAGCACCTTGAAGCGGATTCAGAGACTAATGGGTAGCCAGTGCAGCTCGCGGAGGATAGGTGTAACGTGGGTGTACCTGGGTGCACCCACAATCGCTCACGTGGCTGCATTCTGGACTAACTGGAGTCTTCGAACACTCTTCAAGGGCAGCCCCATGTAGAGCACATTACAATAATCCAGTCTTGAGGTCACAAGGGTGTGAGTGACTGTCTGAAGGGCCTCCCGATCCAGGTACGGTCACAATTGGTGCACCAGGTGAACCTGGGCAAAGGTCCCCCTGGTCACAGCCGACAGATGGTGTTCTAAAGTCAGCTGGGGATCCAGAAGGACTCCCAAATTGGGAACCCTCTCTGAGGGGTGTATAATTTCACACATCCCCCAGCCTGAGAGATGGAATAATTGGCCAATCTTTGGGAGGGAACATCAGAAGCCACTCAGTCTTGTCTGGATTGAGTGTAAACTTGTTTGCTCCCATACAGACCCTAACAGCCTCCAGGCACTGGCACATCACTTCTACTGCTTCGCTGAGTTGGCACGGGGCAGACAGATACAACTGCATATCATCTGCGTATTGATGGTACTTAATCCCGTGCTGGCGTATGATCTCACCCAGCGGCTTCATGTAGATGTTAAATAGGAGGGGGGACAGGACCGAGCCCTGCGGCACCCCGTAATTGAGGGGCCTTGGGGTCGATCTCTGCCCTCTAACCAACACCGACTGTGACCTGTCCAGGAGGTAGGAGGAGAACCACCGAAAAACGGTGCCTCCCACCCCCACCTCTCGCAACCGTCGCAGAAGGATACCATGGTTGATGGTATCGAAGGCTGCTGAGAGGTCAAGGAGCACAAGGATAGAGGGGTGACCCCTATCCCTGGCCCGCCAGAGATCATCGGTCAGTGCGACCAAAGCAGTTTCCGTGCTGTAGCCAGGCTTGAAGCCAGACTGAAAGGAGTCTAGATAATCGGCTTCATCCAAGGACCGTCGGAGTTGAGAGGACACCACTTTCTCAACAACCTTCCCAACAAAGGGAAGGTTGGAGACTGGGCGATAGTTGCTCAAAATGGCTGGGTCCAGAGACGGTTTCTTCAGGAGGGGTCTCACCACCGCATCCTTTAGGAGGGGCGGGAAGATTCCCTCCTGGAGAGAGGTGTTAACAATCATCTGGATCCAGCCACGTGTCACCTCCCTGCTGGTCGAGACTAGCCAGGAGGGACACGAGTCCAGTATACAGGTGGCAGCACTCACCGCTCCCATGGCCTTGTCCACTTCATCAGGAGAAGCACGTTGAAACTCAATCCATAAAGTATGCTTAAGATCCTCTCCCGGTACCTCGGCTGGTATCGTGCAATTGGAGTCCAGCTCTGTCCGAATCCGAGCGACTTTATCCATCAAATACTGAACAAATTCCTCAGCTCTTCCTTGTAAAGGGTCACCGCATCCCTCCCTTTCAAGAGGGAGCGGGTTATTCTAAACAAGGCGGCTGGGCGCGATTTGGCGGATGCAATAAGGGCGGCAAAATGCGAACGTTTCACCACCCGTATTGCCACGAGATAGGCTCTAATAAAGTCTCTCATCAGTGCTCGGTCTGACTCAGATTTACTGGCCCTCCAGCGGCGCTCTAGGCGTCTCTTTTGGTGCTTCATCTCCTGGAGTTCCTCGGTAAACCAAGGGGCCCTCCTGGATCCGCCGCCTCGGAGAGGCCGCAAAGGCGCAATCCAGTTTAGAGCCCCCGCCGCCGCTGTATTCCAAGCAGCGACTAAGGACTCCACCGGATTGTGGACGATAGTGTCAGGTATTTCTCCAAGCGCCGTCTGAAATCCCATAGGGTCCATCAGGCGCCTGGGGCGGAACCACCTAATTGGTTCCCCCTCCCTACAGTGGGGATTGGTTTCCGAAAGTCAAGCCTCAGTAGGAAGTGATCAGACCATGACAAGGGCAAGGTTTTAATGCCCTTCAACTCTAAATCACATCTCCACTGCTCCGAAAGAAATACGAGGTCAAGTGTGTGACCCGCTGAATGAGTCGAACCTCGAATTACTTGGGTCAAGTCCATGGCTGAATATCTTTTCTAAGACCTGCTATTTTACCAACTGCTAATCTGCAGTCTATTTTTGACTGCTGCTTGATCTTTGATTCTAAAAGATGGAAGCTATCTTCCATTTAAATATCTTTATCATTTCTTTATTATTTCAAAGGCTGTTGGCTGTACCGTTTTCATTATTTTTTAACCTCTCTCTCTCTCTCCCTCCCTTCCTCCTTCCCTCTCTCTCTCTTTCTTCTCAGTCTGTAATTTTCCATGAGAATGTATGTATATCCTGTTTATATGTGCATGTAATTCCATTCACAAATAAGCAGATTCTCACATTTTAACCAAAATACACTATCCTCACATAACCATTTGTGAAAATTAAAACATACAAATATTTTGAGGGTTTGTCTTAAAATATGTATCAATATCACTAGCACTTAGATTTATCTATCGCTTCATAGTGTTTACAGAACTCTCTGAGTTGTTTAGACATGTCAGCATATTGGCCCCAACAATCTGGGTCCTCATTTTAGTTACCTTGGAAGGATAGAATACTGAATCAACTTGGAGCTAGTAAGGATTGAAATCTTGTCATCGGGCAGAGTTAACCTATAATACTACATTCTAACACAGTGCCACCACAGTTCAGTGTATTTGTTCATGAGGCAAATAAAATGTGCTGGAATTTCCATTTTTCTAGATATGTTCCAAAGTTTGACAGGTTTGACACAATTGAAAACCCTTCTGTAGTCAATGAAGCACACAGTGACGTGTTTCTAGCATTCTTTGTTTTGCAGTGCCTAGATATCTATAAAAAAAATCTTTAAAAATATATCGCTGAACAAATCAATTTTGAGCTTTTACACAAGGCACAAATGACCGGGATCAATTTCCTTACTTTGGATACATTATGAAAAATCTTAGCTGTCTATAGAAATATTTAATTCTGGGAAAGGTGAAAGGAAAGAGAATAAGATGCTGACCCACTGGAAAGGGACTCAATTACAACTGTAATGCAAGATTTGAAGGACCAAGTTAGGAAATATTTTTTTCTGGGGGAAAAACTATCCACTGTATGTGGTCACTAAGAGTTGACACACAATTTATGGTTAATAACCTATCAATTTATCTCCAATATTCTGTCTCATTGAATTTATTGTCAGTTAAATAGATATTTCAGCATATACCAAGAGATATTTGTCCAGAGCATTGATATGTGTTCTGGATCAAAAATATGAAAACCAGATTATTTAACATAGTTATACTATCAATCTTATTTTACTACAATGTTCAAATTCTGTTCCACTACCTACACAAAGAGGTAAAAAGGCTATTCCATATCTGGGAAGAATCCAGTCCTTTTGGTGTGATGTATATTTCAGTTACTACATCCAATTTCTATTTACAGTTTCTAGCATAAGGAATTGCTTTTATTTTACTATTCATTGAATAAATGGACACAAATATTAGTTAACCTGTCTTCCTTTTTTTACTTCCATTCTCTGAGGTAGACCCATATCTTTGCTGATGTTCTGGTTGGAGAATATGGTCATAGTCATTACACTAGTGAAAAAAGATAATGAATATTTGCTACCTATTTGTGTTATATATTATGCCATATTTTGTAAGAAAATCCATACATCAATGCATGCATACATACTCATATTTTATTACCCTTTTAGGATAAATATTCCTTATTACACAAGGCACAAAAGGAGAGGAAGAAATATTTAAGCCCAAAAATATACAAATGATATAAAACCAGACAAGACGAAATATAGTTGAACCTTGTTTAAGTAGAATCCCCCCCCCCAAAAAAAGATACGTTTCCTAAATAGATGCCTTAAAATGTGGTTATTAGTGCTTTGAATAAGGTCAAACATCGAAAATTAAACAACTTTGCAACAGAACAAAATAGCAATTAGTCAGCAGGAAACAAGAGAAAGCCATTAGCTTACTTCTGGACAATAGAAACCAAATGGCTATAGTCTTTGAAATAGCAAACATGTATTTTCTATCTCAATTATACCCTACATTAGTGAAATTCTCAAGTAAATGCATATCCACTATCCTATTCACTTTGGGGATAAATAATGTTATAAAAATACAGAAAACGGTGTGTGTTGTAGAAAAGAACTTATGCAAGTTATGAGAAGAAAGACAACAAAATTATACCAAATTTAGTTTACACCAACTTCACTAATTATACTTTCCCATAATTTTCTGTCTTTGCTTCATTTATAGCCATGCTTCATTCATTGCCCTTTATACCTTCTAACTTCTCTCTTCATACAATTTTATAAAGTTCTTCCAACTGTTACATTTTCTCATCTTTTATCTGTCCAGATCTGTTCTTAATTCATATTCATGCTCATACAATTTCTTTAAATTTCACTGTAGATAATATGGGTTCCAATGAAATGACATTGTCAGCATAAAAACTACATCCATTTGATTTGCTTTCCTAAAGCTTTAAAATAATGTGTTTGTGTGTGTGTGTGTGTGTGTTTGTGTGTGTGTATGTATGTATTTTGTGTCACAACCCCAGGTATGCCCTTTATTTATTTATCAGCACAAACTGCAGCACACACACACACACACACAGAGTATCTATATCTATAGCTATAGCTATAGCTATATCCACCTATCCACCTATCCACCTATCCACCTATCCACCTATCCACCTATCCACCTATCCACCTATCCACCTATCCACCTATCCACCTATCTATCATCTACCTACCTACCTACCTACCTACCTACCTACCTACCTACCTACCTACCTATCTATCTATCTATCTATCTATCTATCTATCTATATCCCGCTCCCCGTTTCCAAGGGGATAAAGAATATGCACAAAATTCCTACAGAATTCATGGAGGGCATTAGGAAGCATTTTCCAAGATCATAGAATCCAGTAACTATGATGGAGAATAATAAACAGATCAACTTGATTGGTAAAAGGGGAAAGCAACTAAAGAACAAAGAAAATTTGAAGATAAAAATATCCAAATGCAGCAGAGGAAATAACTTCATCGCAATGTCTGCCAAAGTCCAGTGCCCCAGTATCAGTGAATACATCACAACCAAAGCACAGTATTTTTGCATTTGTATGTCTAAACTTTCAAAATAAAAAATATGATACAGAATTATCAGACATGTTGTACTACTTTTAAGAAATGCTGTCAATTCCTGCAAGGAAAATCCTGTAAATCTTTCTACATATGATAATTTTTGTGTGTTGAACACTTTATAAAAATTTGGCATTTTGTCAATTTGCTTATAGCCATAATCAGCTGCTGTTCTTCTTCACTTTTGTAGCAGTTTGTGTTTTGTCTTGATTTGAAATTTGCTAAATAATTAGAAAAAATGTGTATTCAAAGAGTTCCCATATGTCTAATAATTTTGTACATACCTATTAATTATACTACAACCACTGGTATTGCAATACTGTCCTACTTGGAATTGTGCCTTTATTATACAGGAATTTGAATGAAGGAATGAGTAAAGGCTAATGGGCATCTTGGATTTCAAGATTTAGTGGCTATGATGTAGAAAATAGTTTTTCTGATTCTTCACTGACACTGTGGATGGCATTTACAGAGGCAAAGTAGTCTGCTCTAGTTTCTGATTGGTGCAGGTTGGTGAGAACCACTTTGCCTCTGAATATGCCAGTTACTGTTGCCGGTGAAATGTCATGAAATCTGTTTTTTTTTTAAATACTGTAATCACTAAACTCTGAAGTCCAACATAGTCCAACAGGTACTGGCCATAAAAGCCTACACCAATAAAAATGATGATTTCATTATTAATTGTTGATAGTTGGGGAGAAAGAAAGAGAGAGGCAGAGAGACAGAAAATAAAGCTTCCAAACAGAATTAAGATATTATCTTTAAGCAATTTCTATGTTTCATTGTTAAACATTCAAAGTCACCTTGAACTGTGAGATAGGAAGAATATAAATTTAATAAATAATGTTTGATGTTATAAAACAAGTGGCTTTGCTTTTGCAGATACTTCTCAGATGATTCATCATTAGATAGGATAAATAACTTAACTATGTGAAAGGTTTAAGCAGCAATGCCTATCCCTTCCATTTCTATGTTTTGAAAGATAGTACTATTTCTGGGAGAAACATAGAACCTTTTATAGGTATTAGCCTTTTGCAGTGATGTCCTATTCACCATGGTGAAACTTGGAAGTCTAATTTACTTCATTATGTGTATTAGTCGGTGAATAAAATCTTGTCTCAAGAACAAAATTTCATGGGTCACTTTTGATGCACTGATGTATAGAGAAGCTGGTTTGATATAAAGTAGTTTCCTGCCTATTAAAGTAGCAACATTGGATTGTTTCACAGAACTATAATGACTATCCTAGAAATGATCTTATAGCCTTAATGTGATTAAAACTTGAATGTCACAATCTTTTAGTCATATGGAAGCAGACAAATGGCCATCTGTTGCAGCATAAATTTCTTTCTTACCCTACATAATCTCATCTAAAGCATAAGTAATAGTGGAATTGGGCCAATGATATACTGTAGCTCTTCTCTTCCATTACTGTATAGAACTCCTTGAATATGGATACTCTGTGAAGGAAGCTAATATAAATTAGAAACTGTTTATGGAAATATGCAGTAATTAATTTTACTATAAAATAGTATTATAATCTGAACATCTCTATGCAACATAACAGGAACTTCTATACAAGACTTTCTATTATGGATATTGCAGAAGGAAAAGGGGCAGCAAGTGACAAAACACACATTGTAGGGGTGTAATTCAAGCTCATAATATACTTATATTGCAACATTACATGCTACTACAAAAGGGCAGAGCAAATATCAGGCATCACAATGCATGTTTTCTCATTTTCTTGCCATAATGGCTAAGTGTGACTCATATGCTATCAAAAATCTAAATATACAGTTGACAACCAGAAAATATCTAATATTTGCTCTTAAATAGCGTGCAATTGTTGAAATACTGAGTTAACAAGATCTAACTTGCAAATCTTCAGATAAAAGTGCAATGTATCTGATTGAGAGATGGAAGTTATGTGTTCATTAATATTTGCAGAACATAATGAAAGTTTGGCTAATAGTTGTAACCTATTTCTGTAAGAATACATCATGCTCTAAAGGAACAGAAGAGGTAAGTTTACATATCATGGGCAACTATGATTATAGGCATATGTATATATTAACAAGGGATGCATATCTTGCAGTACAGTGATTTATTAGTTTATTACTAGTTCTAGATTCCATCTTTATCTTGTACAATTCCAGGCAGTGTACAAAATGCCTCCACCTTCTATTTTCCCCAACATCAGCCTTGTGGATTTAGAATCAATGATTAACCAAGACAGAAAAAGAGCTTACTGTTTCCTGCTTTATAGTCTGGCACCTTACCCATACTCCAACTACTTTTCAGTTCATTACTTTATTTTTTGCACATTGTTACTGTACAACATAATATCAGTGAGGCAATTGGAAATATTTTGAAAGGTTTTGTTGAAGTGTGGATGCACATAACTACCTTCCCAAGAGACAAAAATTACAATTAGCTAAACTTTCCTGGAATCCAGTGATATTCTCATCACTTTCAGTTTGCTGTCACCTACTTATCATTTAAAAGATGTATTAGTAAATGGAGGAATAATGCTTCTCCTTGAATCATTCTGCCTATAGCAAAAAATGTCAGTCTTTCACTAAGGAAAGATTTTCTTTTATCTATTGAATCTGTCATTGAGAATTCATCCTGAAAAGAAGCTGCAAAAAGCCCTACAGCTAACACAATCTTTTTATTTTTCCATATGTTTTGCCTTCTCCTGTTAATTAATTATCTTGCAGTAAAATCAGTTTAGCAGGCTATTTTAGAAATCTCTTCACTATGTTTATACTATCTGCTTCACTGGATGTTTTTAATAAGGATGAAATTAACTTATACCTCAAAATAAGCTAGTCCATTTTGTTGTTTAATCAATTCTGAGCAAATTCTATAGCAGATTTCTATGATGAAGTACCTCTTTTTTCCAAAACAGTTTTGACAAGAAAGACAGCTGAAGCCATGTAATTCTGAATTCAGAATAAGATATTGTTCCTTAGACATTAGGAAAGAAATGGCACTCTTGATTTAACTTTTGTTACTGTGATTTAATTGACTGAAATTTGTGAGCTACCCATACCTTTAATGCTGCAGATATTTTGATTCAGTAAATTTGTGTAAGATTATTGTAAGTTCCACAGAAAAATCATTTGGACCAGGAACATATAGAAAATCAAATAAAGGTGCTACCTAAAAATTATCACAAAATACTATCATTTATTAATATTGTCACATTTGAGGTTATAAAGGTCTTAAAACATCTGCATGCTTTACTTTCTCATAGATTTTCACATAGATTTTTTGTGATTATGGAAGGAGAATACAAAAAGAAAATAACCATGGCAGCATGGATTCTGTTCCAAATGACAATCTGTGAGGGTTTTTGTTTGTTTTTAAATAGAATCCAAGTAATGAATACCAGAAATGAAGACCAGACTACTGAAAAATATTATAAAAGCATCTAAGAATTAAAAACAGTTCAAACGTATTTGATGAAACAGGTGCCTATTAGTTAATGCTATTGGCATGATCATAGAGCCTGAATATTTGTATAAAATCTTTTCATACAACCATATGTACATATGTATCAGGCTCTATGACCAAGTCTCCTGTTATTTCACAGGAATTCCAATTATATGTATGTGTGAGTGTCTGTCTGTCTGTGTGTGTGTGTGTGTGTGTGCGCACACACACAGAGTAAGTAAGTAAGTAAGTAAGTAAGTAAGTAAGTATGTATGTATGTATGTATGTATGTATGTATGTATGTATGTATGTAGCTGTCAAGGCTTCTTTTATAGGCACTTGGGTGAAGAGGGATATGACATCGAAGCTCACGAATAGGTCGCTGGATTGGACCTTTGATGTCATATCCCTCTTCACCCATGTGCCTATAAAAGAAGCCTTGACAACTATCCAGAACAAACACAACCCCCTTGAACACAACCTGGACCTGACCAACCACTGCCTAACCAACACATACTTCATCCATAATGGACAAAGATACAAACAGATAGAAGGAGCACCCATGGGATCACCCCTCTCACCCATCATCACAAACTTATACATGAAACATTTTGAAACTAACGCCTTAGATAAATCTGAACCCAAACTCAAACTCTGGATTAGATATGTTGATGACACTTTCGTGATTTGGCCACAAGGGAAAGAAAAACTGGACAACTTTCTCACACATCTCAACAGCCTACACCCCAAAATACAATTCACTATGGAAATAGAAGCAAACAACCAACTTCCATTTCTGGAAGTCCTAATCTACAAAAAACACAATGGCTCTCTAGTACACACCATCTACCAGAAAAAACACACACCAACCACTACTTAAATGAACAATCCCATCACCACCCTGCAAAGATCAACTCTGTAGCCAAGACCCTCACCTCCAGAACAAAACGCCTAGCTGACAAAGACCACCTGAAAACTGAATTACACACTCACAAACGTACTAATCTCCAATGGATTCGAAAGAAAAACAATTACCAACCTAATCCAAGACTCCCCCCCAAAACTGAAACACAGAAAAGGAAAAGGGCATCGCCCTCCTCCCTTACATCAAAGGCACCACAGATAAAATCAGCAAAATTCCCCACAAACACAATATCAAGAGAGCCTTCAACACTGACCAAAAAAATACCCAACATCTTAAGAAACCCCAAAGACAAAATCCAGCTAGAAAACCAAGGAGTCGATGAAATACCAGGCAAAATCTGCTCTGCAACATACATAGGACAAACGAACAGCAGAATAAATGCACACATTGCAGAACAGAAGAACGCAGTAAGAAAAAAAAAGAAAAAAAACTTCATCCCTTTTCCAGCACCTTAAAGCTACAGGACATGAAATTAATTTTGAAAGAACCAGGTTAATCTCCAAAACTGAACATTTCAACAAGAGAATAATTATGCAAACTATCGAAATAGAGAAATACCCCCACAATATGAATAAACGTGATGATACCTCCCACCTACCAGACATCTGGAAACCAGCCCTAGTCAACAAACGAGCCCCACCCACCACCCAGACTGTTACAACACTAAACAACAATGAACACACAGTCAGCACCAATCAGCACCAATCATGATACAGCCACACAGCCACTGAAACACTGAAACAAAGCCAGCACTCCACACCCCTCCACCAAGATTTATAGAAAGACAGCAGCTCTGATCACACTTTAAGCCGAAAACACCAGCCTGAAGATGATGAGTGAGACCTCGCCGAAACGTTGCCAAGGCAATCTCAATCTTACATGGGAAAAGACCCAAATCTAATAAGACCAGTATACCTACACCCATGAAAATCTACGAAAACATTATGTGTGTGTTTGTGTGTGTGTTGCATTTGTGCTGATAAATAAATAAAGGGAGACTAGTATAGATCCATTTCAAGTTATTTAGCTCTCATCAGCTAGCCATACCCTTACTGGGAATTGAACCTGGGCTGTATTACATATCAGGTAGTTGTATTAGCCACTAAGCCACAGGCTCTCCTCCTTTATCATCTAAGCCAGGGAAATAGGTATGCGTTGTGTCACAACCCCTGGTATGCCCAAATATGGGAAGCAGTATATATATAGAAAGTGACTTCCTGCCCACATCATGACAATTTTAGAATCTCTTTAAGCTATTTATTAACACATTAAAAACTCTTCATTTCATATCCCATTTCTTAGTAATAAATAAAATATGTCCCCTTTTCTCATCAAATTGTCAACAAAAATACCAAATAGCGCTCAGGAATATTAAAATTAATTAACAAATATAAAACTCAAGTTTTCACTTTTCAACTCTTAGCTAAAGATAAAACTAGATATAGAAAAGAGGTGCACTTCAATTTAAGTCATGTCCTTTTGGAATCTGAAGTTGTCTTGATTGTATTGATAGACAATTTGTTACAGAGAAAATGTGAACTCTTTGCCTTCCTTAGTCCCTAAGGAAGCTTTTAAAAATATCATCCAGTACATCTTTTCTCTCTTAATGGGTTAGCACTGCAGGACTACAATTCTAGTAGTTTTACATTTTCTTGAAAACTGCTCTTTCTTCCTGGGGGATTTTTCAGCATAATTTCTCAGATTCACTTTTTTTCATGTTTTTTTCCATACTTTTTGAAAAATTTACAATGTAAATTGGCATAATGGCTAAAATATAATCAGTATCTTAATAATATACAGCTGTAGTTATCATTTCTAATAGCTGAAAATCAATATCATTGTGATATTAAAAACACCATGGCCAAATAAAAAGGATAAGCTAGGGTTATTCTTTTTATATCCAATTAATCAAAGGAACTGAGAGAAATAAAACAGGATTTGTGAAAATATCAAGGGAAAAACATAAGTTAGAAAGGGATAAGTTTGATTAATAAATGAGGCTATGGTATGGAATTAGTATTACTGTGAAATGCCAGACAACTTATTTTTATGATTGTGTACCTTGGGAAAAATAATAGGTAGGTAAGGAGATAAGATGAATGTTCAAATAGTTCTTTTTCCTTTTTGTTCCTTATTAGTTTTAGCTGACTATCACAAAAAATTCAGAGAGATGATCTTTATGCAGTATAATACATGAACAAGAGAAAGAAACATTAAAATTATTATTAAAACATGGACTAATGCTTTATCTTAGGCATAGCCTTAAGAACATATCTACACAAATATTGTTATTTAAAATGTAATTGTTATGACAAAGTATAGAGAAATTTTTTTTTAAAAGATGTCAAAGTAGTGTGTGGGGGGGGGGGGGTTTGGGAGGACCGAGTTCTTTACCCATAGTGATTTCAGACATATGTTAAATGTGCATTTAATATGCAATATAGTGTAGGGAACTTGCTTAGAAGATCACCTTGAAAAGTTATCTTTTCTAAAGTAACCCTGCCATAATTCATTTCTTCTTGGGAAGTGGTGACTAAAGTTAGTTCATCTTCATTATGGTGCCTCAGAGAGAGAATGCTTTCATCTAGGAATCTCACCTAATATCAACTTTGATGTTTTGTTGATATCCTTATTTTCCAAAACATATTATTTTACACAGCTGTATAGTATAGAATTGTCGTGGTGCAGTGGTTAGAATTCAGTATTTCAGGCTCATTCTGCTAACTGCCAGCAGTTCAATTCTCACTACCTTAAGGTTGACTCAGTCTTCCATCTTTCCAAGTTCAGTAAAATGAGGACCCAGATTGTTGAGACCAATATATTGATTCTGTAAACTGCTTTTAGAGGGCTGTAAAGCACTGTGAAGTGGTATTTAACTCTAAGTGCTACTGCTACTGCTATTTGAAAACTGTGTCAGCTTTACAATTCCATAATTGAGAGGTGTTTGGTGCTCTCTGAGCTTGGTTATTTTCTTGCAGTCATTTCTTTATGCAAATTAGGTAACATTATAATGACGTTACCTACCTTGAGTAATGAAACAACCACGCTCAGAGAGCACCAAACACCCCTCATTGTAAACCTGATCTGCAAATATTCTCTATTTATTAATTCTATGATTTTTAATATTTTATTTGTTTTATTGGGTGCACTCTGACAATCCACAATACTGGAAAAAACATAATTAAATAGAGTAAATAGAATTAGGTATTAATGAGAGTCTTATTATTTTTCCTTGTGATACTTTAAGGTTACATACAAAGTCAAACACTAGTCTCTTTGATTGCTCACATTATGGGAATGGAGTTCACAACTGCTAATTGTTCTTTTTATGTTTGATCTGTTTTGTATTGCCCAAGAGTTTCAAGAGCCTCAAGACCTCCTCAAGACCTTCAAAGAACACTAAACCTCCCGAAACGTTATTTCTGAGTAACTGCAACTTTATATCAAGTTAGGTGTTATATAACATAGAAATAATCACTAAAGATATTACCATTGAAAATGTTGTCTACTCTGGTAAGGAGATGTCTGCAAGCAAATAACCAAACTCAGAGACCACCAAGAGCTCCATAGAAACAGTCAGCCAGGATCGTAATTAGATGACTGTCTTTTACTTTGTCTTTTACAAGGCCACTAACAGAAAAGGCCAATTGTTCTGCTTTTTTCCTTCTCTTAATAGAGCTTCTCCAGCTAATCTTGCAGTTTTCAAGTGACATTTCACTATTGATGTTAATTTTTCAAGGTCCTACTTCTGTTCCTAGCTCTCTCCATACACACTTTAATCAGATTAGGCCATTTTCACATGAACAGGTCTACTCATATGACACTTCGTTAAAATTGTTACATTGATTTGACTAAACACTTCAGGTCAATTTTCAAACTGCTCTTAAAACCTAGCAACAGTGATTTATAATGTTTTCATCTTTCCCTACTCTTCTACAGAAGGGAAGCTTTCGAAATCCATATGCTTACTACTTGGTAAATGATTTATGTCCACATTTGTTGAACCACATTATCAGAGGGCAATTGATTCAATTACACTGCAGCCAATAGAAAGAAAGCAGCCATATGGTGAGCAATGCACCTTGAAATAAATGGCTTCATGTAACTCTTCAACTTCAACTTCTCCACTTGTGTCTTACCCTTAGAACATGTGTTTTGATTCAACATTTTTCTTTTGGTGAAAGTAAAAAAAAATCTCATAATTGAACCTCAGAAAGGCATCTAAAGTTCAAACGCTCAAGCTTTGTTGACTACGGTAAACTCTTCACTTGCAGGAACAGGATAATATCATTACAAATAAATAAGTGAGAGAAGAGATTTACTCCTTTTTACTTCTCCCATTTTTGTGAGTTTTATTTTATTTATTTCCCGTATTTATTGTTCCTATTATTTTGCTAAAATTTAAATCAAAATGTAGGACATACATATTGTCCTTTCTATATATAGGGTTGCATAACTGAAGGTCCCTGAAAACCTTTCAGGATACCTCTAAATGTTTGTAATTAGTATATGTACAATTGTAAGTCTTATATGATAGAAATGGAAAATTTTAAAATAATAGACAGCCATTAAATTCATTTAATTAAATGTATGTGTAAATAAGGCTAAATCTCCTTTGTTTTTTGGCTTGGACTTGTCTATTTTGGGAATGAATCCATTATACTTCTCAAAGTCCAATTTGTGCCATGCATACTAGATGCTAACCTGTAGTAGAAATGAAAATACTGTAATATAAAGGCCTTTATTTATTTATTTACTTACTTATTACATTTGCTTTCCACCCATCTTATTGTGAAGTTATATGTTTGATTATTGCTTCAGAATAAACTGTAGAAATTTGAAAAACAGGATAGAAATTTTGAAATGACTGCCTAAAGAAAGAGATTTTCTTGAATCTTGACTACCCTAGAAAAATGAACAATGCCTGAAAAGACCAGAATGTGGAAGAGAAAGCGTAACTAGTAAACTAGTTAAAATAAGTGGTATTCATGTGAATTGTATTTGGTTCAACACTTTTATATACTTCAAGACTATCTCCTGACTTGTCCTATTTTGTACTAAGTAAATACCTTATAGTCTTAGACTCAGTTGTCGTCAACTTAATGAAAGGAAAATTTTCATAAGATTTTGGAAGCCCCTTAAAATGTCAGCAATTTCAATAATGAAATAATCTTTTAAGAAAGATGCAGATTTGTAGCACCCTAAGACCAGAACTGATCTCATAGGAAAGACTTCCTGTGTTATAGAATAGAACATTGCTAGAAAACTTAAAACAGTGTTGAACAAATAATGACATAAAAACTGGGGATCTGGAGCAACAATTCTAACTTTGAAAAAAAAAGCCTGCAATATATTTTAAAAAATATGGAATGAATGAATGAATGAATGAATGAAATCCTGATCCAGGATTTCAAGGTTAGGCATCAAAAAGTGACTACTCTCCAGAAATGAGAGATGCTCTGAGCCCAACTTATTTTTGTCTCCACACTAAGAATGGTGGTCAAGAATAAAACAGATACTTTGACTGAAGGGCAATAATACTTCAAAAACGTTTTGGACAAACTCAAATCAATCACTTGGATGAAGAACGGAAATTTGAACATTAGTACTGATTACTTAGAAGCATTTAGTATTTTTATTTGATATCTTATTTCTAGTTATGTGCTTATCTATTATACAAACTTTATTCTTCCCCACAACAACCTTGTGAGAAAGGTTGAGCTATGTGACTATTCTAAAATCATCCAGTGAGCCTCTTAATTAGAAAGTTATGCTTTTAAAAAGTTAGGTACTAAAATAACACAAAAACAGTGCATCAGTGCAGGCCAACTTAATGTTTTAATCAACTGTTTAATGTTAGTATAAAGATGCTTCATATTTTCTATTTGAGCTTTAGCTCTGCTCTTTAAAAGCAGCCTCATAGGTTTTATGACTGGAATAATTAAAATGTCATTGACATTCATCTAGAGTTTCCAAGAGTTATAATTTGCAGGATGGCAACTCATTTTTGATTATACTTAGATAGAATTCACCAAATTCATGAGCCTCAATTGCAATACACATACTGTATATGGAGCTTAGCATACTTAAGTTAAACCCTAGCTGCAATAAAGCTTTTTAACAGAAAGCATTAGCATGAAATGATTTTGTGGTATGAACAAAATTGGAATGACTAGTTATTGGTTAACAAAGAGCTGTTGGGCATTTTTTTTTAAAAAAAGTAATACTTATTTTCTTATTTATAAGTTCTGGTATTGCAATACTCCTGTCCTTTGTGGTCTAACAAAGAAAACGGAAAATAAGTGCTGTGAAAGAGTTACAGTTATGACTCTGTAGGAAAAAATGTGGTTTATCTACCTGGATTATTAAACATTCCAAACATGTCTGTTTGGAGCACATTTGCCTCAACAAAATCAACACAAGTATACACATCCTTGTTCTAAATTTATGTTTATTTATTACAGGAAATACTTCGAAAGTTACTAATGCTTAGATGAAAGAGTCAACAATTTAGATTGCATTGATGTATTTGGCAAAAAGAACTGACATGAGTTTCAAATAACAAGAGTTTCATTCTAATACAATTCTTGCTTAGAAAATAGTCAAGCAGAGAACCACAAGTTGTTCATATTTCTGATAATATTTGCTTTAGAAAATCGTTCATGATCTTCAAACACATTAGGGCTTGTTCCTAAATATAATGTATTTGCCACAGAGAGTTTCAAGTATGAAGGAAAAACAAGAAAAAGATGGACTGTAAGATAACACTACCAGTTAGGACCAACAAGGTTATAGCATAAGGTTGACATATGATGAAGAAGTAATTGTCAAATAAAGAAGCATCAAATAAAAGGTGAAAGGGCTGAAGATAAGCAATTTTATTGTCAGTAACTGATATTCAGTGATCTCTTAAGAAATAGTATACTATTAAAACTCTTGTTGTCATCATCTTTAATTTTAAAACTCTTGTTGTCATCACCTTCAAGCATTATTGAACAACCATTTTGTTGAATTAAGGTATATCAATTGGGCTAACTGATATAATTTGTCCAAAATCCAGGACTCATGACTTCTGAGGGAATGAGTTTTAGTTGCTTTAGTACTACTGGATGTTCTGTGTTGCTGCTGTGGTTATGTGATTTTTCTTTTCAGTGTTCCAGATGTATATATGAAAGTATGGCAATGTTTCATTTTTTATGATGATGACCTGCAATCTAAGAAACACAATAGCCTCTTTTTTTAAAAATGTGTGTTTTTTAAAAAATAGCAGTCCAATGATTAGCCAGAATAATCATAAGAATATTCAGCTTGAAGAAAAAGTGGTTCTTAAATTACCTTACTGGAACACATGGTCTCTTCAGTAGGTATATTGCTTATGGTCTTAGTGTGGAATATCAACAGCAGAGTTTATATTATTTGCACTGTTTTCTATGGCGTGATGAAGCATGCAAGCCAAGACCCCATATATTTTTGCAAGCCAAATACCAGATCCAAATTAAGATCCATAGCTGATTACATTGGTATTGAACTATATGATCCATAGCATATAATGCAGCAGAAAATCAGCATGTTGAAAAAAATGGTACATGTGTAAAAAGTGCCTGAAGCTATTCAATGAACACACAAGTTGTGGTGATGATTCATATTCTATCTATAAGAGATAGTCTTTAGAAATAGGAGGATTTGAAGGACATCAATCAAGAAAATAGAATCAAAATATAATGCACAACTACTGAAGGTGTTCAATTGTCATCTGAGTGTAAAAATATACTCAGCTATCAAATCCATTAAATATGTCATTAATTATATCAAAAAGGTGAGATCAGACAACATTTGCATTGAACAGAGAAGATGAAATTACACAGTATTTGACAGACAAATATATGGTCCCTTTGAAGCTGCTGCATCGATCCTTGGATTTCAAATTCATAAGAAAGAACCAGCCATTGTTCACCTTCAGGTATATTTTCCACAACAGCATGAGGTATTGTTTTGAGATAATAATGGAATAATTATATGGTAAGAACTAATTTAACTGAATGGATGGATGTTTACAAACATGATCCATTTGGAAAAAAAATACTAATATGATGCTTTTTCAAGATTTTAGTCTTGGGCTAATAAGAGGTGAAAAGAAAGAACAGTGGGAAAAGAGTGAAATAATTCTGTGCCATTTCTGAAGACAACATTTTGGGTTAAGTTTCTCCACAAAGCGGTGATGTCTACTATTTGAAACTCTTATTTGATTTCATTTTTAACAATGGTTGAACTGAGATGACTGATATTTGCAGTTTTAGTGGACCTAATTATTGCACAAATGTAGAGCAAAACTATTTTAATTAAGTGCACCTCCATCATTGCTGTTAATTATTTTGACATGAAAATGTTGAGATAACATCATTCTTTTAAAAATACATTAAATTCGGAGAATAATATACTTTTTGATCTGCCTCTTCTCACCCCAGAACAAATATGTTTTCATATTTCATAATAAGGTGAGTGTAAAAGACAGGATTGGTGACTCGCTTGTGAAAGATACAAAATATTCCCCAATTATCCTATTGCTGATATTGCTTCCATGCACAAAATGATCACTAGTTATATTTCTTTCAGATCCTTTTTGCATACAAACAAGAACAATTAGAAGGTGAATTTCAAGGAACTTACAAAAAAAATGTGGTGGCGCTATGAATAACACTCATATTCATTTGTGAAAACTTCATGCACAAGTTCTTGTTTTGGCCCACTGCTGCCAGACAAAGGATTTCCTATACCCCCATAATGGTCCCACACTTAGGGTATTCCCCCCCCCCGAGAACTCCATTTTATCTATCATCCCCATGATCATAAAGACAATATTTTATTAAGCTATATTGTTTTATTCATTATCTTTTTAAAATTGAATTTAATGATTCAACCTTTTGCTTCTTTTAATTATATTTATATTATTATTTTTAACATTTGTATTGGAAACTACCTTATTAGGATTAATGGAAGAAATAATATCAAATATATAAATAAGGAACAGTGCTTTTTAATCATTTTTAATATTATGCCAAAGAAAATTATTATATTTTAGCATCTTTCCACTTTCATTTTATTATTTTGCAAATGTATTAACATGGCATTTTAATTGGACACTATATTGTACCATTAATGTCTGTTTATAAAAGATAGTCCAAATTTCTATTATTACACAATTGCAGCTCTGCATTTATATAATGCTTTTAAACCACAATGGTTTCTTTGTTCTTTATCTTAATAGTATTCCATTAATAATATTGTGGTTTTTTTTTGATTACCATTTCTATGAAGGCTGGAACATGAACTCTGAACCTGCAGTTCTTGGTGCTTTATTGGCAGTGGGTCTTACTGTTTTATTGAATCCCAGAATCTCAAGTCTTCTATTTTTATCACGTCATGAATCTGCAGCTAAACAGTACAACCTTGCTCTTAGTTATATGCATACATGACCTTACTTGAGTCAATGAGATTTATACGGCCATTAAGTATGGCTACAGAAAAAGCCTTGAATATGAATATGCTCTGCAAATTGTAACTACAACTCAGCAGGGCTAAGGCCAGATCTTAAAGAAACAATTTTTTTAAAAAAAATTGGATTGTTTCAGTACAAAATAAACATTATTTGTCCATATAACAACAATCATATACAGAATGTACTGTATATGTTGAAGGGCAATCAACCTGATTCCACATACAGAGAAATTTTATAGTTTTAACAAAATGTAAAAAATGAAGAATATTTTTATATATTTATTTCCTTTATAACATAAATTATTGTTAAAATGCATGCATTATCCTCTATTTATCCATTAAATTTTGATATATTGCAGAAGTTTGAAAGAAAATGTTATCCAGCTATAATAAACAAGGCATAGCAAGGTTTCAATATTGCATGACATAATATAGAAGCAACAGTTCAAGTTGAAGTTTGCTCTTTATCAAGATTGGACTACAGAAAATGGTTCTAATTTCTTTTATAATAAAGATCTGAATTCAAAAAACCTTTTTTTTTAAATCAAGATAGCTGTTCCCCCCCCCTTCCAATTTGTGCTTCTGTGAGTACAAATCTTTCTGTGATATGAAGCTACAGTATTAACTGTTACTGTTAATACTGGTAGTAAATAGTTAATACTGGTAGTAAATTATATACTTATGGTTAGATTCAGGTTTGTCATTAAAAATTGTGCCTCTTATCAAGAGCATAGAAAAGCTCATGGTTAAAATAAAATAAAAATAATAAAGTGTAATAATAAAATAAAATAATGGCAACAGAATTAGGTATGTATATCAGTCTTCTATGAAGTTCAGGATTTGTACTCAGTATTTAAGTATGAAGCTGCTGTACAACTGGTCCTTTTGCAGACAATCCTTTACTTCTTCAGGCTTTTGTTGCTTTGCAGTTCCCTTTTTCCTCCTGTCATTTTCCAAGTCAAAACACTCTAAAATCTTCTGAATAGGATGTTTAGGAGATTATGAAAGAAACATAAATAAAAAGAGTGATTTCCCATATAAGACTGAATTCACCATGAAAGCACATTTCCAAGTGAGGGTATTTTTTGTGATATCTCGGTTTACAAAATTCACTCCATTTCCTCAAAACAAATCCTTTTCTATCTCTGGATTACTTTGCATTCGGTCAATAATGAGAAAATCCCAATATGTGAAATATTTAAAATCTGAGTGTTCAAAATACTAAGTCCATATCCCTTTTTATTATTTGCCAGTGTTTTATGACTAATAAATATAGGAGTCTAGTTTGCAATAACAAGTGTCAAGCTGTTTTATGCACCATGGAAAGAAAAAACAGATTCCTCATTATATGTAACTACGTTCTGTTCACTTCATTTTCTATAACATTACTATTAGTCAGGGGAGTATTTTCAAGGCATTTCTTGAAATACCTTGAAAAGGCATTTTATATATATATATATATATATATATATATATATATATATATATATATATATATATATATATATATATATATATATATATATATATATATATATATATATATATGAAAAATAATAAATTATTTTTCATTTATTTAGTCCCTCAGAAAAGAAATAAATTTCAAAATGTCAGATAAGAATTAAAGAGAAAAATAATGGAAATAATAGTTTACATCAAGTGCATTTTTACCACAAAAAACTCTTTTTTACTTGGCCCAATTTTACTGCTTTTTGGAAATGGGGAAAATATGACTGCAAAAACATTTTGACACAGCAGGAACTTTCTACCAACATTCGTATTAATGCTATGCCTCAGTGGAACAAGAGAAAAATAAAAATTTAATGGAGGGGTGAAGGAAATAACTACAACTAATAAACTAATATGGGAATGAGGAAAAAAAATACTTATACTGAATATTGCTACATGAACCAGAGTTTTCTTGGACATTTCACTGATTTTCTCCTCGTGTTGAATATGGCAAATATTTGGAACAATGTCTATGGAGATTCTCAATCATCCAGGTTATGTCCAAAGTTGCTTTTCTTTTCCCAAAAGGCAACTGAACTTTCTTTTCTTTTTCTTTGAAGATGTTTCACTTCTCATCCAAGAAGCTTCTTCAGTTCCAACTAACTGGTGAGGAATGGAAGGATTTATATTATTTGCAGTCAACCCATTGTTAGCATTCTGAGAATTGGTCATTAGCACTCTGCGAAATGTTGAGGCGATGCAGAGATTTATTTGTATCCTCAGAGTTACTTGAATCAAAGTGTAAACAGGTATGGAATCTTTTTGGGATTGCTAAAAAGGACTGTGTTGTAAACAGAAAAATGATTGTGTTCCTCCCCCTCAGTTATAGCAATAGCAATAGCAGTTAGACTTATATACCGCTTCATAGGGCTTTCAGCCCTAAGCGGTTTATAGAGTCAGCATATGCCCCCAACAATCCGGGTACTCATTTTACCCACCTCGGAAGGATGGAAGGCTGAGTCAACCTTGAGCCAGTGAGATTTGAACAGCCGAACTGCAGAACTGCAGTCAGCTGAAGTAGCCTGCAGTGCTGCATTTAACCACTGCGCCACCTTGGCTCCAAGTTGAGGGAGGACTGTTCAATTTTAATATAGTTAGATAAATAGATATTAAGAATCAAAACCTTCCTGTTTTCAGAGGAGTAACCCTTGTCTTTCATCTATAGATGGACTGCTAAATCCTGTCCTGATTGGTTTGTTCTACTGTGTTGTGCCATGTTTGTGAACTGATTGTTTTGTTTCCTCAGTGTTCAGATCTGCACTTGTCTTGCTGCATCACATTGCATATATAACATTGTTCTGTTTCCGTCTGGGTGTATTGTCCTTGTTGTGTTCAAGCTTCTGTCTTAATGTGTTCCTGGGTTTAAGAAATGTGGGTGTATGTCATGTTTCTTCCCCCCTCTATCTTTCAAATTTTTATTTTATTAAAAAAAGTTTAAAATACAGAACTTTGAAAGATGAAAAAAAAACACATAGCAAACAAGACATTTAAAAAGTGCATTGGGAAAAACATGTATGCACATATTATGCTCTCTAGTTGAATACTGATTGATTCTTTACTACAATATTAATTTCCCACTATTGCAAAACAGGCTCAAAAATTTTTTAAACTACTAAATCCATTTGCAAATTGATAATGTCATTTATATACTATATTGACAAAACAGTTAACAAGAAGAACAGTAATGATATAACAAAGACAAGGTTAAGGTTTTGAAACCCTTGTTAATAAACTGTTATTGTAATCAGCTCATGAAAATTTTCATAACATCTTATTATCCTAAATAATCTCCAAAATTGGTCTATCTTCCCAACAAGTCTAGATGAAATTGGTTCCCAATTAAGTGAGATAAATCCATTCCCACCATCTCTTTTGTTTCTGCTAGGGAAGGCCAGTTTGTCACTTCTCCAGTTCCTATAATTTCTGCTATCGTAAAAGACTTCTGGCTTGAACTTCAAAGAGGTATCAAGTTAGTTAATTATAAACCTATACAGTCCCAATTTCTTTTTGACAGACCAACTGGTTCCAAACCACATTCTTTTTGTGAATCTGAGTTATCCAAAGTTAGATGCATCTGAATATTTTCTACCGACATTTTCATTTCATCAAACTTTAAAAAAAAAAGATTGGTTGTTACCAAATCATCTTCAGGCAGCCCTGCTTCTCTGTAATCCAATATATTTTTGCTCTGTGTGAGAACCAGAGAAAAAAGAATGATGAATCAGAATAAAGAAATAGATTAAAGGGACTTAACTTGACTTAACTTGAATTAAGTCTAAGTGTTTTATATTTGCTTAATTCTCATAATTTCATCTAAGAATTATGGAGAATATGGTGGGAAAAAAAGCGGCCAGAAATTGTACAAGGCTCCTGAACAAAGTAAAAGATCTCTAAAACAAGGACAATTTATAGTGCAGACAATCTTCAAAGAAGCCCCTGATATTGGGAGAGACAAAACCAAGCTTGAAAAGGCAGATAATACTAGGCAATACAATCAGAGTCAGTAATTTAGAACTAAATGGTTGTCTAGAACCAGACAAGAGTTAATCCTCAATCACAGAAATTCCCTCGGTGACTTTGAGCCAATCACTCTTTTTAGCCTACTTCATAAACTGATGTTATGTTAGACAAAAATCAAACCGTGTGTGTGTGTGTGTGTGTGTGTGTGTGTGTGTGTGTGTATTTCTTACAACATAAATGTATGGTTTTTAAGTGTATATACCAGCCACAGTTGCTTTTTGAATGAAAGAGGTAGTCTCTATATTTTATTAATAAATAATAGAAATAAATGAAATGTTGAGTTTATTAAAAAAAACACAGAACATAAATCCAACAGGCACATACATAAGGTAAGTGTAAGGGTGGTGCTTAGAAGGTATTTGAATTCAGCAGCAGAAAGAACTGCTGAATGTGTGTTTTCTTTACTGTTAAATCTCTTATGAAATTGCATTTCATTAAAAATTAAATAGTAAAGCTGCATGTCCATAACTAGTTAGGAACTGGAAGACATAATTATGCTTTTCCACAAACTATTTTGGCATTGAATTTTGATCACATGTACCCTTTTTCCTACTGTCTGCTCTCTGGCTTCTGGGTACTAAATAAAGTGAGAGAGTGTGTGAAGAAAGGAGATAGAAAGAGAGGAAAAGTGAGACTAATAAGATAGTCACTTGATGTTACTTTAAATGAAACGACCACACTAGTGCTTATACCAATTTATATTAGAAGAAGAACATTTGGGTTCTTTCCTGTAAGGTTACCCTGAGAATAGAACATATAGATAAATGGTTTATTGGTTTAGATAAATATTTTATTTGGTTCTTTACAAAGGATTATTTCTTAAAAAGGTACATGTGCCAATTTTTTTTTTTACAAATATCATAATTACCTCAAAAAAACATCAAGCAGAATCTAAAGAAGTCTCTTTGGAATTGTATTTACTTTTTAAGTAGCATTTATTTTTTTTAAACAACCCACAGTAGAGTTTATGAGATTTACTCTGCACTACTTTTTAATTTTTTCTATCCACAGTAATAATTATGGTTACTTATATAATAGATTTTTGACTAACTGGCGGATGTATGGATGGATGTATGTATGGATGTATGGATGGATGGATTATGTACCATCAAGTTACTGTTGATTTTTTGTGATCATATGGATATTTTTTTCTTCAGGATGATTTATGTCAAACTTGGTTCTTCAGACTTTCTGATGCTACATCCATTGGCATTGTAACAGAGTTTGTCTTGCTGCTTGTCATCCTCTTCTCTTTATTTTCTCCTTTCCCAGAATTATAGCCTTCTCTAGAAAGCTAGGACTTTATATAATATATCCAGACTAGGATAATTTGAGCCTGGTCATTTGCACCTTGAATGGGTTGATTTATTTGATTGTCCATTTGCTTGTTTCCTTGGCTGTCCACAGGATTGTCAGAAGTCTTCTCTATGACTAAATATCAAGTCAATCAATACTTTTCCTATCCTGCTTCGTCAAAGCCCAAGTTTTATTTCCACAGAGTTTTACAGGGAATACCAGGGCTTGAAACAATAATTGAAACAATATTTAATTAAATATGTATGAAAAAATGAAATGAATAAAGTAGTATGATTATTTTTAACATTCATATTAGAATTATGCCAGGGAAAATGTCAGATTTCATCATGCAATTAAAAGATAATAAGCTATGTTACATTTCTCCCAAATTTCAGAGGACAGAATATTCCAGAATATAGATGCCACTATAAAGAAGGACCATCTGTAAACAGCCACCTAGACCAAGCCAAATGCAAAAACTAAGATTAACACTACACCAACAATAAGAAGCAAACAATACCCCAATCAAACAAGCCACAGTAAGCAACAGCCCAATCAAGGAAACACCATGCCCACTCCCTCCAACATTGATAGGGCAAGCCACTAGTATATAAATGGAAGGCAAGCCCTACTCCCTTAATAGCACTGATGATCTTATCTAGTTTAGAATAGAATAGAATAGAATAAGTTTATTTATAGGCCGCCCTTTTCCCTGAGGGGACTCAGGGCGGCTAACAACTTATATGGGAGGAGGTACATACAATAACATATAGCACAATATATAATTAAAAGTAGAACAACATTCATTCAACATTCGGGTGGGGGCGGATTATACTCGTTTGGTTATGAAATGTCTGCAAAAACAGCTAAGATCAGAGAACACCTCACAATTTTGAAAATCCATTCCATCTAAATTTCAGTGTTTAAAAAATTTCCTTTTACTTTGGTGAATAAAGTTCTATTAATTTTGAATAGGACAATTCAATTTTGTTGTTACTATATATAAAAAAATTGTATATGCTTGTCCTTGATTCAAAAAATATAACACAGACAAGTCTTGTGATTCATAAATTGCTGCATTGTTTTCCAGGTTTACATGGGGAAGATTTCCACTATAGTTGCACAGTCTTTTGTGTCAAAATTTAAAACATAGAATTTGTTTCCTTAAGATGCCTTTTTTCACCCAACTTTATATGTTACTATACAGGGGATGCTTATTTGCAGCACCAAAAGCCATCATTCTTACCCTCTGAAGTTTTATAACCATAGTAGCACTGCCCTCTGGGTATCTTCAACCTTTTGTTGCTGAAGGTGCTTTTACATTGGCAAGGAATCCATCTCTACAGATCACATAGTTCCCTAGAAAAATATTGTAAAAATATCCCCAAAGGTATTTACTCTGTAGCAATTGGAAAGTAATTTACTTGCTAAGTTAATTTGCTCAGCTAACAAAGATGAATGAAAACTCCATGAATTTGTAGGGTTAAGTTTTGGATCTGCAAGGTTCTGTAATATGGAAGAGGTTATTTTTAGGATATATTCCATGCCAATGTAAGAAAAAAGAAACATTGTGAAAGTGATGTAGAGCATATATTGATGAAGGATTTTACAATTGATACTCTTGGGCAGTGGTCTAGAGAACAGATTTCTTGACATTTTGTGATCAACCACAATTGGCATCTTCAGAGGCCAGTGGTTGGTGGTCCGCGATGCAACTGAGTTAAGCACTATTTGGGCTCCCATCTTATAGCCAGGTGTCATAATCTTTCTTGATTGGCATTTACCTGAGCTGATTTCTGATTCAGGCAGATTGGTGGGCACTGTCTCTGATTGGTTTGCTGTCAATCCTGATAGGTTGTTTGGGAGGTATTGGTTTGTGATTGGTCTTTTGTTACACTTGGACATTTTTGGAGCACTGATTTTTAATTGGTTCTGGGTGAGTACTGAGTTTTGGTTTGTTATACTGAGCTGTTGAGTCCAATTATGCAACTTTGTCCAAATGTATGATTTGCTCATTTGGGGAGCTGATTCCTGGTTGGTCCTGCTTTTGGAGATCTTGGTGTGGTTCAGGGCACATAATCACTTAACCTTTAGACTTTCTTCTTTTCTTATTGAAGCTGTTGAAATGTTTCTGGATTTTGATAGGCTTTCTGTCCTCTACTATGCACATGTTCCTCTACTGATGATTTTTTTGGGGACCGTCTTAGTTTGAAGTGCCTCTCATAATAATTCTTTTTCTAATAATTTCTGTTGTGGCCTGTCAGTGCTGGTCCTCCAGCAGCCAAATCAAAGGAGAAGAAAGTGTGGGAGTCATGTTGCCATTAAGACAACTTGAGAGCTCTGAGGGGAGGAGGGAATGGAGCTGTCAGAGATAGAGGCAGAGCCTGGGGGAGCCCTCAGATGGAGAGTCAACAGCCATCAGGTCTGGAGGTGACTATTGAAGAAGATGAGGAACAGCTGGGTCCAGTGCCTGATGTGTGGATGTGCAAAAAGCATAGGAGAGGAAATCAGTGGAAATCTATGGGCCAATCCTTGGGAAGAAAGAGCCACTGCTGCTAGTGAAACCCCACCCTAGCTCTGGGGATAAAAGGCAGGGGGCGGAGATAAATAGATCTGACAGACAATTCATCTCCAGGGTGGCTGGACTTGTTCGCCTGCATTGAGGAAGAAACGTTTTGCTGTGACTTCTGGGGCTCATATAAAGGAACATTGGCATTAACTTCAGAGGGTTTGTCGTGTTTGGGGAGGTGGGTCACAACAATGACATTTGGTTAGTGGCTTCCTGTATGTAGGAGAAAAATATTTCTGTATTGACGATGGTTTGTCCATTGACATATTTATCTATTACTATTCTCCTGCTTTGGTTGTAATGCTCACCTGATTTCTCTTATAGAGTATGCATTGATTTGCAGAGCCTCATTAATATGCCTTAATTCTCAGACCATTTCTCACAGGCTTGCAGATGCATCCGGTATAGCTATTTGGTATTTTGATCATGCTCTTCTTCTGGCCAGGATGATGATTGGAATCTTTGTGTAGATAATGATCTTCAGAGATGGATTTCTAGAATTTTGTACTACTTAGCTTTAAATTCTTATTTTTGATGAAATTAGGATATTCAAAAAGGAAATTTCTAATCCTTGTCCTCTTCTGAATTTTAGGTGGACATCATTCAGATGTTCTGGGAACTTTAGAAGTTGTAGGAATAGTAAAGACAAACTGGGGGGATTTCTAGAATGCCTGATTCAGTTGGATTTATTGGAATGTGATCCATAGGCTTAGTATGTGCATGTTTGCAAATTTATAAGATTGGTCTGGCTTTCTAGTTTCCAAATTTCTCAGAGAAACCATTTCACTAATGGACTAGCAAGTGTACATATAACATAATCAGTGATGCAACATACCTACAGCTATTGCATTTGTCTCATATGAATTCAGAACAATCTGATAAATTACTTACATTATTATTGTATTTAGATTATATCCCATTTAACATCAAATGCTCAGTAAAGAAGTTGCTGTGTAATCTTATCTATTATTCTGTCTATGTTTGTGCTTACTGTAGGAAGAGTGGAAACAGAAATCTGCTGCATTGGAAACAAATAACTTTTTCCATTAATAATAAAATCATGTTTGGTTATGTTTTCCATCATGCCCTTCAGATTGTGAATGCGTTTTATCCCCTTAGTTTGAATAATTATTTGGGAAGCAATATTTGGATATTAGACAAAGAGGAGTAACTCTTATTTAATACCCAAGAAACAACATTGATACTTTAGAACTGAAATCTACTGATATAATGTCTGGAAAAAGACTTTATTGCAGAAACAACATTTTTAAAATTGATCATTACTTGACTTCTTGCCCCCTTAAAAAGAAGTATAATACTAATGTTCGCAAGCAATATTCCAGACATGAATGGTATGGAGAACAAGAATGATCACAAAGGTAGCAGAAGTGAGGAAACAGGGACAAAAAAATAAATCAAAAATCAAGATTGAGGCTGCAATCATGTGATACGTGGATCCCTGTGGCCAAAGCATAGAACACATTCTAATTTTTAATTAAACAGAAAACATACAAATTAAATATAATTACCATTGTCCCTGTGCTTGATTTTCTTTTTTATTCACCTTAAAAGTTGAAATCAGTAAAGAATGTCTGAAGTTAGCTTTGGACTTTGGCTTCAAAATAATAAAATCAGAACAGCCATTTTAGATTTGTAGCTTCTGAAAGTTATTGCTTTTTATTGCAAAGATTTGACAAGGTTGAAAAGAGGCAAAGTCTATCTCTAAAAAGCTATCTCTTTTTATATTGATTGAATTACCTCATATATAATCAACATAAAGTATACAGTAGCAAGAGCACAATATTCACTAACTTTTGGATAATTTCCCTTCAAAGAAAATGTATCAACCTTAACAGAACATTTTCTATTGCACTACAGATTTGCCTTAATATTCCAAGTAATTAAACCTTGAGTTATTTATTAATATTTGCATATCTAACATCTCTGATGGCTTTAGGATACAAAGTTAGGTGACCTGGATAGTGCAGCAGTCTGAAGTTTTAAATAAAGTTGCTGAGCTGTGGAAATGTTAGCATGTGTTCGTTTCCTTTGAGAATCTGTGTTGGCATAGTTTAAAATCTCCTTGCCAGAAAAAAATCCTGGAAAGTATATAACTATTCACATTATAAAAAAATATTTCCTACTTTATGCATTTTAATGTATTAATAGATTAGGTCAACTACTAAAATCTGGATCTTCTTTAATACTTATTGAAAAAAATCCATACAGGATGTTTCCTAATCAAGTTATAGATCTGATTTAAATTCAGGAAAGAAAAACTAATCAAAGAATTAGTCATGCATCTCTTCTGCCATGTCTCTGTATTAATCTTTTTAAAAAGTCTTCATAAAATTCTGCCATTAATAGGTGTGGGTTAAATTAAATCAAAGTTTAAATTAAATAAAATATGTGTATAAGTAGTATCTGCAATTGAGATAGATCAGTTCTGTGCAGAAAAAAAAGCACTCTTCAAAGATTGAATTGACTTTTGGAAGGCTAGAAAATCCTTAAAAATAGAAAATAGTCTCCTTTTCTTCCTCCCTCCCGCTTCGCCCCATCCTCTGCTGTTACTTTGCTTCTGGAATGCAGACCCTTCCTCCTGTGAATCCAGATTACATTCAACCATAAAGGCTAATGAACAGAGGTGGGTTGCTTCTGGTTCAACCTGGTTCGAATGAACTGGTAGTGGAGGTGGCAGGAGGCTCTGCCCACCTTCCCAGGTACTTCAGCACATGTGCAGAAGTATTGTGTGCAAGCATGAGAATGAGCAAACTAGTGGTAGTAACTGTCGTTTCTTTTAAAGCCCTACATGGTATCGGACCTGGCTACCTGAGAGACCGCCTCCTGCCAATTACCTCGCAAAGACTGATTAGATCGCACAGACTAGGCCTTCTCCAGATTCCATCTGCCAGCCAATGTCGGCTGGCGACTCCCCGGGGGAGGGCCTTCTCTGTTGCAGCTCTGGCCCTCTGGAACGATCTCCCCATTGAGATTCGGACCCTTACTACCCTTCCGGCCTTCCGTAAAGCTATTAAGACCTGGCTGTTCCGGCAGGCCTGGGGCTGTTGAAGTTTCCAGCTCCACTTTAAGTTATGAATGTTGCTATAATTTTAAATTGTTGTATTGTCTTATATATTCCTCCTCCCTTTTTTATTGTAAGCTGCTCGGAGTCTTCCGAGAGTGGGCGGCATACAAAACTAATAAATACAAATACAAATAGTAGGCTGGTTAGCAACCCACCACTATTAGTGAAGGTGGAGAAAGGGAGAGAGGAAGAGAAAATAATTTTATTTACGAAATGTTACTGCTTCTGAGTATTTTGTAATCAAGGAAAAGCCTATATTTGCACTTTAAATCCTCAAATACTTCTTTCATATTATTATTGTTTTATCTTAAAAGTTATCACAACTGTTCCAGTTAAACAATATTCCCAATAACTTCTAAATATAATTTTTGAAAATGTTCATTTGGTTGTGGCTGATCAGTTTTTCTTACTTCTTATTAGGGAAAGTGGAAACCAAAAAAAATGAACATGTTATATTGAATGTTTCTGGCTTCCAGAGTTGTAAGATTAAAACAAAGCTCTGTGCAATAGTAACATACATGACAATTTTTATTTTCTCACTTTCAAAATAATAATAGTATTCTGAGTACTTGCTTCAAAAGTAACTTGCCTGAAATTCTGATTAGCTACATATATAATATATTTCCATATAAACAATAAGAATTTCAGGCAGGTTACTTTGATCTTATATCCAAGATGTTCTGTTTTCAGATTTCTGGAAGCCTATAATTTGCTGCTTGGCTCAATGACTTACGTTTCTTTCACAGAACTTACAAAGAACAAAGTTCTTTTCCTTTGGGATTCCATGTCTCTTGCTTTTTCAGAGGCTTTGTGTAGCCTGAACCTTAATGATTGTTGACTGCAACTATCTTCAAACTGGAATTTGTGTCACATACTATGCTTGGGTAGAAATTCAGTAGTATTTAATCAGGTCAAGACTGTCAGGTACAAATTATACTAAACTGAAAATTCCTGGAGAAAGTTGTATCTTTTTTCAGAAGCCACTGAAACTGACTGTGCTGTGGCCCTGTTTCTTAAGATATAATGGCTGAGGGAAGCTTTTAACCAAGTACAACAATAGCAGCTACAATATTCTTTCAGGATAACCTGGAGTTGATACAGCAGAACTGAAAAAGAAGTTTGCAGCACTAGATGAGAAAGTGGATAATGCATAATGTTTGTTTATCAATCACATTTATGTACCACCCATCTCCCTGAAAGAAGAACTCTGAGTGGTGTACAATAAAATGTTAAAATATAAAACAGTATATATAAAAGTTAAAAATATAAGACAAGGAAAGAAATTAAAATTAGTTGAAAGGCAAAGCGAGGGCTTTCTCTATGGCTGTGTGCTACACTGAGCTCCCTAGGCAGAGGAGTGTCTGAGTTCCTTTTCAGAAAGCCATAATGTTGGAGTGCTAAAGTAATATAATGCATTAGGAATATCACTAGTTGGGACCAATATTCAGAATGATAGTGAACAGGTATGAAGGGAAAGTGGAGATGGTTATTGAATTCCCGGAGTTTGAATCATACTGAACTGGGAATAGTATTAATATGTCTGTGTTTCTTGTTGAAATGTATCTTGATTGTCCGGACACATGAGAGCATGATCCATGGACATATCTACTAGATATCTTCATATGACTGGCTATAATGCTTAAATGGCACAAGCTGAAATTGCATAGATGGCATAATGATGAGTTACTTTGGTGGAATGTGACTAAGCTGATGCTTATAAAGCAATATCTTGAAATGCTTTAGGATTTCAGCAGGAGAAGCAATTTGAAGATGAACAGGTTCTAGCAAAGGTGTGTATTACATTCACATGTAATAGTTTATGTGAACCTGTACATTTCCCTGGCTTAATATTACTGCTTTTCATCCTTGTACAACATTACAAATTAAAAGAGACCCACAAAAAGAATGCTCAATTCACCACACTGGTTTGTGTTAGCCTGACACGTTTATCACCTTTATCCTAATGTAAGATGTAATATAGTTCTTAGCAGAAAACATATTTGAAGAATATTATGCATCCATATTGCATATGCTAATTTGCCTTAAACCTGGACTAAGGGTAACAACCTTTTTCCAAGTAAATTTATCTTGAACTCCCAGAAGAGTTGTCTTGGGAACTTTCTCTGACTACTAAACACGTTAGCACTTTTGCATTCATACTGTTCTTCTTGATAGGCATACTCTTCCTTCCCAGCCTAAAAGTTTCTGTTCTAAAACTTCTGATGTGATGGCAAACACATATGATTGATGAGTTAAATATATTATTTTCTTGATTTTTTTAGAGGACTCACTGTATTTCCCAGTATTTTCATGGTATATTTATTAAACATAGTTACTACTGAAGATGACTTAATGGCAGTGTTTTTCCCCCCATAGCTACCAAGGGAAGACTAAAATCAGAAGCATTGCGATTTACAATTCTATTTACTATTCATGTGTGATATAAATGATTCTATTTACTATTCATGTGTGATATAAATGAAAATTCTTAGCTTTCATTAGCCCATAATAAAATAAATGCATCAAAATATTAGAACACACAGATATCAGCACTCATCTATGATATTTCACTCAAGAATAATCAACAAGATTTCACATATTCAGATTATTTATTTATTTTTATTTAGCACATGAAAAGATTTTTGCTGAACCTATACTTCTATGTAGTGTTGTAGTACAATTCTATTTAAGATTTTGGAATGCTGTGTGTGTCAAGGCACCTCACCCTGTTCATTGGCATAATAACTTGCGAATGATTGTTACTTTGACAAAGTGTGTGTGTAATTCTTTCACCAGAAAGACATCCTGAAATAAATTTCCATTGCTTGGTTGAGTTAACATTTCAGAATTTTGAAATAAGATAGAAGAAATCGCAGTCCATATAAACGTTGTTTTATGCTAGCACTGGTATGGACATGATTTAATGGCCAATAAGAACAGAAGGGAGAACGAAAAATTATTGGACCATGGAAGCCACATAAAAGAGAAAGACTGATGCAGAACATATTTGCTTCTTAAATGTCACAACATTTTGAAGTCCAGTTTAGCAATTTAGCTATATGATTCTAAGCATGACAGAGATTATTTTTCTGATGTATTTATGCCTTCCTCACACATATTGTGACTTCTGATTAGAGATAGAAAAAGAAGAAGCTGCAAACAAAAGTGTATTTCATATCAAGAATCATTAGGAAAAGAACTAAAACTAACACTATAAAAGTGCTTTATACAAATCTATGTCGCAAGTAGACCTCAAATATATATTGCAGAAGAGCAACAACAAATTTATTATATACCTAAGACCAGATATATTGTAGAACTTGAAATGATGACAAATATGACAATCGATGTAATAATTAATACAACTCCACTATGAGGATAAGTTACAATAGTTAGCATTCTAAATGCTAAATAGGAATCCTTCTGAAAAAGTAATTAAAGGAAAACAAGAAGTATAAAATAATTTTTACATAGGCATTTTTACATCTTCAGGGAACGGGTGCAACACAGTATCACAAAAGAAATTCTGCCCCTTTTCTATTTGCTTCATAATGTCACATACAAGTATAAGAGGGCAGAGATCATGTTTTGATATCATGATGTGAATTTCATCATTTTGATGAAAAGTGAAATTGCTGCAGTTACAACTATATTCAGTATGCTGAAAATGAGGGTTTTCTCTCTCTTGTTTTTTAAGGTATTAAAATTTATCATGAAACAGGATTGTGGAAGACTCAGGACAGATAAAAATAATTGGATATTTTACAATGTATAGTTAAGCTAAGGAATTTATAGCCACAACATATTGATAATTACCAACTAGTACAATTTAAAAGGGAATTGGACATATGTATGCACCATGAAACTCAATAGCTATTAATGATTATGTATCTTCATTACTCCAGTAACACAGGCAGTAAGTTTCTTGATACCAATTGCTAAGGAAAATAAATTTAATGACACTGTCATTTATTCTGCTTGTGGACTTCCCCAAGGTATTCAATTAATCACTGTAGAAACCAAATGTTGGACAAAATGTTCACCTGATTCAACACAGATCTTATATGGTTTTTCTATGTCTTTGTTCTTATACATTCCGGAATATATCCAAAATTGTAGAAATGTGCAAGAAGACACATAGAAAAAGCAATAGTTCCAAAGACATATGACTTTGGTTGAACTAAAAACTAAGCAAATTTGGGCCTAATTAATGCTTATTCTTTGAGAAATCCAGACTGGATTAAATTGGAAAGTAAAAATGAAGTTAAAAAATACAAGTATACAGTGATGTATTGAACTAACATTTCAAAGAATGCTAGAAGGATTCCTGCTTGGTTTGAGGACTTTACTTTTTATTGACTGAAGATGCATTGTTGATTCAAGGCTATATATTTTATAAAGAATGATCCTACTTGTCACACCTCATTTCTTTGTGTATTTAATCAGGACGACTGAAAAGGAGGGACAGCCAGCTCACATTGGCTCAAATGTGAGATCATCTGTCTCTCTACGACATACTGTGAAGTCAGTAATTCATCTCCTGATCACGACACAGTTGAACTACTGCAACCTGCTTCTTGTAGGAGAATGCAATCTGGAGATAACTCAGAAGCTTCATTGTCATTGTCAGCCATTCCGTCATGTCCTTGGCTACTCTATGGATCAGCAGTCTCCTTCAGATCTGCCTTAGTCATCCCAGTGTCATCCTTTATAGTGCCCAGCAAATGGTTACTAGTTATCCCCTTCCCTTTTTTCTGCTGATCACTTCCAACATGATGACCTTTCAAGTAAGTCCGCTCACATGACATGGCCAAAGTACAAAAGCTTTTGTTTGGTGAACTTGGCTGCAAGTGATATTTTTGGTGAGATTTGGTTGCATATTTTTTCTTGCTGTCCATGGGTTGCATAGTAGCCATCATCAGCATCATAATTAAAATGCGTCAACTCTTCTGTCTTTTTCACAATCCAAGTTTTGCAACCATAATTAACAATTGGAAGGATTATTTTGTTAATTCATCTGTATTTGGTTGATAGACTGATCTTTACTCTTCCAGATGTAGTTTATGCTGGACACTGTCAGTCATCTAAGTGATCTCAGGGCTGAGGTCACTACAATTTGATCAATTTTAGAGCTCAGGAAGATGAATGCCTTTATTGTTTCAATTGTCTCATTGTCAATCTACACTCTCACCTGTGTGTTCTCTGTAGTTATTGTTATCTTTATTTTCTTGTCAGAAGCTTCATTTAGAAGCTTATAGAAAAAGTGGTGTCTAGACTGTTGATTGAACTACACTATTGAAATATAATATTAATGTTAAGGTCACTACATTTGCTGACAGCAGGCTTTAGGGCCAATTAAAAGTGCTGATCTGTGACAGGACAGCACTTACACCAGGAAGATTGCTAGATTTGAATATGTCCATCTGGTCTGTGATATAGTGAGATCTTGAGATCTTTTCTTTCAGAACCATAGACTAGATGAAAGTAGCTCCCATCCTATGGAACATCCTTTCATCAAATGTACACTTACCCTAACCTGTTAATTCCCTTTAAACAGTTAAACTTGCTATTACTGTAACAAGCCTTTGTTGTAAGCAGACTGCACTGTGAGCTTCTATCCTTATTGGTTAAGCTACTTTTGTTATTTAAATCATTTAACTATCTTTATTTAAATATTTATTTAGACACTTCCATTATTTTTGCATACCTGGTTTTCTATGCTTCTGTTTATCAGTGAGGTCTTTTGCATTGGCATAGTATATAAATGCTGTAAAATAAAAATTAGGAATAAATACATCTGGGATATTAATAATGCAAGAAACTAGATCATGTAGAATAATGAGTTCCCATGTTAGCAAACACTGTAATATTTCTTTTGCAGGCTCCTTAGTTCAATATGTGAAACCAAGAAGAGAAAGAAAGAAGAAAGAAACAAAGTATATACCCCATTTTCTGCTCAGTTTCAAACCCTCAACACTTTCAAACAATGTCTGAAGAGAGCTAGATTTAATTAACAAAACTACCCCCCCCTCAAATCTTTAGAAAATGGACTTGATCCTGTATGATAGGAACTCTTTGTTCTTGGTCCAATCTGCCTGAGCTCAACTAGAAAAACTTTTGTGACTTAACCAATGATGAAAACAAAATTAGTAAGAATGAGAGGGAAAGATCTTGGTTTCAATTAGCCGTGTTCCTTTTTTTTCTTCCAAAAACAGGTGAACACTTCCTAGTTTTGGCAAGCTGGACAGACAATTCTTTACCTTTTGAGATGAAGTTACAAATAGTTACTGGCTGAATGGAGAAGGGCTACTTATCAAGCAATTAACTAACAACAGACTTTTGAAAGGAAGTATTTTATTTCAAAATACTGTATTTGTTATTTATTAAACTCTGTAGGCATTCTTGCATACAATTAGATGCTACCAGGGGTAGGTTTCAACCGGTTTGCGGCGGTCCCTGCGAAGCGGTTGGTCGGCGAACCTGGAAATAAGTAACTTCTGGGAACAGCGAAGGGCCCAACCGCCCGCCTGTGCTCCTTACCTGGTTTTGATGAGTTCTGCACTTCCACGCATGCGCAGGATGCAAACAGCGCCTGCGCGATCCTCCAGGAGCAGCTGGAGCATCGCACAGATGCTAGTACGCATGCGTGCACCATGCGCGTGCACGAGGACGCCGCCGGCCCCGTTCCAACCAAACCGGTTGGTTCCAACCGAACCGGTTGGAACGGGGCAAGAAACCCACCCCTGGATGCTACCATTAGAAACTCTTGACATTTATGATTCTTTTTGTCCTTGCAGACAAGTCAATCTCTGATTGGGTAACTTTAATAAACATAAATAATAGTCTTTGTTAAAGAAAACTCTGTTCCATTTGAAAAGACAGAGTTTATTCCTTAAGACCAATAGCGTATCTCTAACACTTGTAAAGCAGATTGATCATATGACTTACCCTATAAAGTTAATTTATCTCCAAGAAATTGTGGAATTGATTTTTGGATATTAATTTCATCTTAATTATTTTTCAGACTCACATAAGATTATATTATTAGTTCTGAGTATATCAGTCAATGAAAACAAACAAATACACACACACACAGACACACACACAGAAACATATATGTATATATGTATATACGTATATATGTATATATGTTGTATTTGTGCCTTAAATCAATCAATAAATCAATCTATCTATCTGTCTGTCTGTCTATCTATCTATCTATCTCTATCTCTATATCTATCTTTATCTCTCTCTCTCTCTCTCTCTCTCTATATATATATATATATATATATATATATATATGTGTGTGTGTGTGTGTGTGTGTATGTGTGTATGTGTATGTGTATGTGTATGTGTATGTGTATGTGTATGTGTATGTGTATGTGTATGTGTGTATGTGTATGTGTATATGTGTATATGTGTATATATATATATGTGTGTGTATGTACACACACACACACACACACATATATATATACATATACATATACATATACATATACATATACATATACATATACATATACATATACATATACATATACATATACATATACATATACATATACATATACATATACATATACATATACATATACATATACATATACATATACATATACATATACATATACATATACATATACATATACATATACATATACATATACATATACATATACATATACATATACATATACATATACATATACATATACATATACATATACATATACATATACATATACATATACATATACATATACATATATATATATATATATATATATATATATATATATATATATATATATAGGCATACAGCAGGGATGTATAAGCCATGGTTATCCAGCTTTGGAAAATAACCTCATCTTCTCTGAAAGTTGTATATGTTGCTATTGGGTGTCCTCAATGTGCATTATGATCAGCAATATGTCTTTGGTATAAGAAATTTATGTTTCTCCATATTGGATACCAAGGAGAGACCAAATATGGAAAGACTTAGATTTTAAATTTTCCATAGCCACAAATGTGGAGTAGTTAGGGCACTTTCTCACAGCCTTCATTAGAGAGAGTTATTGTTAAAGAAATAAATAGAATGGAGCTACTTAGAGCTCTGTGGAGAATGGGAAACATAAACACATTTTGTAAAATAATTCAATAAGCAGCTCAAATGCATTTGTGCAAAAAGAGACAGATGGAGAGGAAAAGCATAGAGAGCTTAGAAAGATGGAGAGGAAGAACATAATTAGACAAAGGGATGTAAGTAATATCTATCAAACAAACATTAAGTTTCTCTATGAAAGTACCTCTTTGGAGCTCATCTCAGTAAACTTGCTTCTTTGTTTATAGAAAGGAAATGATGATGAGGCCAGACTGGTGGACTTATGCTCAAATAATACTTTTTAACTACTCTTAAATCTAAGGAAGAGTTGGAGTCAGAAGTATATATCTGTCATTGCTTTACATACTATTGAAAGAAAGGTTTAAACTAGATAAAAAAAATGAGTTTGAGTCTGTAAAAAATGTTTCTGTCCTGAGGATAGGACAAGAAATAATGGACAGAAGCTTATCAAAGAGACACCCAAGCTAGAATTAAGGAGAAATTTCCTCTCAGTGAGAACAATTAATCTGTGGAATGGGTTGCCTCCAGAAGTTGTGGAAGTTTTTAGGAAGAGATTGAACATCTCTTCTTAAGATTTAAAATTTACATTGAACTATAACTTAAAGGATTTTTTTCAAAATAAAATGATCTACCAATGGTAGCTTTAACACCTGACAAATTTCCAAAAATGTTTGTGTTTCAAATGTATGTTGGAAATGTAAATATAAAGAAGGAACTTTTTATCAGTTTTGTTGGACTTGTGGTAGAGGAAAGAAATACTGAAACAAATTTTATATTTTAACACAGGAAATTCTCAAAATGAATATAACAACCAAACCAGAAAAAATTATTTTAGGTTTAATGAACAAGAAAAAGGGGGGGTATGGTATAATTTCTTCCAATCAATCATTGTCAGGTGGTGATCAAAATGGAATATTTCAAATTTTCAAGTGTTGCCACAGTGATTGAAAAGATGTCATAGTGAAATAATTATTTATTTAGTTTTATTTACTGGAGTTTATATGCCATGCTACTTCATGCTAACAGAACTGTACTCTTCTGGATATGCAAAAATATTATTTTTTATTTATTGAATTTATATTACCACCTATTCACCTATGGTGACTCAAGGTGGCTTACAGAATAAAAGTTCATCTCTGGAAACGGCTGATTGGGGGTATTCCAGGAGGCCGATCCACTGGCTAATCAGCTGCTCATGCTGAATCAGGCTAATGTGCTGAAGCTGACCAGGCTGTTTGCTAAGGACGCTAGCCAGATGAATACCAATGGATGCTGGTAGGCAGAGGCAGAATTTTTTTTTTATTTTCCTCCCAAAAAACTAAGGTGTGTCTTATACTCCAGAGTGACTTATATTCCAAAAAATATGGTAACAACCTATTGCACAGGAACAAAAGAGCTGCTCAGCACATGAAAATAAACTGTCACTAAGTAAATACTTTAAAAAAAATGTTCCATGCATATTGGAAACATTGCAATTCATATTAATTTTGCCAAGTTTTAAGAAAAGGGTATTTTTATTATAATTGTGATGCTACCAATTGAAGGATGTACTGTAGTTGTGAAGGAGCCTGAGAAATAAGGCACTTTAGTCTTTTTCTTAAAGAATATTCCTAAGTGTTAAAACATTTGGGAAATAGAATGAAAGAACAGCTAAATGCAGATCCCAGCAAAAAAGGCCTGTTTCCAAAAAAGCAGACAAATGCAATTTAAAGCAGTGTAAAATAAAAGAACCTCTTAGAAAAAAATAAGATTAGTTTGAGAAGTGCTCACATCCTGCAAAAAGCAGAACCTGAAGGCATGACCCAGAAACAGGAAAAGCACAAAGAAAGGAGAGAAGGACAGCATAAGCAGTTAAGTATGAACATTACCATAGGCATCACTGGTAGAGTCTTCTCTAGCCTGGATTTTGAAGGGAAATATCACCACAACATGTATAAGAATTTAATATAGACAAAGCATATTAATAAATTCTTAAAACCAGGCAAAGCAACATTTTCATAGTGTAGTGCAAAGGTGAAGTTAATCATGGCTATGGTGTAAAATGTTCTGCAAAAACAATATTCTGAACTAGATGACACACATTTTACTAGCCAAGCGTATTATCCTGAACCGCATGTTGTTAGATCTTATTCTGAGTGCACCCCCTTATGAAAACAGATTAACTGATGCATACCCGGGGGCATACATGTTGCAATTACTAAGGCCAATGCTAGCGTTTTGTTAACATTTTTATTGTTTGTGGCCCTGAAAAGGACCGTTTAGGTAACCAAACATGGTTACTAACATGAAATTGGCCAGCCCTTATTGCTTATCACCCGTTGGCATCACTTCGGCATAGATGGTATAAGCCTTTGCATTTGATCTTTGGTGACAATGTGGTGCCATGCTGCAATAATGGATTCAATCACCTCCTGCTTGGTCTTCAGATGCTTCTTGTTTATTTGGTAACCAATCTTAGCTCACAAGTTCTCAATTGGTTCAAATCCGGGCTCTGAGCTAGCCAATCCAGGAGTCGAACACCATGCTTCTTCATCCACTGCTGGACGGACTTGGAGCATTGTCATCCTGGAAGTAAAAGTCCTTCCCTAAAAGTTGCTGAGCTGAAGGAAGCATGGTCTTTTCCAGGACTTCAACATATTGTTTGGAATTAATGATTCCCTGCACAATTTGTATCCAACCAATACCAGAAGCAGCGATACAGATCATCATGTGCAATGGATGCTTCACAGTACTGCCTAAATTCTTCAGCTGAAAATCTTCTGACATACTTATTGCAGAGATTGCCAATGAAGTAGAAATTGCTCTCATCACTGAAGATGACCTTGGTCCACTGTTCATTGGTGCATGGCATACTTCTTGGCCCACGCAGGTCAATGAGAGAAGTGAGCGTCTGTGAGAAAAGATTTATTTCAAGCCCTGCAACCTTTGAGCCCTCTGGCAAACAGTCTGCAATGCACTGTGCTTGTGCACACTTTTACACCACATATTTCACCCCAAATTCTTGTAATCTGAGGTGAGGAGTTTCTTGTCAGCCATCAAAATGCATTGCAGTGTCCGATCTTGCTGTTTTGTTGACCTTTTTGGTCTTTCAAAGTGGAGATTGTCATCAACTGAACCAGTTATTTGGTATTTTTTAACCACTCTGCTCACTGTGGTGCGATGGCATTTCACTCTCTTGGCTATTTCTGTATAGGAGTAACCCTTTTCATGAAGCACAATGATGCAGTGCCACTGCTCAGTACTGGTGAAAGCAAAAGCCTTCATCCTTTCCCGCAGCCAGAGCTAATTTAAATTTCTCGATACTTTTCATGCCTATTTATAATCAGAGAGTATGACAACATTGATTGGCTCATAGATTTAGCTTTTGTGCATTTTGATTGGTCAGCCAAAGTTTGGTGCTGATTGGCTACTTTCAATCCTAACATTCTCAAAGTTATGTTTGTTTTAACAATAAACTCACTCAAAACCTTAAAAAGACTTTGGTTATATTAATAAAAATTATGCATCTCAATCCAACTACAGAAATTTTCATCAAAGTACTAATTTTGCATGGTTTCTATGAATGAAAAGTTGATTAAACATGTAAACACAGCTTAAAACTGAAAGTGTGCAGGACTTTTTCACACAGCTGTAGTCAACTAATGGTCATTGCTAATTTAGCATTAGATAAGAGTTAAAGGAATTTGAAAAGACTGAACCTGGACTGTTTGTGGGAATGTAACAAGTTTATGCTAATTCCTCTCTTGACTTCATCTCCAGGCTCTACCTCTCCTTCTCCTACAATAGGGTGACAAACCCTTTTAGAAATAAATAAATAAATCATAATGAAAGTTTGAAAACTTATTGACGAAGGTCATAGATATTTTCAGATGAAATAAAAGTTAAATTGCTTAATATAATTATGAAAGCAAAAAGTAGCTTAAAAGAAGGGTGAGAAAAGAATATCATGGGCTATTATGAAAAGGACACATACATCCAAAACCTGAAGAAAGAAAATTAGTAAAACCATTTATATCTATTCAGTGTTGAGTTAAAATCCAAGGGGCTATTCAAATTATTTCTGCTGAATATTTGATCCATTTTTGTGAAAATTTAGGAAGTAAAATGTTTCTTTTGGGACCCCTACATGGAATGTCCTTGAAGTAATTCATGTGATAATTTCCATTATATTACAAATAGGACTGAATGTACAAGAATGCTGCAGTTTTGCTACTCCCCCATATTAGTTTAAGGCAGGGGTAGTCAACCTTTTTATACCTACACCCACTTTTGTATCTCTGTTAGTAGTAAAAATTTCTAATTGCCCACCGGTTCCACAATAATGGTGATTTATAAAGTAGGGAAGTCAATTAAATTTGAAAAAGGAAAGTGCTTCAGTATCGGACAAAACCCGTACCGCCCACCATGAAAGCTGGAACGCCCACTAGTGGGCAGTAGGGACCAGGTTGACTACCACTGGTTTAAGGCAACCATAAATACTGTATGTGGCAAATATATGGATGAATGCTAGCTGGCAACAATGTTAGAATTTTCTATATCTAATTGCTGCAATCCCATGGACATCCATAATTTGAAGCTGGCATCTCTATCAGTAATTTTATTCTGTCTTTCTATGGAGAGTAAAAGTTTTGTAAAGAGCGGTAAAATTAATTGGAACTGCAATAATAACAGGAATAAAAACGTCATCTCTTATTAGGATTCTGTTCCTAAGCAGACCTCCAAGCTTTGTTCCTTGAAGTTTTGAGAACTGATATATGAATTATAGCTGTCAAGTAAATGTACTTTTTCTACCTCTCATCTTTATACTTTTCTCTGAGAAATGCTCAGTGTGAATTGATAAACTTATCACTGGAAAAGATTTATATGATTATAGGCTATATGTTAATGGCAGTTGTGGGGTAACGGGGGGAGAGCGAGATTCCTTATTTTAGCAAATAATTATGTTATTAATAGGTATGCAGAGGCTCAGTGGCTAATATGCTGAGCTTGTCAATCAAAAAGGTCGGCAGTTCGGCGTTTCGAATCCCTAGCGCCGTGCAATGGAGTGAGCTCCCGTTACTTGTCCCAGCTTCTGCTAACCTAGCAGTTCGAAAGTAAGTAAAAAATGCCAGTAGAAAAATAGGGACCGTCTTTGGTGGGAAGGTAACAGTGTTCCATGTGCCTTTGGTATTTAGTCATGCTGGCCACATGACCATGGAGACGTCTTCGGACAGTGCTGGCTCTTTGGCTTTGAAACATGAGCAGCGGTCCCTAGAGTCGGGAAAGTGTGAATGAAACCTTTACCTTATGTTATTAAATTAGAAGGTTTAACCTAATCTCAACATTAAGCAGTGAGGTATTCAATGTAATCTAGGCATGTGATAATGCAAGTCTGCATTTTTAAGAATATTTCAGCACTTAAAGAAAATTATGTGTAAATCAATTGCTGAGAGAGTGATCCTGTTGAAGACATCTTTACAAAAAAAAAAAAATATCTACACTCTGTAATTAAATTATACTGCTAAGGTCCCATGCACTGACTTAAGTGTTATCCTTAACATTATCTTGAAAGCATTGCAACTAGCAACAACAAAATCCATAACAGCCTGGGGAAATTTACTGGCATAGTTGGTTTCATACTATTCACAGCAGTTGAAATCTTACACTGATCTGAAAGCTCTTAATAAGTCCTTGGTGAAAATAAAATTTCCACACAGTTTCCCTGTTACTAAGACATCTCTATCAGTAAACCTATTAAATATATGGCAGAATAATGTTGATTTACATTTAAGGCACTAAGGAAACTTTTTATTACATTTATTATAGAAAAAAGTTGCCTCTCATGTGGAAACATGCTGCAAAAATAACAAGAAGGTAGTGCCAACAGTAAAAGGAGATTTTGCTGTTCGGATGGTGGGAATTTTATCTTAAATATAATAGTAGTAATAGTAAAATGAAACAATAGTATTCCAAATATAATTTAAATATTGGCTGGACTAGAAGACCTCCAAGGTCCCTTCCAACTCCATTTTTTAAAAATATTTTTTTTTATTTTCAAACAAACATAAACATGCAAAACATATAACATAAAAAACTTCTTCAACTACATACAGTATGTCGATTGGTTATAAAATCTTTCTCCATCCTTTCCATAGTCATCACTTGAGCTTTATCAAAAATCACTTATTGTCAATCAAATATCTTTGTATGCATTATTATTGTACTTCATTTATTTAATTATCACTATTGTTTCATCATTTTAAACAAGGTATTCTAAATATGTATCCATTTATATTATAATGATTCATTATATCATCTTCAATATATCCAATAATAAAAAAAAATTGTATCCTAGTCCAAATCATTATATTATTTTAGCATTAATAATATTCCCTAATAATTTTCAATTCCATGTTTTTTCCATTATTAGTATCATCAATCTAATATATATTTATACAAATTATTATAATGGTAAAACTTCCATTAATCATAGCTATTATTACATCCTTTTTATATGAGGCATATTAAATTTGAAGTAAATTTATATTATGGCATTTCATTACATCATCCTGAAATCATCCAATGATATTACATCTTTATATTCTATTCTATATAGAATTATTTATCTTTTATAAAAAGGCTTTTCAACATCATCTCCATCATCCTCACTTACAGTTTATATAAAATTTCATATTATCAATCTACTATATATAAATGCTTTATTATCATTATTGATCATTTATTTGACTATAGCTATTATTACTTTATCTTATATATAATACTCTAATTTTATTGTGACATTTCATTTCATCATCCTGTATCCTTCCAGAAATAGTGCAGTCCAATATCTCTTGCCATTTGTAGAATCTGTATTCTAAGTGTTTTCTTGATAAATCTTATGTGGACTTCTCTTGACAACTTGTTGTTCATTGGATATCTTAAAGGAATTCAAAACCCTCCATGTGTTCCTTTCATCTGCTTGACTTTTGTTATCACTGGTGCTTCTGCCAAAATTACTCTCATTGTTTCTGTCAAATTTTCTTCCCTTTCTTCATCTATAGTTTGACATCTGAGATAGAGTTCCAGTTCATCAATATTTCCTTTCCATATTCAGCGCTTATCATTTCCCTCCACACGTGATTTTCTGTCAATGTCAACAATTTTCTTATCACTTTCATTTGTCTCTGTAATTTTTTGAACTCTATTCTCAAATTTCATCGTTATTTTGTAAGTATTCTCAACTCTTCCCTCTGCACTTTCTGTATTTTGATATTTTGTATTTTGATCTATAAATTCAAGACACTTTTCAATTCTCTCTGTAGTTATTAAGAGTTTTTGAATTTCTAACATAGTTTTTTGCAATGTTAGTTCCTTTTCTTCTTCATATAGTGCCATTTTTCCAAGTTATAAACACTGCCACTAAAACATCCAAGGCTTTTGCTAGGTTTCAAACAAATTCAGTAAAGTTTTTTCCACTGACCCTTTCAGTAAACCAAGCCGATAGCATTGTAATATCAGTTGTTGCCAAGCTCTAGCCACTAGATGGCAGTGTTACATCTTTTCCCTTTGTTTTTGGCTCTCTTTTCTAAACTCCGAACTCCAGAAAGGGTTTTTCTCTGGAAAGAGAAAAAATTGTTTTTTAAAGATTACGATCCGGCTGAGCCTTGCAAGGAGAGGCTTTTAATCCACAAACACAAAAAATGGGAAAAGTATAGAGGAAGAAGGGAAAGAAAAAGACCAGTCCAGTTTAAAAGTAAGAGGCATTTGTAAAAAGTCTGTCCATAGAAAACAAACAAAATTAGAGTGAAAAAGACAACACAATAGTTTTAAATCAGGGTAAATTAGCCGCTTGTTTCCTTCTGTCTTCAATTTTATTTTAACTCTGAGTCTTTTGGGTTTCTCTTCTCTAATAATAAAGATTTTTCTCATCATTTCGACACACTGTCCTGTGCTGCTTCTGTTTCAGGGGCTTGTCCCAACCTTCTGCAGCCATATTGGCTGCTTCTCTTGCAGCTGGCAAAAAGAACTTTTTCCTGGATCAATCAGGGGCTTTGCAATGCTCTGAGATCAGCAGAACATGACCTTCATTATCACCGTTCCTTCAGAATGGTTTAGATCAAAAAAGGATAGTCCAGCAACAGAGATATCCTGGAGCCCCAAGATTGCATGTTGTGTCGTAGCTATGTCAAGCCCCGCCTCCTCCAACTCCATTCTGATTGATTGATTTTATCCCATATATATCCAAGTTATACCACTCAAATTCCTGTTATCCTGTTCATTTAAGAGAAGTGGGCAAGTTATTTGAAATATCTAAAATATATCTCTCCATGGAGTCATTTTCACTTTTATGGGAAGACTCTAGTCTAGAACAAATGTTGAATTGTCCAATGCCCAAGACTTTTTAGAAACTCTCTTCTAGTATTCATTCAGCACTGAAAGTATCAAGTCTGGCATAGCACTGTCCTTTGCAACTGGAAATAGAACATTTGCTTAGAACTTACACTGTAATATCTCAGTAATCATCTTCACCCTGATTTAAAGCATCACTTCGATTCAAATCATTAAAATAAATTGAATAGTTTCACATATTTTTCAAACATATCCCAAGTCCAATAAGCTGATGAATCTTTTCAGTTCAAGAACAAAGCAGATGTTTTTGAATCAAATTTCTATATAAGCACCATATATTTTTTTCATATTGGAAGTTTAAATATTCAAGGTTAGATATATATGAGTGGTATGGTTGGATATATATATATATATATATATATATATATATATATATATA